>NC_089842.1:239153918-239499418 GCF_035609145.1 Eleutherodactylus coqui
AGATAGATAGATAGACACTGTATAAAAGGACCATAAAGTCATATCCTGCATATTTTTTTTATCTACTCCTAGGTGTCTTATCCCTTTAAGCCTCATGTCCACAGCCATACCAGTAAAATGCTGTGGGCCTCCCTGCAGTGTTCTGACGGTATTTGTAAATAGCGGGTCTGCCAGCAGAGACCACACATGGCTGTGAGTGTCCATGCATCACATGGACTTGTGCAGTGTGACTCTTTTATTTATTTAATTCCCTGCTCTACTTCTTACCGGGGTTGCATATTGAGCATTGTATTGTGTATGGGCAATGTTACATACACTGCCTATACAAATGCATAGGGCTCAGGCTGAGTGGTATGCAGCTAACAGAGCCTGCTGCGATTTATTGCTCATGGTTATCAGCATGCAGGGTCTACACACACATGTACATGGATCAATTAAAGTCCATTGATTTTCATTGACTCCATTCACGCATATCATGAGGCCGTGCAACGCACGCGTAATACGCAGTGAAGAATCGCCCGTGGATATGAGCCCTAGGACGTCAGATATTAAATATATATGCAACACACTGTTTTTGGTAATATTTTCTAGAATTTTGGGAATGTCAATCTTATACTTAAGGCCTTAGTCACACGGGCGTTTTTTCACGCGATTTGCGGATCGCATGACGGATGCGCATCCGCAAATCGCGTGACCGGTGCTCGCAAGTCGCCCGCAAATCGCCCGAAAATCTGCTCCTAGCCGCGTTTCATTAGAAACGGGCTGGAGCTGTCCAGCGCATTGCATTCAATGGAGACGGCAATAGAGCCCTTCCCTGCAATTCATCCTAAAATGTGTAAAAGTAAAAAATATATATATACTCACCTTCTCCCGGCAGCCGGAGCTCCGCGCGGCCGTCCTGCAGTGGGTGTGAAGGGGGTGGGAGTCAGACCTGCCCCCTGATTGGCTCAGCGCTGAGCCAATCAGAGGCATGTCTCACTCACACCCATTCATGAATTCATGAATGGATGTGAGTCAGACCTGCCCCTGATTGGCTCAGCGCTGAGAGGCAGCAGTCACTCACCCATTCATGAATTCATGAATGGGTGTGTGAGTGAAACCTGCCTCTGATTGGTCAGGGCTGTGACCAATCAGAGGCAGATCATTCAGCAGGCGGGGATTTTAAAGCCCCACCGGCTGAATAGTGCCGAGAAGCAGTTCAGGAGAACTGACAGCGGCCGCGGCTGGACTCCGGCTGCAGCGGAAAGGTGAGTATACAATTTTTTTTTTATTTTAACACATTTTAGGATGAATTGCAGGGAAGGGCTTATATATTTAAGCCCTTCCCGACAATTCACCCCGCGATCGCCGGCAGCCCATTGCTTTCAATGGAGCGGCTGTATTGCCGGCTCCATTGAATTCAATGGGCAAACATCGTTCTTCTCTGTCACAGCTGTTACAGCTGTGGCAGAGAAGAATGATTTGTATTCTATATGTTCTCAATGGGGTCGGCGCTGCTGCCGCCGGCCCCATTGAGCGCATATAGAGAAGAGAACAGGAATCGCAGATCGCAGATAGGTGCGATCTGCGATTTCTGTTCTATAATTTATCGGACGAGCGCATAAAAAGCGCTCATGTGTCCGATACCATTGCAAAGCAATGGTTTTATAAAATCGCCGGACGCATGCGCATGCGCAAATCGCGGCTAAAAACGCCCGTCTGACTAAGGCCTAAAAGTGCAAAAAATTAAGATCAAAATTACAAATTGGTAAGAAATAGAGATGAGCGAACGTACTCGTTCGAGTATTAGCGTGTTCGAGATGCTCGTTACTTGAGACGAGCACCACGAGATGTTCGAGTTACTTTCACTTTCATCTCTGAGACGTTAGCGCGCTTTTCTGGCCAATAGAAAGACAGGGAAGGCATTACAACTTCCCCCTGCGACGTTCAAGCCCTATACCACCCCCCTGCAGTGAGTGGCTGGCGAGATCAGGTGTCACCCGAGTATATAAATCGGCCCCTCCCGCGGCTCGCCACAGATGCGTTCTGACAGAGATCAGGGAAAGTGGTATCGTGTTGGAGCTGCTATAGGGAGAGTGTTAGGAGTGATTTTAGGCTTCAAGAACCCCAACGGTCCTTCTTAGGGCCACATCTGACCGTGTGCAGTACTGTTGAGGCTGCTTTTTGCAGTGTTGCACATTTTTTTTTTTGTATATCGGCCGTGCAGAGCATTGCGTCCTGCAGTAATTTTACATAGTCCAGGGCCAGTAGTGGTGAGGCAGGGACAGAAGACATATACAGTCTATATAGGCAGTGGGCTTTTCCAAAAAAATTTGGGAAAAAACATTCTTTTTGGGCTGCCTGTGACAGTCCTGAGTGTCCTGCGTCTCTGCTGGGGGTAGTAGTCCTAATTAATATGCAGCCAGCTAAGTGTTACAGCAGGCTTGCGCAAAATTCTTTCCTGGCTCTGTGTTGCCTCTTACATCACCGCTGTCATCCTGTCCAGAGTGAAACAGTCTGCAGTAATTTTACATTGTCCAGGGCACTGCAATGGGATACATTTGTGTACAGCCGGTGGGTTCCAGGGAGCCACCCATGCTGTGGGTGCACACGGAATTCCCATTGCGGAGTTGTACCTGCCTGTGACTATTTATAAAAAACCGCGGTCTGACTGGGGCATGCAGACACCTTGACAGAATGAATAGTGTGTGGCACATAGGTTCCCCATTGCTATGCCCACGTGTGCAGCTCCTGATGGCGGTGGCACAGGATTCTATTTCTCATTGCTTCTGTACAGCATTGTGGGCTATTGCCCCGCCCCTTTTAAAGAGGGTTGCTGCCTAGCCGTGCCAACCCTCTGCAGTGTGTGCCTGCGGTTCCTCCTCATGGCAGACGCACCTATAAATAGACATGAGGGTGGTGTGGCATGAGGGCAGCTGAAGGCTGCGCAGGGACACTTTGGTGTGCGCTGTGGACGCAGGGTCGTGCGGGGGGGGGGGGGGTTGGGCAGCATGTAACCCAGGAGAAGTGGCAGCGGAGTGTCATGCAGGCGGTGATTGTGCTTTGTTGGAGGTAGTGTGGTGCTTAGCTAAGGTATGCATTGCTGATGAGGGCTTTTCAGAAGTAAAAGTTGTTGGGAGGGGGGGGGTCCCACTCTTGCCGCTATTGTGGCTTAATAGTGGGACCTGGGAACTTGAGATGCAGCCCAACATGTAGCCCCTCGCCTGCCCTATCCGTTGCTGTGTCGTTCCCATCACTTTCTTGAATTGCCCAGATTTTCACAAATGGAAACCTTAGCGAGCATCGGCGATATACAAAAATGCTCGGGTCGCCCATTGACTTCAATGGGGTTCGTTACTCGAAACGAACCCTCGAGCATCGCGAAAAGTTCGTCTCGAGTAACGAGCACCCGAGCATTTTGGTGCTCGCTCATCTCTAGTAAGAAGTCTTTCTTTTTAATGTCTGTTTTAAGACGGTTTCTATATCACTGTTCTATAACTTCGCTGAGCTCTATTTTTCATCTAAAGGTAAACAGGATGTTCTACTAACGTCCACTCTGGTTTCGGTGGTTAAACCTCAATGCATTGAATTTAAAAAGAAGGCTTTTTTGATCAGAATTAAATATTAACTCTTAAGGATATGGTGTAAATTGGTACTTAATGTCTAATCTGTTTTATTAAAAGTTTATGAGAAGAACAATTTACAAAGAAATGACCGGTAAAAGAACAAATCCAGCATTGAGCACAAGATCAGCAAAACTACAATACTGGCATCAGAAACTTAAACATTATAAGTGTCAAATGGCAGAAATCGGAGTGTTTATAAGGCATCTTGAGCTTAAAAACACCGTCCATAATAGAGGATTCAAAAGATGCCAAACTAGAACAGGAATAGAGAATGAGCAAAAACAGAAAAAGGAGATGTAAGGAGAAATAAGAGGGTGCAACGGACAATCAACTAAATAGAACCAAATGTGAGGGAGGGGCAAGATCTTTAGGTGATCAAAACTGACCATAGACTAAGGAAGTGATCCTGGGAATCAGTGTCATCAGCCATAAGTTCCTCCATCCTCACATTAAACTCCTGTGCCCATTCACCCATAGAGAGGGCCACAGAGGATCTCCAAAGACGAGGCACCACAGTCCGAGCCAAAACTGGGAACCCCCCTTTCCCCCGAGGGGACATTTAATCTGAGCCAAAGTGTTAGAGGACATAGATAATAAAGACAGAAGTGGCATATTATGCACATGCTGACATACTCTGTGCTGCTGACTCATGCTAATCTCCGCTAAATCTGCACCATTGATATCTCACTGCTTAGTTGAACTGTTTAATGTCTATGGTATGTGTTCTGCTCAGACTGTATTTTTGCTCTTATTAGATTTTTCTTTTTTGTGTTCACCCTCTCCCAAATTGCACCATTCCCAGCTCCATTTCCAGTCTTATTACCTGTTGTTTATCCAAGGAGGGTCAGAAACATATGGGCCTGTTGCTTAATTCATCTAATAAACTAGCCACCCAGCTGTAGTTCTGATGTGGCAGGAGACATATAGCCCACGTTTATCGATTAAATGCCTGCCCTGATCCCTGCACCCCAGCTCAGAGACCCATCCAACCGGCCTAAGCCCTGCAGCCACCTCAACCTTCACCTTTTCACTGTAATAGTCCGCCTGAACACCTGGGGAAGAAGCACTTCAGGCTCCCCACGAACTCCACTACGACGAACCTTTACTGAGGCCAGACGCCAGGGTAAGAGCCGCCAAAGGCTGCTTCGCCTGCTCTATACGACACTACTCGCCTAATCTTATGAAATGGCTGCTTCATTTGACTCATCATCAATCACGCTCACCTAACTTACCCACGAAAACTACTTCTGCAAAGACTGCATCTACACTCCGCTGTTCTCGCCTATGCTTATACTTGCTCCATTTTGCATGTGTCTCATTATCATCTGCAAAGAATGCATCTCAACCGCTTCACTCATGCTTACAGTTTGCTCATTCTCTACATTGGCCGATCCCCTCCTCCATCGCCTCATCACCTGCAATAGTCTGCTGCACATACACCCTGTTTCACCTGTCCAACTGCTCAATTGGGCGAGCCGTGCATCTAGACATGGCTGCTCAATGGGGCGGAAGACAAGTATACTCTACCAACACTAACATCCTGCACCTCAACAACCACATCTCTGTTATAGCCTCCATTGCCATCCTCACTGCCAGCCTTAATGCTCTCTTCCTAAGTCCATCCCCAATACACTTCATTCACATTAGCCTCTTCCTCCTCTTCACACCCATACACTCCTCACCTTCCTCAATTGCCTCCATCCCCCTCATACCACCAATAAACACGATAGCTACCTTCAATCACCTGCTCACTCTCACTACCCTTTTACTTCTGGCTGCAGGGGACATCTCCCCCAACCGTAGCTCACCCCATGCTGCTTCCTACCAAAATCTCTCCCCTATCACATCAAACCATCCCTCTTAACCAAACCATTATCACACATGCCCTCCTGCCTCTTTTAAATGGCCCCTATGGAACCCCCCCAGTCTGTGTGCAATAAACTCTCTACTATCCCTGACCCCTTCACCACCAAACGTCTCAACCTGCTCACTCTGACTGAAATGTGGATTCAGAAGTCAGATTCTACCTCTCCCGCTGCATTGTCCTATCATAGAATGGTAAAATTGGAAGGGCCCTCCATGGTCATCTGATCCAAACCCCTGCTCAGTGCAAGATTCATTAAATCATCCCAGGCAGAGATTTGTCCAGCCTTTGTTTGAACACTTCCATTAACCCATGATGGTCTGCAGTCCTCCCACACCCCCAGATTGAATGACAGACACAGTGGAGTAGTTGTTCTCTCACCAAACTACAACTTCTAGATCATTTCCGCGGTTCCCTCGCTCATCTTCCCATTATTTGAAGTCCACACCCTACGACTCTTCCTCCCACTGTTCCTGTGCATCGCTGTTATCTACTGGTCCCTGGGTCCAACCCGCCTATTCTTCGATCATTTCACCGCTTGGCTTTTCCACTTCCTATCCTATGAAATCCCAACCCTCATCCTCAGTGACTTCAACATCCCCACTAATGACTCGTCTCCCCATCTACCTCCCAGTTTTTAATGCTCACCTTCTCCCTTGGCCTAGCCTAACTCTCAGACTCCCCCACTCACAGAGACAGCAACACTCTCAGCCCAATTTTCCTCTGCTCTGCCTCCCACTTTGCAAACACCCTCATCCCACTCTCGGATCAGAAACTCCTCTCCTTCTCCATCAGGAACCCTACCATCTCTCCAGACTCTTCGACCTATCGCACTTCTAGGAACCTCCATACTGTCCGCACCAAACAGTTCTCTGAGACCTTACAGTCCTCCCTGTCCGCCATCCCTCTCCTCTCATGCCCCAATCTGGCTGCTGAACACTACTCTACTATCCTCAGACACGCCCTAGATGAAGTGGCACCCCCCATGACCTGAGCATATCCATCGCAGACCATGGCAACCTTGGCTCATGCCCCAAATGCACTTCCTCTGGTGGTGCTATAGGTGTGCTGAATGGCTGTGGAGAAAGTCAAAGCAGTCTGCAGACTTCCTCCACTTCAAATTTATGCTCAAAACCTACAACCTCACCCTCCACAATGCCAAACAACTTTTTGATACATTCCACTCCCTCCTCAGACCCAAGGATTAGGCACCTGTGATGGATTTCAGAGCTGGAGATTTAGATGCCCATTTCAAAGAAAAAAATGAAAACATCTGAAAAGAAATTTTCGAAAACTGCACAGCTAGCTCCAATCCTGGTCTCTTCAGCACTGAATCCATCACTCACTTACTACTATACTAGAATCAACGACAGAGAAAGAAGTCTCCAGACTGCTTTCAGCTGCTCACCCTACCACCTGCACTACCAACCCTCTTCCCTCACACCTCCTCTGGTCCCTTTTCCCGGCTGTCATTACACGCCTCACCTCAATCTTCAAGCTCTCCCTGACCTCTGTCATTTTCCCCTCCTCATTCAAACACCCCGTCATTTCCCCTCTGCTAAAAAAAAACTAGCCTTGATACAACCGAAGCTGCCAATTAGAACCCATCTCAAAACTACTGGAATGCCTGGTTTATTCCCGCCTCACACGCTTTCTCTCTGATAGCTCTCTCCTTGATCCTCTCCAGTCCATCTTCTGCCCCATACACTCACTCGAAACCGCCCTCACAAAAGTGTTAAACGACCTGATGATTGTGAAGTTGAGGGGCAACTACTCCCTACTAATCCTCCTCAACCTCTCCGGTGCATTTGAAACTGTTGACCATGACCTTCTCCTCACTATGCTTCACTCTATCGGCCTAAAGGACAATGCTCTTTCTTTTGTTCTCCTCCTATATCTCTGACTGCTTATTCAGCATCTCCGTTGCTGGCTCTACCTCCTCTCCACTTCCTATCGCTATTTGGATACCCCAGGGCTATGTTCTTGGTCCCCTCCTCTTTTCTATCCACACAGCTCCAATAGGGCAAACCAAATTCGGCCTCCAATACCATCTCGCTGATGACAGGGGCTCCATCGCAAGGATAACCAGGGTGGGGGAAAGTGGGCAGTCCTGACGGGTACCGTTTCTGATGTCAAATGGGGGAGAAAGTATATAGGTAATTTTTACCCTCATGTAAGGTTCTGCATACAGAGAAAAGTTAGCCGAAATAAATGTGCCAGGGATATTGAATTGTACTAGAACTTTTTCCATATAGAGCCAGTCCACCCTATCAAAGTCTTTTCAGCATCAGTTCTTACTAGAGCTAAGGGGATGTTATGTGATTGGGCATATTGAACTGTGTGAAGTAAACGATAGCAATTGTCCCTTCCTTCCCTCCCCTTAACAAAACCAGTTTGCTCCCCATTGATCAGAGTGAGGATGAAATCTTCTAATCTTTTGGCCATGAGTTTAGCCCAGAGTTTAACATCAAGATTTATCAGGGAAATGGCCTATAACTACTGGACATCTCTGGATCTTTATTCTCTTTCTGTATCAATGTGATGCACGCTTTCTGAGATTGTTTCGGCAGGGCCTTTTCTTGTAGTAGTGCATTAAAAAGCTCTGTTAGATGAGGAACTAAAGTTGTTTTGAAAGTTTTATAATATACTTGGGATAGGCCATCAGGGCCTGGGCTTTTTCCCAAGATGCATGAATCCAACAAGCCTTAACCATTGTCAATAGAGCTGCTGCCTCCCTCTGCCCCAATTTGGGAAGGTGCAGTGATATTAAGTAGGACTCTATCTGATCGCTTGTGTTCTGTGAATCCCAAAGAGGTGTTTGGTCTCTAAGATTATATAGATGGGAATAAAACTGTTGGAAGTATTTTGCTATGTCCTGGGTCAAAGTAACCTGACTACCCATATCTGTTTTGATGAATTTAATGAGTTTTTTGGCATCCACTTTCTTAAGCAATGATGACATAAACTTACTTTCCTGATTTCCGTGTGCAAATACTACATGCTTGAGGAACAAATGTGTTTTTTATTAAACCTATAGTCCAGGTACTGCTGCAAGTCCCTCATCTAGCAAAATTTTGTAGGTTCTCTTTTGTCTGCGAGAGTTTAACCACTTGCCCTAGTTTGGCTATTTGGGATAGATGATTATCAATATCCTTTTGCTGTAGTGGTTTAATTCGGGGTCCCAACGGTATCATCAAAGCCCTCACAAATGCCTTGTGAGTCTCCCACACATGGGAATACCAAGGCTCCCTATTGAGTTTAGTTGGAAATATTCTTCAATAATTTTGGTGAGGCGAGCTCTCTGTTCAGCAGATTCCAGTAGGGAAGTCCAGTAGTCAAGTTGCCACCTCCATTCCCATTGGGTTGGTTAAAGAGGTCACAGGTCAATGTGTAACACAGCATGGTCAGAGATTGTCATTGCATCGATACAGGATTTATCTAAGTAGGCCAAGAGAGCAGACTAGATATATAAATAGTCTAACCTCTGAAAAGAGGAGTGGACTTGAGAAAAGTATGTGTAGTCGTTTCCGGAGGGATGCATATGATGCAAAGCATCTGCAACTCCCAAGTCCTGAAGACATCAGTTGATTTTTTTTAGTTTAGCCTGCGAGAGCTGCGATTGACCTACAGAGGAGTCTAATAGAGGATGTATGGTGACATTTAGGTCATTGCCAAGGAAAATGTGGCTTATTGCAAAGTGTTGAAGAACCTCCAATTGTTTGTCTATCCACAAGACCTTGTCAAAGTTAGGGGCATAGAGGGTTGCAATAGTCATCTTAATATTATTAATCAAACCTTTCAGGTAGAGGACTCTACCCTGATCATCTGCATATCGAGCATCACAAACAAAAGATATTGATTTATGGAAGAGAGTTGATACTCCTTTTGTTGCAGAAGTGGGATGGGAATTATGAAACCTTTCAGGGAAATGCCTGCTTGGGAAGGTGGGGCATTTATCTTGTTTAAAATGTGTCTCCAGTAATAAAATTCAGTCATCTTACATTGAATGAACTTATCCACAGACCTTCCATCTCAGAGTCAGGGGATCAGAGGTAAGCCAGCAGTTGGACACCGAGTCAGACAACAGGTGGGAAGATATATACAAAAAGAAACAAATGCATTAGACAGTGCAGGTATGATTTGTGCCACCAAGAGCCTATGCCAGTTCACCTTCAAGACGATAGGCAGATGGGGAAGGGGGCGGGGGGAAGACAAGGAAGGAACAAAAGAAGGGAGGAAATAAATAAATAGGGTCTATTTGCAAGGAAAAGAGATAACCACCTCAGAAATGAAGGGTGAGGTAATAAAACCGCAAGATTTCAGTAGAATGTTAATTAGAGATGAGCGAACGTACTCGTCCGAGCTTGATATTCGTGCGAATATTAGGGTGTTCGGGATGCTCGTTACTCGTAACGAGTACCACGCGGTGTTCCGGTTACTTTCAGTTTCCTCTCTGAGACGTTAGCGCGCTTTTCTGGCCAATTGAAAGACAGGGAAGGCATTACAACTTCCCCCTGTGACGTTCAAGCCCTATACCACCCCCCTGCTGTGAGTGGCTGGGGCGATCAGATGTCACCCGAGTATAAAAGTCGGCCCCTCCCGCGGCTCGCCTCAGATGCCTTGTGAGTTAGCTGAGGGAAAGTGCTGCTGCTGGTGCTGCTGTAGGGAGAGTGTTAGGAGTGAGTGTAGGCTTCAAGAACCCCAATGGTCCTTCTTAGGGCCACATCTATCCGTGTGCAGTACTGTGGAGGGTGCTGTTAGCACTGTTGCACAAATTTTTTTTTTTTCAAAATCGGCAGTCTGCAGAGCATTGCGCCTTGCAGTAATAGTCCAGGGACAGAAGTGGTGGTTAGGTAGGGAGAGTGTTAGGAGTGAGTGTAGGCTTCAAGAACCCCAACGGTCCTTCTTAGGGCCACATCTATCCGTGTGCAGTACTGTGCAGGCTGCTGTTAGCAGTGTTGCATATTTTTTTCTTTTCCAAATTGGCTGTCTGCAGAGCATTGCGCCCTGCAGTAATACTACAGGGAGAGAATTGTGTAGGCAGGGCCAGAAGACATATCTTATCTGATTGAATATAGTCAGTGGGCCCTCCGTTTCCAAAAAAGGGAAAAATTGTATTTGTCCTGCAGTCTTGCGCCAATTTATTTGCTGCCTGTGAAAAGTCTCCGCTGTGCTGCACTTCATATAACTGCATTTCTGTGCAACACATATCTTATCTGATTGAATATAGTCAGTGGGCCCTCCGTTTCCCAAAAAAGGAAACATTCTATTTGTCCTGCAGGCTTGCGCCAATTTATTTGCTGCCTGTGAAAAGTAACTGCTCTGCTGCACTTCATATAACTGCATTTCTGTGCAACACATATCTTATCTGATTGAATATAGTCAGTGGGCCCTCCGTTTCCCAAAAAGGGAAACATTCTATTTGTCCTGCAGGCTTGCGCCAATTTATTTTCTGCCTGTGAAAAGTCTCCGCTCTGCTGCACTTCATATAACTGCATTTCTGTGCAACACATATCTTATCTGATTGAATATAGTCAGTGGGCCCTCCGTTTCCCAAAAAGGGAAACATTCAATTTGTCCTGCAGGCTTGCGCCAATTTATTTGCTGCCTGTGAAAAGTCTCCGCTCTGCTGCACTTCATATAACTGCATTTCTGTGCAACACATATCTTATCTGATTGAATATAGTCAGTGGGCCCTCCGTTTCCCAAAAAGGGAAACATTCAATTTGTCCTGCAGGCTTGCGCCAATTTATTTACTGCCTGGGAAAAGTAACCGCTGTGCTGCACTTCATATAACTGCATTTCTGTGCAACACATATCTTATCTGATTGAATATAGTCAGTGGGCCCTCCGTTTCCCAAAAAGGGAAACATTCTATTTGTCCTGCAGTCTTGCGCCAATTTTTTTCCTGCCTGGGAAAAGTAACCGCTGTGCTGCACTTCATATAACTGCATTTCTGTGCAACACATATCTTATCTGATTGAATATAGTCAGTGGGCCCTCCGTTTCCCAAAAAGGGAAACATTCTATTTGTCCTGCAGGCTTGCGCCAATTTATTTGCTGCCTGTAAAAAGTCTCCGCTCTGCTGCACTTCATATAACTGCATTTCTGTGCAACACATATCTTATCTGATTGAATATAGTCAGTGGGCCCTCCGTTTCCCAAAAAGGTAAACATTCTATTTGTCCTGCAGGCTTGCGCCAATTTCTTTCCTGCCTGGGAAATCACTGGTAATACAGCATGCTGAGGGGTAGGGGTAAGCCTAGAGGACGTGGACGTGGCCGAGGACGCGTAGGCCCAAGTGAGGGTGTGGGCACAGGGCGAGCTCCTGATCAAGGTGTATCGCAGCCGACTGCTGCCCGATTAGGAGAGAGGCACATTTCTGGCGTCCCCACATTCATCGCCCAATTAATGGGTCCACGCGGGAGACCTTTATTAGAAAATGAGCAGTGTGAGCAGGTCCTGTCGTGGATGGCAGAAAGTGCTTCGAGCAAGCTATCATCCACCCACAGTTCTGCGCCGTCCAGTGCTGCAAATCCAAATCCTCTGGCTGCTACTCCTCCTTCCTCCCAGCCTCCTCACTCCACTACAATGACACATGCTCAGGAGCGGGCAGACTCCCAGGAACTGTTCTCGGGCCCCTGCTCAGATTGGGCAGCAGTGGTTCCTCTCCCACCAGAGGAGTTTATCGTCACTGATGCCCAACCATTGGAAAGTTCCCGGGGTCCGGGGAATGAGGCTGGGGACTTCCGGCAACTGTCTCAAGACCTTTCAGTGGGTGAGGAGGACGATGACGATGAGACACAGTTGTCTTGCAGTGAGGTAGTAGTAAGGGCAGTAAGTCCGAGGGAGGAGCGCACAGAGGATTCAGAGGAAGAGCAGCAGGACGATGAGGTGACTGACCCCACCTGGTGTGCAACGCCTACACAGGACAGGTCTTCAGAGGGGGAGGCACGGGCAGCAGCAGGGCAGGTTGCAAGAGGCAGTGCGGTGTCCAGGGGTAGAGGCAGGGCCAGACCGAATAATCCACCAACTGTTTCCCAAAGCACACCCTCGCGCCATGCCACCCTGCAGAGGCCGAGGTGCTCTAAGGTCTGGCAGTTTTTCACAGAGACGCCTGACGACCGACGAACAGTGGTGTGCAATCTTTGTCGCGCCAAGATCAGCCGGGGAGCCACCACCAACAGCCTCACCACCACCAGCATGCGCAGACATATGATGGCCAAGCACCCCACAAGGTGGGACGAAGGCCGTTCACCGCCTTCGGTTTGCACCGCTGCCTCTCCCCCTGTGCCCCAACCTGCCACTGAGATCCAACCCCGCTCTGAGGACACAGGCACTACCGTCTCCTGGCCTGTACCCACACCCTCACCTCCGCTGTCCTCGGCCCCATCCACCAATGTCTCGCACCGCACCGTCCAGCCGTCGCTAGCACAAGTGTTTGAGCGCAAGCGCAAGCACGCCGCCACGCACCCGCACGCTCAGGCGTTAACCGTCCACATAGCCAAATTTATCAGCCTTGAGATGCTGCCGTATAGGGTTGTGGAAACGGAGTCCTTCAAAAGTATGATGGCGGCGGCGGCCCCGCGCTACTCAGTTCCCAGTCGCCACTACTTTTCCCGATGTGCCGTCCCAGCCCTGCACGACCACGTCTCCCGCAACATTGTACGCGCCCTCACCAACGCGGTTACTGCCAAGGTCCACTTAACAACGGACACGTGGACAAGCACAGGCGGCCAGGGCCACTACATCTCCCTGACGGCACATTGGGTGAATTTAGTGGAGGCTGGGACAGAGTCAGAGCCTGGGACCGCTCACGTCCTACCCACCCCCAGAATTGCGGGCCCCAGCTCGGTGCTGGTATCTGCGGCGGTGTATGCTTCCTCCACTAAAGCACCCTCCTCCTCCTCCTCCTCCGCAACCTCTGTCTCGCAATCAAGATGTGTCAGCAGCAGCAGCACGTCGCCAGCAGTCGGTGTCGCGCGTCGTGGCAGCACAGCGGTGGGCAAGCGTCAGCAGGCCGTGCTGAAACTACTCAGCTTAGGAGAGAAGAGGCACACGGCCCACGAACTGCTGCAGGGTCTGACAGAGCAGACCGACCGCTGGCTTGCGCCGCTGAGCCTCCAACCGGGCATGGTCGTGTGTGACAACGGCCGTAACCTGGTGGCGGCTCTGCAGCTCAGCAGCCTCACGCACGTGCCATGCCTGGCCCACGTCTTTAATTTGGTGGTTCAGCGCTTTCTGAAAAGCTACCCACGCTTGTCAGACCTGCTCGTAAAGGTGCGCCGGCTCTGCGCACATTTCCGCAAGTCCCACAAGGACGCTGCCACCCTGCGGACACTGCAACATCGGTTTAATCTGCCAGTGCACCGACTGCTGTGCGACGTGCCCACACGGTGGAACTCTACGCTCCACATGTTGGCCAGGCTCTATAAGCAGCGTAGAGCTATAGTGGAATACCAACTCCAACATGGGCGGCGCAGTGGGAGTCAGCCTCCTCAATTCTTTTCAGAAGAGTGGGCCTGGTTGGCAGACATCTGCCAGGTCCTTTGAAACTTTGAGCAGTCTACCCAGGTGGTGAGCGGCGATGCTGCAATCATTAGCGTCACCATTCCTCTGCTATGCATCTTGAGAAGTTCCCTGCAAACCATAAAGGCAGCCGCTTTGCGCTCGGAAACAGAGTCGGGGGAAGACAGTATGTCGCTGGATAGTCAGAGCACCCTCCTGTCTATATCTCAGCGCGTTCAGGAGGAGGAGGAGGAGCATGAGGAGGATGAGGAGGAGGGGGAAGAGACAGCTTGGCCCACTGCTGACGGTACCCATGCTGCTTGCCTGTCATCATTTCAGCGTGTATGGCCTGAGGAGGAGGAGGAGGAGGAGGATCCTGAAAGTGATCTTCCTAGTGCGGACAGCCATGTGTTGCGTACAGGTACCCTGGCACACATGGCTGACTTCATGTTAGGATGCCTTTCTCGTGACCCTCGCGTTACACGCATTCTGGCCACTACGGATTACTGGGTGTACACATTGCTCGACCCACGCTATAAGGAGAACCTTCCCACTCTCATTCCCGAAGAGGAAAGGGGTTCGAGAGTGTTGCTATACCACAGGACCCTGGCGGACAAGCTGATGGTAAAATTCCCATCCGACAGCACTAGTGGCAGAAGGCGCAGTTCCGAGGGCCAGGTAGCAGGGGAGGTGCGGAGATCGAGCAGCATGTACAGCCCAGGCAGTGCAACAGTCTTTAAGGGCCTGGACAGCTTTATGGCTCCCCAGCAAGACTGTGTCACCGCTCCCCAGTCAAGGCTGAGTCGGCGGGAGCACTGTAAAAGGATGGTGAGGGAGTACGTAGCCGATCGCACGACCGTCCTCCGTGACGCCTCTGCCACCTACAACTACTGGGTGTCGAAGCTGGACACGTGGCCTGAACTAGCGCTGTATGCCCTGGAGGTGCTTGCTTGTCCTGCGGCTAGCGTCTTGTCGGAGAGGGTGTTTAGTGCGGCTGGGGGAATCATCACAGATAAGCGTACCCGCCTGTCAACCGACAGTGCCGACAGGCTAACACTCATCAAGATGAACAAAGCCTGGATTTCCCCAGACTTCTCTTCTCCACCAGCGGACAGCAGCGATACCTAAGCAATACGTAGGCTGCACCCGCGGATGGAAGCATCGTTCTCTCTCACCATCCAAAACGGGGAAATTTCTGCTTCATCAATCTGTGTATAATATTCCTCCTCCTCCTCCTGCTCCTCCTCCTGAAACCTCACGTAATCACGCTGAACGGGCAATTTTTCTTAGGGCCACAAGGCTCACTCATATAATTTTTCTAAAAAATTTTTATACGTTTCAATGCTCTTAAAAGCGTTGGAACTTTAACTTGAAACAATTTTTCGTTAAACTGGGCTGCCTCCAGGCCTAGTTACCACTTAAGCCACATTAACCAAAGCGATTAATGAGTTTCACCTGCCATCTTGGTTGGGCATGGCCAATTTTTACTGAGGTACATTAGTACTGTTGGTACACCAATTTTTTTGGGCCCTCACCTACAGTGTAATCATAGCAATTTCTATGTTCTTCGCCTGCACTCATGGTACAGAAAGGTGTGTGGGGTTGGCCTACACTTTAGCTACATAAATGTAACTTGGGCCTTGGCTATACTGCAGCTACTGAAATGGAACTAAGACTGCGCTCCCACTATACTGCTGCTTCGGAATTGTTCCTGGGGCCTGTGTAGGCTGCTACTATTACTTAAATGGAACTTAGACTATGCTCCTCCTATACTGCTGCTTCGGAATTGTTACTGGGGCCTGTCTTGAGTGCTACTATTACTGAAATGGAACAAAGACTGCGCTCCCACTATACTGCTGCTTCGGAATTGTTACTGGGGCCTGTCTTGAGTGCTACTATTACTGAAATGGAACGAAGACTGCGCTCCCACTATACTGCTGCTTCGGAATTGTTACTGGGGCCTGTCTTGAGTGCTACTATTACTGAAATGGAACTAATACTGTGCTCCCCCTATAATGCTGCTAGTGATATGTTAGTGGGGCCTGTCCTAATGCTACGGCTGAAATGTTACGAATTATGGGCTCTGCCTATACCGCTGCTAATGGTATGTCTCTGGGGTGTGGAAACAGAGGCTTCACAAAGACATGATGGCGGTGAGGCCATTTCCCACCAACGCGGTTACTGTTAAGGTGCATATAACCACGGACACGTGGAGAGGACACGTAGTGCCTCAAAAACATCCCCCTCCTCCTCCAACAATGAAAACATTCTTGGCAAATGCCTTTGCATTGGTTCGTCTGGTGGCAGTCCAAGAATTTCACCTTTACCGACACAACAAGAGAGCCCCCCCACCATCCCCCCGCCACGGCCCACTTAATCCTGGCCACATTCCGAAAACCAACAAAATAAAACCGCGCTACTAGGTCCGCAGTCACCACCACATTACCACCAACGCGGTTACTGTTAAGGTGCATATAACCACGGGCACGTGGAGAGGACACGTAGTGCCTCAAAAACATCCCCCGCCACGGCCAACTTAATCCTGGCCACATTCCGAAAACCAACAAAATACAACCGCGCTACTAGGTCCGCAGTCACCACCACATTACCACCAACGCGGTTACTGTTAAGGTACATATTACCAGTCTGACTGGGGCATGCAGACACCTTGACAGAATGAATAGTGTGTGGCACATAGGTTCCCCATTGCTATGCCCACGTGTGCAGCTCCTGATGGCGGTGGCACAGGATTATATTTCTCATTGCTTCTGTACAGCATTGTGGGCTATCGCCCCACCACTTTTAAAGAGGGTCGCTGCCTAGCCGTGCCAACCCTCTGCAGTGTGTGCCTGCAGTTCCTCGTCATGGCAGACGCACTTATAAATAGACATGAGGGTGGTGTGGCATGAGGGCAGCTGAAGGCTGCGCAGGGACAGTTTGGTGTGCGCTGTGGACACTGCGTCGTGCAGGGGGGAGGGGGGTTGGGCAGCATGTAACCCAGGAGAAGTGGCAGCGGAGTGTCATGCAGGCAGTGATTGTGCTTTGTTGGAGGTAGTGTGGTGCTTAGCTAAGGTATGCCATGCTAATGAGGGCTTTTCAGAAGTAAAAGTTGTTGGGAGGGGGGGGGCCCACTCTTGCCGGTATTGTGGCTTAATAGTGGGACCTGTGAACTTGAGATGCAGCCCAACATGTAGCCCCTCGCCTGCCCTATCCGTTGCTGTGTCGTTCCCATCACTTTCTTGAATTGCCCAGATTTTCACACATGGAAACCTTAGCGAGCATCGGCGAAATACAAAAATGCTCGGGTCGCCCATTGACTTCAATGGGGTTCGTTACTCGAAACGAACCCTCAAGCATTGCGAAAATTTCGTCCCGAGTAACGAGCACCCGAGCATTTTGGTGCTCGCTCATCTCTAATGTTAATCAAGAACAGCCCAATTAGAAAGGCACGATCAGGTACCACTGTGAGTGTAGAAATAAGTAATATATAAGATATTCCTAAGTACTGAAAAACTTGTAAGGGTGCACCTGCATATTGCAGATTTCTGCAGTTTCTTGCAGCATTCAAGATGAGGCCTGAGTGCCCTATGAATCTGAGGCCTGAGTTCCCTATGAATCTGTTCAATAGAAATAGTAGTCACCCTATCAACTCCTAGTAGGATCACAAAGATCTCTTTCCCCACTTTAGCAAGAGCGTCTGCAGCCCAAGATTCTGTCAGGCCTTTAATCCGCACATTACAGCACCTGTTGTGATTTTCTAAGTCCTCCTGCATGATAAGTGCTCTATTCAGGTGGGAATGCTGTTCTTTAAAGTGGTTGTCCCACGGCAGCAAGTGGGGTTATACACTTCTGTATGGCCATATTAATGCACTTTGTAATATACATCGTGCATTAAATATGAGCCATACAGAAGTTATTCACTTACCTGCTCCGTTGCTGGCGTCCCCGTCGCCATGGTGCCGTCTAGTTTGAGCGTCTAATCTCCGGATTAGACGCGCTTGTGTAGATGGGTCTTTTCTCTTCGGCACGCTCCGGCAGCAGCGGTGTTCTGGCTCCGCCCCCTTGTACGCGTCATTGTGTAGCTCCGCCCCGTCACATGTGCCGATTCCAGCCAATCAGGAGGCTGGAATCGGCACATGTGACGGGGGCGGGAGCTACGTGATGATGCATACAAGGGGGCAGAGCCAGAACGCCGCTGCTGCCGGAGCGAGCCGAAGAGAAAAGACCCATCTGCGCAAGCGCGTCTAATCCAGCGATTAGACGCTGAAACTAGACGGCACCATGGCGACGGGGACGCCAGCAACGGAGCAGGTAAGTGAATAACTTCTGTATGGCTCATATGTAATGCACGATGTACATTACAAAGTGCATTAATATGGCCATACAGAAGTGTATAACCCCACTTGCTATCGCGGGACAACCCCTTTAATGACTAGCACCATCTATATGGAGTGAGAGGTAATAAAGGCAGAGGAGGTCTCTAAATCTTCTACCTGACAGCCCATGTGTCTTACCTCCTCTTTGATCTCTCCTAAGTCTGACATCACAGGACACATAGCTTGTGATACCAGCTCCCTCATAAATCTTTTAGAAATCTGCTTGCAATCTTTCCCCTCCGATGAAGCTTCCACGTCCCTCTGCTTTCTGTGACAGCGGCAGTCTCCTGACTCGGCACCATCTTG
Organism: Eleutherodactylus coqui; assembly: GCF_035609145.1. Classification (NCBI taxonomy): domain Eukaryota; kingdom Metazoa; phylum Chordata; class Amphibia; order Anura; family Eleutherodactylidae; genus Eleutherodactylus; species Eleutherodactylus coqui. The sequence goes on from NC_089842.1 coordinate 239,172,578, forward strand.
GGAGCTGCATGCGGGGAGCGGGGACCTCGTTCTTTCAGGTATTTCTGTAGATCTGATTGTCCTCTACTTGGTCTGAGAGTTCCCTGATGTTCTCCTTCTCTCTCGTTGCTTGTTTTCCCCATTATTCGCTGCTTCTTGCCTGTAGTAAGTTCCTGGAAAGGTGCCGCTGCGATGGAGCTCTCCTGTCACACTTCCATCATGCTCAGTAGTCAGGCTCTGCCCTCTCAAAAAATTATAATTCTGATGTGTTTCTTTTTTGACAGGCTTCACCATTCAGATAAGTAATGCAATATTTTAATTTATTGCACTCGTACATATACAGCAATGCCAATTAACATACTAATATAGTATGTTAGACCAAAAAGATATATGTTTATCCAATTCAGCCTATTAGTTACCCAATGTTGATCCAGAGGAAGGCAAAATAGCCCAGTGAGGTTGAAGACAATTTTCCTCATTTAAGGGAAAAAAAATTCCTTGACGAGTCTATTCCTGCAATTGGAATAATTCCTGTATCACCGACCCGTCTGAAGTAATCAGTTATAAAACATATAATGTATTGCTCAAGAAAGGTGTATAGGCCCCTCTTGTACTCTTTTATCATATTCACCATCACCACGTCCTCAGGCAGAAAGTTCCATAGTCTCATTGTTCTAATAGTAGAGAACCCCTTTCTATGTTGTGTAGAAACCTTCTTTCCTCTAGATGCACAGAAAGCCCCCTTGGTACAGTCACAATCCTGGGTATAAAAAAATTGCGGGAGAAATCTCCGTATTAACTCCTGATATATTTAATTTAGAGATGAGCGAGCCTACTCGGCCACGCTCCTTTTTCGCCTGAGTACCGCGATTTTCGAGTACTTCCGTACTCGGGCGAAAAGATTCGGGGGGCCCCGTGGCTGAGTGTGGGGTTGCAGCGGGGAGCGGGGGGGAGAAGGAGAGGGCTCCCCCTGTTCCCCGCTGCTACCCCCCGCTCCGTCACACCCCCCCCCCCCCCCGGCGCCCCCCGAATCTTTGCACCCGAGTACTGAAGTACTCGAAAATCGCGGTGCTCGATCGAGTAATTACTCGAAACGAGTAGGTTCGCTCATCTCTAATATTTATACATAGTTATTAGGTCACCCCTCAGTCATCGTTTTTCTAAACTAAATTAACCCAATGTTGATAACCTCTCTGGGTATTGTAGTTTGCCCATTCAATTTATTACTTTAGTTGCCCCCCTTTTGTACCTGCTCAAGCTCTGAAATATCCTTCTTGAGTACCGATGCCCAAAACTGTTCACAATATTCCATGAGTGGCCTGACCATTGACTAATAAAGAGGAAGAACAATGTTCTCGTCATGCTTCCTAGACCTATTTTGATGCAATGGTCATTCCCTTGGTCATGTGTATACTCTTACATTTTTCAGTATTGCACCACATTTGCCATTTTTCTGCCCAAGCCTCCAATTTATTCAGATTTATTTGCAACCATTTTCTGTCTAGAACTTACCTTCTCATAGAAGCTGATCAGGTTTGTTTGAAGAGCACCTTCAAACATTTTACTTCCAATAGAAGTCAGACTAATGGGCCATTTTCATTGGACGATTATCGCTCAAAATTAATTCAAACAAACAAAATTGATCAATAATTGTGTAGTGCAAATGCACAAAAATCACTAATTTGTGTTTACAGGTTATTAAAGCTGGATTTCAGTCAGCTTAAAACTATCGCTGAATCGCAGGCTTGTCTTTCTGTGTAAACGCTCCCCACTCAGCACTTCACTTAGAAGGTAAAAGCGCTGAATGAGAAGTCAGCAAGAAGCCCACAATCCAGTGGGGAAGTCTGTCAGTGTAAATGCTCTACACAAGCACTGAAGACCTTAGCGGTGATGTCAGCGCTCGTGCAGTCATTTACCCGCCTGCTAGCCCTTGTAAGAGGGTCATTACTGGCCTATGCGCAAATCTAGTGGAACAGAACCCATCATTATAGAGTCCTTAAATAAAAGAAACAAAGGCTTATCATATTACTGAACTCCCTTAGAACCTGGGAGTGTATTCGATCGGGACCCAGAGATATTGAACCACACTAGTTTCCTATTCCTAACCCTTTTATTTATGTAGGGTATGAACTGCTTATAGTAAGTATTTAAGAATCTTCTAAACATTTATGGTTTGTCCTTTTTTCTAAGGGCATTGTCCCAATCAATAGGGTTAAGGACATCTCTAAGCCAATAAAACTTTGCCTTCCTAAAGTTTACTATTTTTGTAGCTCCCCAATAAGAATCCCTATTGATAGGCAAGTTTAAATTTTTATTTTTTTGGTGACTATATCCCAGATGCCGCTCAACTTGCACCCATGTTATCCCTTCAGCTCTATAGGTTAAAATTAACTCCAATTTGGCCGTCCCCCTGGTCGAGTCCTGTAGAAGTTAAGATTTTATTGACAGAAAGTTGTTACCTTTATGAGAATCACAGGTTTCCGCTTCCCAGTTTATGTCCGGACGGTTAAAGTCTCCCATAATAATTACCTCATTGTGATTTTCCGCTTCATCTAATTGCTTCAATAATAGATTTTTGGTGGCTTCTGTTATATTTGGTGGTCTATAGAAAACCTCTATAAACTTGTTGGGTTTTTGGGCTTTAAGCAGATGTTTACATAAAGACAAACCCCTCCTCTTTTCATTTTTTAGGAACAAACTAAAACCATCCAGTCACAGCTTTCATCCAATCGAGTCTTCGTTATTCCCATTATGTCATAGTTTTCCTCAAACATAATTACTTCCAGTTTGTCAACCTTATTGGTCAGACTTCTAGCATTAGTCCCCATGCAGTTTAGAAAGTTTTCGTTACTTTATTTCAAGTGTATTTCTATTAACTGTTTTGCCAATTCTCATTGCATTAACCGCTCCCACTGCTCGCCCTCATTTCCATTACTTTGTTCCAGATCACTGTCTACACTATGTTCCCTTTTATTTCTTTGGTTGCCCACCCCACCCCCATCCCCGCAACAGTCCCTAGTTTAAACACTCCTCCAACCTTCTATCCATATTCTCTGCCAGCACGGCTGCACCCTCTCTAAGGAGATGCAGCTGATCCCTATGGTAGAACCTGTAGCCAACAGCAAAGTTGGCCCTGTTCTTAAGGAATTCAGATCTCTCCTTCCTACATCAAATCTTGGTCACATCATTCTCTGTATACTCTCCACACCATCACAAAAGAAGTGGAGAGTAGGCGGTGAAATCTCAGCCCCAGGTAGCACTAAGACCCGGAAGTCTTAGTGATTCAGATCGCTGGATTTTACCATCTAATGTGGATTAACTCTGAAACTAATCCATAGAAAGCCTATCATGTGACTTAATGCTGCGCTCAAGGGTAATGGCACTAATTTCTATAAAGGGAAGTTACAATTGTGAGAGGGCCGGAATCTCTAATAACATAGTCTTTCAGGATATATGACCATTAGAGATGAGCAAGCACCAAAATGCTCGGGTGCTTGTTGCTCGAGTCGAAATTTTCGTAATGCTCGAGAGCTCGTTTCGAGTAACGAACTCCATTAACCCCTTCCCGCTCCAGGACGTACCGGTATGTCCTGGGAGTCTGGTACTTCCCGCAAAAGGACGTACCGGTACGTCCTGGGGATAGCGCAAGATCACATAAGATCCCACGCTATCCCGCAGTGGGTGCCGGCTGTCAGTCACAGCCGGCATTCCGCTGCAACAGCAGGGGGGCATCGGAGATGCGCCCCCCGCTGTTAACCCCTTCCCTGCCGCGATCGCGGCAGGGAAAGAGTTCACAGAGGGATCGCGCTCCCTCTGTGTCTCCGGCCGGCTCTTGCGATGTCATCGCGAGAGCCCGGCCTGTCACCATGGCAACAGGACGCCAGACACTGGCGTCCTGTATTGCCTGTGCCTATAATCGCTGTACAGCGATCATAAGCACAGTGCTGCAAGTCCCTCAGAGGGACTCAAATAGTGTAAGAAAAAAGAAAAGTGTAAAAAGAAGAAAACTGTAAAAAAAAACATGTTAAAAAACCCCTTTTTTATGCTTTTTCTAATATTAGCATAAAAAAAGGGAAAAAAAATTAAAACCCCACATATTGGGTATTGACGCGTCCGTAACGACATGTACAAAAAGTTGAACATGCTTTTTAATTTGTACGACAAAAAGCGTTAAAAAAAACGCTAAACAGAGGCAAAATGCTAATTTTTAGCATTTTGCCTCCCAAAAAATGCAATAAAAGTGATCAAAAAAGCCGTACATTCCCCAAAATGGTACCAATAAAAACTACAGCTAGTCTCGCAAAAAATAAGCCCTAATAGAACTCCGTACATAGAAAAAGAAAAAAGTTACAGGACTTTGAATGCAGCTATAGAGAAAAAAAAATTCCAAAAAAGGGGGTTTTATTGCAAAAAAGTGTAAAAACCTAAAAAAAAAATAACAATTTTGGTATCGTTGTTACCGTACCGACCCGCAGAAAAAATTTAGTGTGTCATTTATGCTGCATGATTAACGCTGTAAGAAAAAGAAAAAGAAATCTATGGCAGAATTGATGCGTTTTCTCTCCCTGTTATCATAAAAAAAAAATAAAAAAATTTTACGATATAGTCTATGTACCCAAAAGTGGCACCGATAAAAACTACAGCTCGTCACGCAAAAAACAAGCCCTTTTACGGCCGCGTTGACGGAAAAATAAAAAAGTTATGGCTTTTGAAAAATGGAGATAGAAAAATACCAAAAAAATCGCTTGGTCCTCAACGCCAAAATAGGCCATGTCATTAAGGGGTTAAAGTCAATTAGAGACTCGAGCATTTTTGTATGGGACCAAAGATCCGCATAGGGGATGACTTGTGAAACACCGGAAAACCTCCGAAAGTGATGGAAACACCACAGAAACGGATAGGGAAGGGCAAGGGCAGCATGCACGGCTGCATTTGAGGCTCCCAGGTCTCACTATTAAGCCAAAATGGGGCAAGAGCCACCGCACTGATAACTTACTTGGGACAGACCCTCATTAGCAAGGCACACGCGGTGGCACATCTTAGCTAAGCACCACACTACCTGCAACCAAGGACAATCACTGCTTGCGGGTGACACCGCTGCCTATTCTCCTGGGTAACATGCTGGCATTGCTGTCTAACTCCCCGCACGACCCTGCATCCACAGTGCACACAAACTTTTCCTGCGCAGCGTTTAGCTGGCCTCCTGCCACAAGCTCGCTTCATAGACACACCACCCTCATGTCGATTTATAAGCGCATCTGAGATGAGGAGGAACCGGAGACACACACTACAGAGGGTTGGCAGGGCCAGGCAGTGACCCTCTTTGAAAATGTGGGTGATAGGCCATAATGCTGTTGAGAATTGATGATAAATTGACGTATGATCATCATTCCAATCCCGTGCCACTTCCATCACAAAATTGTCAGGAGCCCCAAACATGGGCATAAAGGGGAATCAGGTGCCAGCACTTCTACACATCTCCACAATGCAGCAATACTCTGTGTGGGAAGCACATGAGCGAGCCCAGGGTCAGGCTCGTTCCCAGTCTCCACCTTGTGTGACCCAAGGTACCGTGAGTTACATAGCAATGGGAAATTCATGTGTCCCCACACAATTCATTCTGTGTAAGTGTCAGATCGCTGAACACCGCAATAGGAAGTCTTTGTGCACCCTCAGCATAGGCGAGCCCAAGGAACTCAAAGATGGTATTACACAGGAAGAAATCAGAGTGCCCAAACATGGTAGAGTTTCACGCCGTCAAGGACCTCGGCCTCGGCCCACATTTCTGCCCTAGTCTTTCAGTGTATTTGTGCCAGATAGCTAAAACACCGTAATGGGAAAGCGATCTACACCCTACCCAAGTCAGTCAGTGTATTTGTGCCAGACAGGTAAAACAACACAATGGAAAGTCTTTGTGCACCCACAGCATAGGCGAGCCCAAGGAAATCAAAGATAGAATTACACATGAAGAAATCAGAGTGCCCAAACATGGCAGAGTTTCACTCCGCCAAGGAACTCGGCCTCAGCCCACACCCTCAGTAATCGTGGGCATAAAGCGGACTCGGATGCTAGTACAGCTGTGAACATCTCATTAAGTCAGTTACGGTTGCTTTCATCACTCCAAAGACTGAATAAACCACAAAGAAGTTCCACAGGCCAAACCGGGCACAGTTGCCCCTCCCCAGGACCTCGGCCTCTTTCCTACACCCTCAGCAATTGTGCGCATAAAGCTGACTCGGATGCTAGTACAGCTTTGAACGTCTCATTAATTCAGTAACGCTTCTTTTGTTTGGTCCAAACTAGTGTCTCAGATAACTGTGGTAACGTGAGAGCAAATACATGTTGCCCAGCGCTGATCCCCAGACCCGAAGCAGGAGGAGGAGGTGACATAATAAGGCCGAAAACCCATGACCGAAGTAGGACCCGCAATACTCTGTGTGGGAAGTACATGAGCGGGCCCAGGGTCAGGCTCGGTCCCAGCCTCCACCTTGTGTGACCCAAGGTGCCATGAGTTACATAGCTATAGGAAATCCATGTGTCCGCAGACACTTCATTCTGTGTCTGTGTCAGGCAGCTGAACACCATTATGGGAAGCCTTTGTGCACCCACAGTATAGACGGACCCCTGAAACTTTTCTGTTGCAAGAGTATAGGTGAACCTCTCAAACATTTTAGTAGCAAGTGTATAGGCGGACCCCTCCAACTTTTAAGTAGCAAGTGTATAGACGGACCCTTCCAACCTTTTAGTAGCAAGTGCATAGGCGGACCACAGTAACATTTCTGTAGCAAGAGTATAGGCGAACCCCTCAGACCTTTCAGTAGCAAGTGTATGGGCAGACCCCAGTAACCTTTCAGTAGCAAGTGTATAGGTGGACCCCTGTAACATTACTGTTGCAAGAGTATAGGCGAACCCCTTAAACCTTTCTGTAGCAAGTGTATAGGCGGACCCTTGTAACATTTCTGAGGCAAGAGTATAGCCGAACCCCTTAAACCTTTCAGTAGCAAGGGCATAGGCGGACCACAGTAACATTTCTGTAGCAAGTGTATAGGTGGACCCCTGTAACATTTCTGTAGCAAGAATATAGGCGAACCCCTCCGACCTTTCTGTAGCAAGTGTATAGGCAGACCCTTGTAACATTTCAGTAGCAAGTGCATAGGTGGACCCCAGTAACATTTCTGTTGCGAGAGTATAGGTGGACCCCTGTAACATTTCAGTAGCAAGAGTATAGGCGGACCCAGTAACATTTCTGTAGCAAGAGTATAGGCGGACCCCAGTAACATTTCTGTAGCAAGACTATAGGCAAACCCCTCAAATCTTTCAGTAGCAAGAGTATAGGCGAACCTCTCAAAACTTTCAGTAGCAAGAATATAGGCTGACCCCAGTAACATTTTAGTAGCAAGAGTATAGGCAGACCCCTGTAACATTTCAGTAGCAAGAGTATAGGCGAACCCCTCTAACCTATGAATAGCAAGTGTATAGGCTGACCCCAGTAACATTTCAGTAGCAAGTGTATAGGCGGACCCCTGTAACATTTCTGTAGCAAGAGTATAGCCGAACCCCTCAAACCCTTCAGTAGCAAGAGTATAGGCGGACCCAAGTAACATTTCTGTAGCAAGAGCATAGGCGACCCCTCAAACCTTTCAGTAGCAAGTGTATAGGCGGACCCTTGTAACATTTCAGTAGCAAGAGTATAGGCAGACCCCCGTAACAATTCTGTAGCAAGAGTAAAGCTGAACCCCTCAAACATTTCAGTAGCAAGAGTATAGGTGAACCCCTCAAACCTTTCAGTAGCAAGTGTATAGGCGGACCCCAGTAACCTTTCAGTAGCAAATGTATAGGCGGGCCCCTGTAACATTTCTGTAGCAAGAGTATAGGCGAACCCCTGAAACATTGGTGTACCAACAGTATAGGCGAACACCTGAAAAAAATTGTTTACCGAGAGTATAGACGAAGCCCGGAAAAACTAGTTTGCTAACACTATTGACAATGGCCAGAAAAATTGGTGTACCAAGAGTACAAGTGTACCCGTGAAAAATTGCTGAACCCAGAGGGCAGGTGAAACCCGTAAACATTTTTCAAAGATACAGCTTGTTATTGCTTAATTTGTAACAGAGCCTGGAGGCAGCCCTCCAAAAAAATCGGTTTAAGTTTAACTTTTAAAACTTTAAATACTTTTAAAACTTTCAAACAGAGCCTTTTGGGCCGCAGGAAAATTGGCAGTTCAGCATGATGACATGCTGTTTTAGGCGGAGGAGGAGAAGTAATATCCAAGTGGGATACACAAAGCTAATTCTCCCCTTTTTTGGGGTGATAGAGGATGCATTTTTCTCCTGTTGCAACGAAAAGAATCTTTAGGATCCGTTGCTTTCCACCGGTGGAGAAGAGAAGTCTGGGGAAATCCAGCCTTTGTTCATCTTTATGAGGGTAAGCATGTCGGCGCTGTCAGTTGACAGGTGGGTACGCTTATCTGTCATAATCCCCCCAGCAGCACTAAACACCCTCTCTGATAACACGCTAGCAGCTCCAAGGCGTATAGAGCAAGTTCGGGCCGCGCGTCCAGCTTTGGCCCCAATAGTTGTATGGGGCCGAGGGATCACGGAGGATGGTGGTACAATTGGCTATGTACTCCCTCATCATCTCAGTCTTGACTGGGGAGTGGTGACACAGTCTTACTGGGGAGCCATAAAACTGGCAAAGGCCTTGGAGACTGTTCCCCTGACTGCACTGGACATGCTGCCTGATCCCCGCGCCTCTTGCTACTTGGCCCTCTGAACTGCAACTTCTAGCGCTAGCGCTGTCAGATGGGAAATTTAGCATCACTTTTTCCACCAGGGCCCTGTGGTATTGCATCACTCTCGTACCCCTTTCCCCTTCGGGAATGAGAATGAAAACATTCTGCTTATATCGTGGGTCGAGAAGGGTGTACACCCAGTAATTCATGTTGGCAAGAATGCATCTAACGCGTGTGTCACGGGAAAGGCAGCCTAACATGAAGTCAGCATGTGTGCCAGAGTCCCAGTATGCAACACATCGTTGTCCTCACTAGGAGGATGCTCCTCCTCCTACTCCTTCTCCTCTTCAGCCCATACATGCTGAACATATGACAGGCAAGCAGCATGGGTAGTGTCGCCAGCGGTTTTTTCCCCCACCTCCTCCTACTCCACCAAAACCTGCTGAGATATAGACTTGAGGGTGGTCTGGCTATCAAGCGACATACCCCATCCCCTCTTCTAACCGCAAAGTGTCGGCCTTTATGCTTAGCAGCGAAGTTCTCAGCAGGCAAAGCAGCGGGATGATAGCGCTAATGATTGCCGCATCGCCGCTCACCATCTGGGTAGACTCCTCAAAGTTTCCGAGGACCTGGCAGATGTCTGCCATCCATGCCCACTTCTCTGTACAGAACTGCGAAGGCTGACTACCACTCTGCTGCCCATGTTGCAGCTGGTATTCCACAATTGCTCTACGCTGCTCATACAGCCTGGCCAATATGTGCAGCGTAGAATTCCAGCACGTGGGCACGTCGCACAGCAGTCGGTGCTCTGGCAGCTGAAACCGATGTTGCAGTGTCCTGAGGGTGGCAGCGTCCGTGGTGGACTTGCGGAAATGTGCGCAGATGCGGCGCACCTTGCCAAGCAGGTCAGACAAGTGGGGGTAGTTTTTCAGAAACTGCTGAGCCACCAGATTGAAGACGTGCGCCAGGCATGGCATGTGTGTGAGGCTGCTAAGCTGCAGAGCTGCCACCAGGTTACGGCCGTTGTCACACATGACCATGCCTGGTTGGAGGCTCAGCGGTGAAATCTAGAGGTCGGTTTGCTCCGTCAGACCCTGTAATAGCTCGAGAGCCATGTGCCACTTGTCACCTAAGCTAATTAGGTTCAGCACGGCTTGCTGACGCTTGCTCACCGCTGTGCTGCTGCGCCGCGCGCTACCGACTGCTGGCGACGTACTCACACTTCGTAATTGAGAGGTGGAGGTGGTGGAGGAGCAGGGGGGGTTGGAGGAGGTTTCATAATACGCTGCAGATACCAGCACCGAGGTAGGACCCACCTCCACCAAGTTCACCCAATGTGCCATCAGGGAGATATAGTGTCCCTGCCTGCCAGTACTTGTCCACATGTCCGTCTTTAAGTCGACCTTCCCAGTAACTGCGTTGTTGAGGGCATGGGTAATGTTGTGGAAGAAGTGCTGGTGTAGGGCTGGGACAGCACACCGAGAAAAATAGTGGCGACTGGGGACCGAGTAGCGCGGGACCGCAGCCACCATAATGTTTTTGAAAGCCTCCGTTTCCACAAGCCTGTATGGCAGCATCTCCAGGCTGATTAATTTGGCAATGTGCACGTTTAAAGCTTGTGCATGCGGGTGGGTGGCGGCGTATTCGCGCTTTTGCTCAAACACTTGAGTTAGCGACAGCTGAACGCTGCGCTGAGAGACATTGCTAGAGGCCGTGGAGGACCGTAGAGGTGAGGGTTTGGGTGCAGGCTGGGAGACACTCGTGCCTGCGTCCTGAGAGGGGGATTGGATCTGTGGCACAGGTTGTGGCACAGGGGAAGAGGCAGTGGTGTGACACGGAGGCGGTGAATGGCCTTTGTCCCACCTTGTGGGGTGCTTGGCCATCATATGCCTGCACATGCTGGTGGTGGTGAGGCTGGTAGTAGTGGCTCCCCGGCTGATCTTGGTGCAGCACAGGTTGTACACCACTGTTCATCGGTTGTCTGCGCTCTCACTGAAAAACATCCACACCTTTGAACATCTAACCTCTGCACGGAGGCTTGCCGCGAGTGGGTGCTATGGGAAAAAGTTGGGGGATTCTTCGCTCCGGCCTCGCCTCTACCCCTGGCCACTCCACTGCCTCTTCCAACCTGTCCTGCTGCTGCACTTGCCTTCCCCTCTGAAGCCCTGTCTTCAGTAGGCTTAGCAAGCCAGGTGGGGTCAGTCACCTCATCGTCCAGCTGCTCTTCCTCCGAATCCTCTGTGCGCTCCTCCCTCAGACTTACTGCCCTTACTACTACCTCACTGACAGACAACAGTGTCTCATCATCCTCATCCACAAAAAGCTCTTGAGACGGTTGACGGAAGTCCACAGCCTCATCACCCGGACTCTTTCCAAAGGTTGGGCATTGGTCACAACAAACTCCTCAGGTGAGAGAGAAACCATTTTTTTCAGTTTCACAGTGAGAGCTGGAAGATGGACCGTTGGGGTTCTTGAAGACAGGATCCTACGCTAACACTGTCCCTGTATAAGCAGCAGCACTTTCCATAACCTCTGCCAGCATGCGTCTGAGGCGAGCCGCGGGCGGGACCAGTTTAGGTATTTGGCGGTCACCTGATCGCCCCAGGCACTCACTCCTGTGGGGGGAAGGGGAGAGGGCTGGCACGTCACAACAGGAAGTGGCAATGCCTTCCTCGCATGTTTATTGGCTAGAAAATGGCGCTAAACATGCGGGGAAGGGAAATGCAATTGATTCGAGTACTGCTTGGTGTTCGTCTTGAGTAACGAGCATCTTGAGCACCCTAATACTCGAACGAGCATCAAGCTCGGACGAGTGTGCTCGCTCATCTGTAATGACCATCATTAACTCTATATAACTTTTTATAAATGCTATAGAAAAAAATGCATTTAGGCTGAGCAATCACCTCTGAGCAAGGAAAGGAAAGTAACCCTGTATGGTCATTTCCGAGAAAGCAATTATAAAAGAAGTAGGGTATTGTGCAGTGACTTATAATTTCTGCTAGGGAACAGAAATGCATCTAATTTTCGTGCTCCTCTTTTCTAAAGGTAAGGAAATTTCCAGCCACAACATTATTAACACTTGTCTTGTATTTACTTACAATTCAATAGACAGATATAACTATTATTTGTTTTTGCAACTTTTCAATGCTTTTATTTGTTTTATCAACATATATTGTTGTGCTTTCCAGGTTACGTAGATTGAACTTGTGTAATTTTAAGATTTAAGAATAATTTTCTTTTTGTTTTTATTTTAGAAACTTTAAAAGTATAGAAAGAGTTAAAAAAATTTAAAATTAAAGTTGACACATAAAATAATCATATTTTATACAGAGGTATACCAAAATGAGTGATGCAAAATGAAAGGCTTTGAAAAGACTTACCTTTTACCTTGCCAAAAATACCTAACAGAGTGACACAATTTTTTTTTTTAAGTTTTCGTCTTGCAACACTCATCTTATGGTATCTCAAGCCAAGAGGAAAGGTCAGGAAGGACATATCTGTAAATAGTAATTAATAAGAATTATGAAAACATGGACAAAAAAACTCAACTGTACATTTATATTTTGGGGCATTGCCCAAAACACTAATTCTATAATACCAATAGAGTATGTAATGGGTTTAATAGAGTTGCTGCTGAAGCCACAGATGAGAAACATCAGGACGGCAGTAAGAAGCAGTGATGGGCAAAACGATTACTTTCAAAACTTCAGAATATATGGCTTACTAAAAAAAATGACCTGAATGCTGCTGTCGGTACAGTCCTGATAGAATGGCTCAGATGGATGATTTAGGTGGCAGAATACGCATTTTGCCTTGCTGCAGTTCATCATTTCATAATATGCACAATAAGTGTAGATTCACTGAAAATATATGTTTATTTTCAAAAACTTTTTTTATGTGTTTACAGCCATGCTGGAGTTTTGGCAGTGCTATTTCTTTCACATGATAGTGAACTCATGGATAAAGAACTTCACAGACAAAGAGAAAAATTATCTTCTCCTTTCCTTTTTTTTAAATCACATCACTTTTATTGAAGTTCTTTTTTTGAATACAAGTACCCCTTACTTTTTACACATTTATACATGCAGAGATCATATCATTACCCCATCAAGACAATACAGTCATTTATAACTATATTTAAGCAAATCATAATCCTCCCCCCCAAAAAAAAATTACCTCTTCTCCACTCTTACTCCTCTATTCTTCACCCCCTCCAAATCCCATTAACCTTTCTACAATACCTCAATGCAACCAGCACTCGATATCAACTATCCATTATACATGTATCACACCATCTTCCCCAAATGTCCTGGAGCTTAGTCAAGCTGCTTCTTTTTTAATATTCCCCCTTTTCCAAAGATGTAACCTCTCTTATCTTTGCAACAAAATCTCCCACTGTCGGGAGACAGTATCCAATTAGTAGTATTCAACTTTTGTGCCTTATATAATGCTCTCTGAATTCTCAAGATTATGGCTATCCATCCCGACAACAACACCCAAAATACAAATTCTAGGATTAACACCAATATCAACAAGACACACATTTTTAATTATCTTTAGTACCCGATTCCAAAGTTCACACTATTTTATACAATCCCAGACCGAATCCAATAAATCTGCACCATCCATACTACATTTCGGACAGTCTGAGTTCAATCTAATAACCACGTTAATTAACAACCTTAATGGAGAATGATAAACTCAATGCAGTAAATACAATTGTGATACCTGTTGACTTTCAGATAGAAATATCATTGGAATCATACGAAAGGCCAAAATATTGTAAAAAAAAAAAACCCTTAAAAAATAATATGTAATTATGTCATTGTAAAATTCGAAAAGTCTGATCAAAGGGATATAAGTTACTTTCTGCCATCAAATAATTATGTATTGTTATATACAGATTATAGGGAATCTACAGACCCCACAGATCCCAAAGGTTATGGACAGTGTGTAAAAATAGGGGACAAAGTCTTTAGCAAAAAAAACAAACAGACGCGTATGTGATTCTTTTTGCAATTCTACAAGTCACAGCAATTTTAACCATTTCACATTAGTATCTCAGCTATATACAGATGTGTCCTTCATTACCATGACTCTTGGCTGAAGATATCTTGGGATGAGTAACAAGAGATGACCAGGTTTCAAAGGAAAAAACGTTTGTGTTACTCATAACTCAAAGCTGGTTATCTCACACCCCTTATCTTGTAATAACGCAAACCAAGAGCCAAAGTAAGGAAGGATACATATGTATCTTTTGACAAATGTTTAGTTTTCTGTGCATAAAAATGTTTTCCACCTATGATTTTTTTTCTAAATTGTACCAAAAAGATAAAAAGGGTGACGATTCTCATTTCAGATCTTCACACATAAGTGAATTAAGTGAATAGTTTCTCTTTTTATTCACCCATTCTGTGTCCCTGATAACGTCTTCCATGACCCTTGTTAAGTTCATAGTTGATGGGTGCTATTCCAGACCCGTCTTGATCCATCTGTACACTGACTTGTCCAAATGATCTTCTGTAGCTTTCAGTGTATCATATTTTGCCAAGAGGGAGGCTATAAATGCTAATTGATGACTATAAGACATTTTGACTCTGTGCTCCTTATGAAGCCAGAACTAATAGGGGAATCTATATGCTGTGACTGGTTTGACACTGAATAATCAAGGTAAAATCAGGATAAAATCTAAAATATTCTCCTATTGCTTAACACTCTCACAAATGTATGGACTTAATGTGGATCTCTGGCCGTGGCTTCTCGGAATAGTCTCTAATTAGTGTCAAGTGGGCTGTAGGAGTTTTCAGACTGAGTTGTGATGTAGATCAGTAATTCAGGATAGTCTGGGATGGGAAGAAATGTTATGGATTATCCAATACAAAGTGAGGAGTTTGTGCCAAGGTCAATAACAATGATACCAGGAATTAGACCCACAGGTCAAGGTAGCAAGGTCTGGATATAGCAAAACTTGCAGCTGATAGCAATAGACACAGAATGAGTCAGTACTGCAAGCAGTCAGGTGTTACTAACTTTAGTTCAAAGTAATGTCCAAATGCAACTGACTCTATGATTGCCATTGGAACCAGATATAGCTAGGAATAGAGATCCAGAGTACTGAAAAGTTACACAAGATCATAGGAACAGGAAGCAGCCATGGTCAGAGAGCCTCAGTCTGCTATTTGAGCACAGAGAGCGAAGTAATTCTGCTAGATGTATATCTTATGCTTCATGTAGTATTAAATAGTGTAAGTTACACTACTTCAGATTAATATTGAATATATTTTGTTGCAGTGATTGCTACTCCGATAGTTCTGTATCAGCCTGCGGATGTCATCTATGTGGATGAGGGGACCACAGCACAACTCCCCTGTGTGTCCAGTGAACGACTAGAAGCTGGAACTTTGGTTTCCTGGTACCGAAAAAGTTGGAGAACTGGAGGAAACATTTCATTAGTTAAATCCTGTGTTACGGATAATGACCAGGATAAATATGTCTGTAGTAATAGTGGTTATAGAGCGACACTGCAGATACGTAATACACAGACCAATGATTCTGGAGTTTACTACTGTACATACTATTATCAATATACCAATAATATTATGGCAAATGGAACCGCCCTGATTGTCCAAGGTAAGACTCATCATATAGGCTCAGGTGCTTTTTGAAGTATAATCAGTAATGAACATACAATAGCAAAAAAAACTCAGGAAGATTTGACAATAGTAGTATAATATCCTGCTCTTTAAAACAATGTGTGCATTGCATCAACAGACAGAGGGAGGAGCTTATTGCTCCGAAGGAATTATGGGCATGGGGTTCAGCAGTACAACCCTTAGTGAAAGCAAAAAATGTGTTATGATGGCTTTTAAGTCTTTATTGTATATTCAGTGTGCAAGCTTATATCCTTTTTGACTCATGAAGTCAGAGATTTTTGAAATTTAAGGATAGTGTTGTCTATAATTTATTAATAGAACGTATGGAAATATATTACAGTAATTATGCTGGGTCTGGGGAAATATTGTTTCTCCTTGTAGAGAGAATCAGGATAGCATGATAGGTCACAAAAAGCTGTGCAAATGAAAGATGAAACAAAGGCAGCTTCTCTGTAAATCAATGTTTGACCTTTTTACCAAACTTGTGACATAACTGGGACTATAAGAAAAAGATACTTATCTACTGACAACTTTTTAGGGGCTTTTGCTCTTCATCAGTGCACAGTAGGTAGCTGCTTGGCTGGGTGAGAAGTCTCGGATGTGGGTTTGATGAAGTTCTATTTCTCCTTGTGGAGACCTCCGAATTGGTTCCAGATGACTTATAGGAAGTTCTGTCTCCATGTGAAAACCTTCAAGTACTGAACGGCCGCTGTTAAAGTGAATGGAGAGGGGTGGGGGAGAGTGAGGAGTGAAATCTCTTCCAGCCACCCTACCTCCCTGCTGAGTGAGTCAGTCATGCTCGCTCCTGTGCAGCAGCATGGGAGCGAGTACATGCGGGAACGAGTGTTGGGCATCGTTTGCCCGACAGTCGTCCCATGTAAATGGGGCTTAAGTTTAAACAAGCATTATAAAAATGCCCTGCTGGTTATTTTTGTTTTTTCTTTTAATTTCAGCCCACATAATTCCAAGATAACACTGGCACATAAAGTCCTCAATAAGGGTTAGTTCATTAGATCTAGGTTTAATCCTAGTTCTTCAGGAAGCTTCACTAAACTCCTTGAAGAAGATAAGAAAGTACCAGCTGGTGAGCTCTGTTTTATCCCCTTTCTCGCCACCTGGTTTGACTACTCCCTAAAACATTGGAAATAGGACAAGAAAGATGTTATCATTCAGTTGATGTGGATTTTAGTACCAAGTAATGATCACCAAACCACTCAACCTATGGACTATAGCCACTAAAATGGAAGGGCAAAAAAGTATCCCTGTTCAGAAAAACCTCTAGCTGGAGTACACTATGGTTGCAGCCTGGATGCAAGAAGGGGCATAGACCAAAATGTCAATAAAATGGCAGAAATGTGAGCAAGCACTCAGGGAAACCATGTATTACAACTAATGGACAAATTAGATCTTGGTCTTTTTTCCATGATAAGTACTATATGTACTTGGTAGAAACCATTATGGAGAATCATGAAATGGCTTTTCAATAAATAAGAATAAGCTTTATATGAAATAGTGATAAACGTAATAAAATAACTATGGTATATCTAATATTTGCAGATAGCTCCACCTCCCAAAACTCTATCCATCTCTTTGTTCAACATCTTCTTCCCAACCATCTTATGCTGTCTTGTGTAGCACATGAGGTTCGTCATATAGTCAATATAACCTGGATCATCTCTGGAGCACCTTACAAGGGCAAGACAACCTCCATTCAGATATCAAATGAAATCTGGACTTTCATGAACATCGTCTCAGTTTCTAAGGACACTTTAAACAACAGAAATCAAGTGAGCTGTAAGGTCCAGTTTAATTCTTCTACTGCAGTAGTCATACATCGGCAAATAACAGGTAAGAGAAATTAGAATTCTGAAAAAAATGTAATATTGATTAAAATATAATATTAAAGTGCAAAAACAAACAAAAAAAAACCTCAAGTGCTATCATAGAAGAAAATATTTTAGAGCTTAGGAGCAATTTGATGGGTTTTTTTCCACACATCATTATTACAAGGCTAATATATCTTTTTTCTATTTACAAAGGTCCATTATTCCTTTATTTTTGAAAAAAATGGTAGAATTAGATTGGACCATTTTCAGCCAAATACCGTGCACCAAATATCAAATGTAAATTTGTAAATGTATTTTTTTGTTCTGTAATGGCTAAAATGATACCAAATATGGGTGGGATGTATAGAGGAAGCAGCCACATCTGGCCCTAGTACAAGAAGTCCTTCTGACACATAAAAAGACAACAGAAAATGGTATGAAGGATCCCTTTTGCATACCTTTTAGTTGTAGGGCCATGCTAGTTTTAACAGCTGACTGAATTTATGTATTTCTGTTAAAGAGTACTAACATATTTTGGATTATTCACTGTTTCTTATGGGACTCACAATCTAGATTTCTTATCTCAAACACATGGGCCAATATTTTTGATTGTGGGAGAAAGCCTACACAAACATAGGGGAATACATAGAAAACTTCATAATGATGTTGCAGCGTCTGAGCGAGGAGTGCCAAAGTGAGGGAGACCATTGGAAGGAAAGATGGTTGTCACAGGTGGCTCTGCAACCTCTCCCAACAATGGCGGCAAGGTGTATTCTATGGTTTTATAACAGTGGTTTATCATGTAATGCCAGCACCTCTTCAGGAATCTTGGGGTTAGTGACGAAATAACTGACACGAGTCCTGTTAGCTTTA
Organism: Eleutherodactylus coqui; assembly: GCF_035609145.1. NCBI lineage: Eukaryota > Metazoa > Chordata > Amphibia > Anura > Eleutherodactylidae > Eleutherodactylus > Eleutherodactylus coqui. The sequence continues at coordinate 239,190,640 of NC_089842.1, forward strand.
GTTTGCAAACTGGAGGTATGCAGTTTACTAGCTTTTCTGGAAATAGTTGAACAAGCACAATAATGGCAGACTTGCAGATTATGGCAGACTTGTAAACAATGGCAGCATACAGTTAACGTTGCTTCACAAATCCAGTTCAGTACATTTACCACTTTACTCCTCAATGTTCTCTCTCTATTTGTTCCTGGAGGTTACTTAACAATACTCCCACAGTCCTTGGTATTTTAGGGGTGTTTGATCTGAAGACTTTACGTAGTAACTGGAGCTGGTTTAAAGATGAGCCTCTCTTACTTAATTATAATGGAGCAGGGTTCAGTGTTACTCACTGTTAGCTGGAAAGGTCCCAGTTTGTTTCTCCACACTGTGGGTTGAGTCAGAAGCTGCTTGAATCCTGTCTTCCTACTCCAGGCAACGTTCTCTCCTTCTGGTATGTCTGCGGAACACCTGCACGTCCGCCTCCGAAAACACATCCACTCTCTCCCTTTTCCAAACTATGACTCCCCTTCTCTTGACTCTTGACTCTCACTCTTCCCCTTCTACCAGTCAGTGTTTGTGTGACAACCAGCCAATCAGCAGAGAGCTATTGCTAAGCAGTGAGTTTAGCTTGTAGAAAGAAAAGGGAAAACAGGGGTTTTCCAACGTATGGAACATTCTATGTCTCCTGAGTGAGCACATAGACAGGTGTTCACGGGACAATAAATGTGTGGCTATTCTGAAGGACCCTCTGGGCCACTACAACGTTGCCCTTGGTTGTATTTGTACTTTGAACTCCCAGTTCTATTAGTGTGTTATAAAGCAGTCAATAATCTCTCAACAAGAGGTACAGTATACAAAACTAGCATATGGAAGCTTTATTATAGTGCAACAAGGGATGCACTTTATGACCTCTGGTGACAAGACCCAGTGTCTAACCATACCACAACTGTAATCGCTTACACATGTGTCTCAGACATAACTGCATACTAACTTTTGCAGCAATCTGACATTTGATTTGGGGTGCATATTTTTTGTCAATGAGTGTAATAAATAAGTGAACCAGAAATTTACTGAGAAAAATCAGTAAAAGAAGCTGCTGGTTCATAGATGATTATAGAGAGATAATGTACACCACAGAGCTGACAGGGTATGTGCTTGGCACACAGTTACTTATGGATGTAGTGCTTGTTCTTATGCTGGGGGTACTGGTCAGAGGGCACAGGAGGACTGTGTGAAGTGCCAGATGAGATGTAGGTGGATGTGATAGGTGTCCAGGAGAATTGAAGTCCTGGTGTGTCTGACAACTAGGCCATTGGTCTCGTCAAGAAAGAGTCAGCCAATAGTACCCACATGCAGCCTGTTCAAGTACACTGCTCGTCCAAGGATCATATGGGAGCCACTAGTAGATGCGATCTGCCATGTTTGGTTTTTTAGGTCCCAAGTATTTGGTGTAGTGTAGACTAGATGTGCAGTGCTGCCTTGTTCACTGCAACTCCATGGACACTTTATGATTCATGACGGGTGGTAGGAGATGAAGCTTAGATCTCTTTCATTCGTGGGTGAAAGTTGCTTTTAAGTAGAGACCATGGCACTAGGTAAGGACTTTTATGTAAAAAAAATTGTAAACAGTGTGTTTACCTTTTTTTGTTTAATTAAAACATATTCTACTAGACCAATGACAGGCACTACCATTGAGGTGCCCTAGGGTCCACACTACTGTCCTTTGTTGTCAAGGGAATGATTTTAACATTAAAATTTGAGAATGTGGAGCAAGTGACTGCTAACTCAAAGTTTTTTTAATATATGTGTGTATCATTACCAACTTTATGGTTCTTGGTAATTGTTCTTCTGATGATTTTTATGAGGTTTAAGGATATGTGTTTGTTTTTTTTTTTAAATGCACCATGTTGATCATTTTCTAGGTCCACCCTTCAATTGTAAAAGTGTACTGACATCAGTTTTGACTTTGGGTCTTCTACTGCTATTGACTCTGTCTATTCATCTTTTATGGATCTACAAGCGAACAGGTAATACATATTTACCCATAACCATCCTCATCCTCACTTTAGAAACCTTTTTGTATAAGCTTAGTCCTTCACTGATTAGTTAAAGGTGTATTCTAGAAGATAACATCAGAACTACATCATCCCAACAGTGAAGTGTGGAAGAGGTTCTGTTATGCGTGGGGGTGTTTCTGTTGGGAAGGACTAGGTCCACTGGTTAAAGTGAAGTTCACTCTCAATGTCAATGGGTGCAGAGAATGTTGCATTTCCTACCAAGGAGCAATAGTTTGGTATAGCTCCATGACTGTACCAACATGACTGAGGACCATGTCATACAGCATGTAGTGTTGTGGTTTGGTTTGAAGAGTAGAACATCTGAAAACTTCATTGGCCTTCCATAAGTCCAGATCACAATCCTATCAGGCATCTTTGGGACAAACTAGAACGACATATGCATGCACACCTAACATACCCATCATCCCCAGCATCACTAGTAGAAGCTCTTCTTGAGGAATGAAAGTAAATCCCGCCACACATTTATGAAACTTTGGTGGAAAGCATGCTTAAGAGATTTACTGCAGTCATGGAATGCAAAGGCGGCCCAACACTGTATTAAAAAATGGTATCACCTTCTATTTGTGTCACAATTCTTTTGTCACCATAGTGTATATATATATATATATATATATATATATATATATATATATATATATATATAAATCTCAGCAATACATAATCACAATCATGTTTTTGCCATACAAGGAATGGAAATTTCATTTGCATTTTCTTTTTCTATGTGTTCTCCTCTTCTATCTTTCTACAATACTAGAAGAATCTCATTCTCAAACGCATTATCAATTAGCTTTTTTGGGTACCTCAAGAATGTGATGGAGAGGATGTGGAGAAGTGGGCTCTCTTTTTCATATTTTTTGGGAATGCCCACCCATCTTATCTTTATGGATCTCAGTGTTCGCAACAATTTTTAAAATTACGAGCATAAAAATTAAGCCAAATCTACAGTTGGCAATTTTGTTGTTGGGTATAGAAGAAGTTTCTCCTCAATCCCAGGAAAATGTCGCACATATTTTACTTAACGTAAAACTATTAATAGCCAGAGAGTGGAGATCCCCTAACACACCTTCAATCCAAAATTTAATTACGGTAGTATAACATCAGAGCATTGTTTGTATGAAAAACTTTTTGCCCTAAGGCAAAACAGAATGCAAAATTGTAGAGAAACTTGGCAACCCTGGTTAATGGGCGTTAACAAAGGGATAATGCAATAGGAGAACATTATAAATAAACAGATACCTAGGAATATTTCTATTTAGGCCTTAAAGGGTAGGTTCTCTCGGGCTGTGGATGTGAGGGTTCTGGAAATGTACCCCGTCCCTCCCCCTCTTTTCCTCTCTCCCTTCCCTGGTCTCCTCCCTTTGCTTCCCACCCCGCCCCCCCCTCCCCTTTCTGTTTCACCCATTTCATTTTATTATGTTTCTTTACTTCTAAAGTTTCTTGTTTTTAAGTTTTCTATGAAGAAAGGGGTTGTGCAGATTTATCATATGATTGCAAAATGTATAGCGATTTACTGTAATGTTTAATCTGCAAACTCAATAAAAATTATTGGAAAACCAAAGCGTTATCAATTTGACTGACAACTTGTTTTGAGTTTTCTATTAATTTTCAGCTAGAGTATTCTTGAAGCATTGGCAAATAGGCCTAAAGTGACTCTCCAGTCTAAAATGAAAATTTGACTTACATTGCCGATAAATAGTCAACATGTCTGGTGCCCTTATATGAATCAATCCTACTTCCATTTCTCCAATCTGTTCCCCAATTGTCTTCAACACAAAATGGCCATTGCGGTCTCAAACTACGCTGTCCAATGTGTGCAGTGATAGTCTGAGTCACACCTCCTTGCTGCCATCGGATGGACCAACACCAATGCACAATGCCTATGCCATCAGTGCTTGTCCCTCTGAGGGTGTTGGGTGTGTCTCAGACTATTGCTGCATCTGTGAATTGGGCAGTCTAAGACTGTGGTGGACATTTTGGTTGATAGACAACATGGGAGCAGAACGGAGGCAGGGTGGATCCTCTGGAGGGTACTTGGGCCTGTATGTTGACTATATATTAGCAATGTATAGTCAAACGTTTATTGCGGACTGGAGGGTTGCTTTAAGAACGCTAAAGTCCTTTCAGCCTTAACTCCTTTGACACTACTCAGAGATTTCTGCAACTTGAACTATGAAGTAAAATCCTATTCAAATGGTCATTGAAATCATTGGCCTATCCTTTAGAAATTGCTAAAAAATGCTAACAAGGCTTGTGTGGTCTAAAGAGTGCCATTGGGTGAAGTCCAAGATCCCAGACTTAACCTTTTTTGTTTTGTGTTTTTCAGATAAAATCAGCAACATTTCTGATGGCAAAAATAGGAGTCAGGTAAGTTTTCAACTATGTACAGTATATTGCCAAAGTAGAATACCAGTAAGATTTGTCAATGCACTTCTGGTTTCTGGAACCCTAAAATTAGCGAATATTGACTGTCAAAGTTTTGTTCGGCAACACAATTTAAATAAAGATATAATGTGTATGTCATAACACATTTAACATGGCAGCTGCAATACCACACATATTTCATGGACGAAAATAGTGCTTTTCTTAGAGGAAGGAAGACATGTAACTCATGCAACTCATTTAATGTTGACTATTTGTCAGTTTTCACAGTGAGACCTAAAGGAAAGTTTTATTCCTATCCATGTTGGATTACATTAAGCTGAAGGATCCCTTTGTACTATATGTATAAAGTATCTACAAGGTGTTGAGATGAAGCAGCTATTACTCATCAGACACTGATTTGCTCTGAAGTGTGTAAATATGAAGTTGACAATGTGTTTTTCTTACTTTTCATGGTGACATGGTCCAGGACAGATACTCAATGAGCTCATGCTACATATAGATCTATAACACAGAGTAGCATCCATCACAGGACAGATATCACCAACACCCAATGGATCCCATTGACATATAATGTGGTCCATCCATGGTGTTTGACATATTGACTTCAAAATCTGATGGCGCTGATATCCGTAGACTTCAAATACTTCAAGGCTTGACTAAAGTGAAAAGACTGAAGGGCAGCACTCCTGTGTTTAGATGCCAAACAAGTATCAAACTTTATTCATGCATTATTTTGCAACCAGGAAATGTGTGGGAATCATGTTGTTCAGAATTGTTAGGCCATGTACGGTTTTGTACCTTTTTTCAAATTGAGAGTAACAATATTAATTGCATTTTCAGGATGAAATTACTTATGCCCAGCTGAACATGAACCATCTTAACAAGCGAAGAAAATAACAAAGCCTGCAGTATTGCCATCAATATCTTAATGCCTTGTCCTAATTATCCTGCAGCACAAGACAAATCCTTGTAGAAACATTCTCCAGAGTCCAGATTCTAAGACCATTACCTAATACCCAATACAATTTGTTCACATGGTGGCTGCGTCATGCAGATCCTTCCTCCCTTTCAGAGAAGTCTGGCTCTGGAGTCTGCTGTAGCACTGAAAGGTATTCTGAGGACACATGTCCAACATGTACCAAACTTATTCTTTCCCTGCCTATTAGTTGCTATTCCTGGCTATATCATGAATCCTCCCCTATAGGAGGTGTCTGAGTATTATGGTCATTTTGGTCTGCTTTAGGTGCTATCAAGTTTGTTCTGATTCTTTGATGTCCTGACATTGGCTATGCCTGTCTTTAGTTCCCCTCTCCACTCCTGACCCCAGCTTGCTATATCAACTGTGCTTCTGTCAGCTACTTGGATTGACCTCTGGTCTGTCTTTCCATACTGAACCTGTTCTCTATGACCTGACCTATGGCTTGTTCCTCATGCTGTAGTGTGCCTCTTGCCCCAACCCAGACCTGTTCTCACTCTCAGGACAACACCTAGGCCTATAGTAGCATCAACTGCCACCATACTGAGACAAATTTCTGAGCAATTACCTGGAGTCCATGCTGTGAAGCCTAAATCCCGATTGGTGGAGCTAAAGAGGGAAGACCAGGGTAACTCAGGTGTCTCTTCAGGATTTATCCCAAATATGTGCCTTGGTGGATCTACATCCGCTGATCCTGACACAATTATTGTGCGCAGTCTTTGGAAAACCTATTTGGAACCATTAGCTGCACAGGGGACACTTCTAACTTGCTAAGCATTGTACTTGTCTATGGAGAGAATTTATGTGAGCGCCCACAATCTATTAAATTCATCTACTGCTGTGTACATATATTTGTGTGAGGCCTTTTAATGCAACTACAAGCATTTCATAATATATGGTAACCAGGTTTAACCATAAAAAAGATTTAGTGGATAGACCCTTCAACTATACAGAATATGTTCCTGTACTCTTTAACAGCATTGTAATAACTATTACAGACCAAAAAAATCAATAATGAGTGATAAGCTTCACTGATCCTCTAATTTCATCATCATAAGGAATTGCCTGAACATGAACCTCATAGGCCACATCATTTTGCCATAGCTTGGGTCCATGGAAAAATCTTCTACTTAACCAGTCTGTTTATAATGTATACATACTCTGTTATAGAATTATGTTTGTGCCCAAAGATGTTTCTAAATATCTGAAAATTAGTAATAAATAAATGCAGGTGTAGAGGCTTACATACCAATCTAAAGGCCCCATAACAAAAGTCAATATTGCATTCTTAGAACCCCACCAACCACCCTCCACAAGCCTCCGAAACTCCTGACTAACATTACCTTACAATTTGTAGATCTGTAACTAGTTCAAGTCGAAATTTCCTTCTACTTGTAGCCCTCTGGTGACAGCTTCATACTAAAAGTTCCAGCCACTATGTAAGTCTCTATATAAAACTGAGAGCATTATTAAAGTAACATAGCCCCCAAATTGGCGCTAGCCCTAGGTTTAATAGCACCCTGTGTAGAATGTGTGACTGTAGTTCAGGAGCACTGATGAGCTGACAGTTATGCCTTGTAACATCAGTTCGGAGGAGACAAAGTCAGGAACAGAATGATTCACGTAGCTCCACAAGATGCTGTCACATGGAGGTAAAAGATCATCTGGTTGGGCTGACCTAAGGGGCGCCCTCTTGCTTACCTGAAGACTCCAGGTTATCCAACAAACAATGGATGCATGATACTTAGTAAATACCTTCACCAGGTTAGGAGCACGTCTTACCCGGAAAAATATATACAAAAGATGACCATTATGTTACATATAAGGGGGTTTAGGGGTCATCAATCTGTGACGTATGGCACCCAGGGGCAGATCACAGTGTTGACTTATTTTCAGCTCCCTGGATCATGCAAGATGGAGCCAAAATCATACCCTGCATGGCCTAGCGCCCCCCAACACATTTCGCTGCCACCACTGACCATTTCTGACAGGTAGGTCAGCCACCTTGGTTTCCACCAACCAACACAACACACTAAGGGGTTATGGATCGCTTAAAGCATTCAAGGAAGACTAAATAAAGTTTTAAGCTTTATTCTGAAAAGAGGTAGCCATGCTGAGGTAAAAATAAACAAAAGGACATATTTATACAAAGGGTAAGGAACATACAAATACACACAAAACAGTATGAAAACAAAAAGGCAAGATAATAGAAATTAACAGTCTTTGAAATTGTTTCAAATAATCCGTAGGCAAAGAATGTGTGGAACGGGAGACAAGCAAAAATTTAAATGCCACACCTGGGTCAGACAATGAAGGGATGATTCCCCTTTAGTTTTAAAGTCTATTAGAGTCCAGTCTCCACCACAACATCATTAAAAGCTACCTGAGTATATGCACAGATCTTCCAGGTGGAAACCCAAATTAACATTTCAGCCATACTTCCATAGGAAGCCCTCCAATAGAGAAGCTATGGCTGCCATGTTTCATATTATGAATTTACCTACTTGTGGCTACCCAACAGGATATGTCGACAGATGATTAGCTTTGTGGATATGCAACTCCTCTGGAGGTTGCCCATCAGCGGGGGAATGCACTGCATCTGTGGAACACTTGTGGTTCAGAAAACATAAAAACATAACTGCTGTTGGTCTGGGATCTTCAAATGACACATAAACCTCATTATTAATTCCTTCTTTGATTAATAAGAGTATTACTTCCCAATGCCACAAGGTCTGCACTTGTGGATTGGGCACAGGATGTTAGACAATGGTGGAGGGATAAAAACAATGGACATCCTCTTGTAGCTTGGTAACTTTGTTATCACCACACAATAGGCTTACTTGCTGGTCTTAAAAGGAGCAAGGGACATCAAAGACCCCTTCAATTATAGGTATGAAAGACATCAAATGAATATTGATAAGTTTTGCTTGACAGGAAATACTCAACCATCTGCTTAGATCCATTCAACTTTCCATAGACCTTAAAGGTGGCAGATTCACATGGAATAATGGATGACGATCTACCACCATTATATCATCACACACTAGGTTGGATTTTAATTAAACTTGTGATGTGGGTGCCTCTCAGGAGGGTACTGAACCACTCACTAAGCATTCTTAATCCTCTTACTGTCTATTTCCTTGGTTTGAGGATGGTAGAAGGGTGATACAGAGTTTATTTGTGTTGCTTTGTGACCGCCATAATTACCGCTTCTTCATGAGTCTCTCATATGTCAACAATGTAAACTTCTACTAGTCACATAGACTTTATGGGCAAGGAGTTACTTTTTTATTAGAGCGTAATCAGAGATCATTCCTGTCATGGTTCACATCTAGACAATCCAATGATCCAATGAAATATAAAAGATACATAAATTACAATAGCATTAGTATTGCTGATCAAACAATCTCACTCAGGGCTCAGTCAGACGGGCGTTTTTAGCCGCGATTTGCGCATGCGCATGCGTCCGGCGATTTTTTAAAACCATTGCTTTGCAATGGTATCGGACACATGAGCGCTTTTTATGCGCTCGTCCGATAAATTATAGAACAAAAAATCGCAGATCGCACCTATCTGCGATCTGCGATTCCTGTTCTCTTCTCTATATGCGCTCAATGGGGCCGGCGGCAGCAGCACCGACCCCATTGAGAACATATAGAAGACAAATCATTCTTCTCTGCCACAGCTGTAACGGCTGTGGCAGAGAAGAACGATGTTTGCCCATTCAATTCAATGGAGCGGCAATACAGCCGCTCCTTTGAAAGCAATGGGCTGCCGGCGTGCGCGGGGTGAATTGTCGGGAAGGGGTTAAATATATAAACCCTTCCCTGCAATTCATCCTAAAATGTGTTAAAATAAAAAAAAATTGTATACTCACCTTTCTGCTGCAGCCGGAGTCCAGCCGCGGCCGCTGTCAGTTCTCCTGAACTGCTTCTCGGCACTATTCAGCCGGCGGGGCTTTAAAATCCCCGCCTGCTGAATGATCTGCCTCTGATTGGTCACAGCCTGACCAATCAGAGGCCGGTTTCACTCACACACCCATTCATGAATTCATGAATGGGTGAGTGACTGCTGCCTCTCAGCGCTGAGCCAATCAGGGGCAGGTCTGACTCACATCCATTCATGAATGGGTGTGAGTGAGGCATGCCTCTGATTGGCTCAGCGCTGAGCCAATCAGGGGGCAGGTCTGACTCACACCCCCTTCACACCCACTGCAGGACGGCCGCTCGGATGAATTTTAGGATGAATTGCAGGTAAGGGCTTATATATTTAAGCCCTTACCGACAATTCATCCCGGGCTCGCCCGCAGCGCATTGCTTTCAATGGAGACGGCTGTATTGCCGTCTCCATTGAATGCAATGCGCTGGACAGCTCCGGCCCGTTTCTAATGAAACGCGGCTAGGAGCAGATTTTTGGGCGATTTGCGGGCGACTTGCGCGCACCGGTCACGCGATTTGCGGATGCGCATCCGTCATGCGATCCGCAAATCGCGCGAAAAAACGCCCGTCTGACTAAGGCCTCAAACTGATTCGTAGTGTTGAGTTTTTGCATTTTTTTAAAGTCTTTCTTTTTCCACTCAACCCATCACAGGATGTAACACTTCTGACCAAAGAGTCATGGAACAGTAATGGAACCGAAAGTGTAAAAGGACATGAATAAGAAGAAAAGTAAATTTGTTAGTAAAATGATATCACCTGAATGACAATGCAGCTTGTTATTTAGGCAATATTTAATACTCTTGTATAAAAAAGACAAAAGTATTGTTGAGGTGATTCCTTTTTGATAACCAGAAAAAAAAATTTTTCAAGCCTACAAGGCTACTTAGGCCTTTTCATATGGCTTAGTTTTGTCATTTAGCCAAGGTCACCAAAGTATCACAACTAGTCACCTCTGGTTTTGCATTGATCTGCAGCTAAAGTTGTCACGTAGGCAAGAGGAGGCTTAGATTGTGGAGTGATTTGTAACAAACTTTCTGAGACTCTGCACGTCAACTGGACAAGTAACCATCACCTTCAGCCACAATTCTACAGCAATCCGCCTATCCCATCAACTATACCAATCAATCACTCAAGCAGTATTGCAAGCTTGAAATTGTTTGAATACAGGCTGCAAAGCGAAAGCTCAAATCATTCACCTGATCCATTCTAATGCAACCCAGAGCTCTACAATACCCATACAAATACACGCTGCCAGCAGTGTGATGTCTTGAGGAGGGTGGGGGTGGAAAAATCATAATTGACCATTTTCAGTTATATCTTGGCGAGAGGTTCCCCGATCGTGCCTATAGGCCCAGCATATTTTTAGTCATGATTTTACATACAGTTTGAGCCCACACATGGCTGGGTTCGGATCCATATATTCCGACATATGTGATTCTGGGTGTTCTGGGCCTTGGACCTCAACGCGTGTAGATGCGTTTTGTTCGGCTAGCCAGCCCAATTCAGAAAATATAATTCATATCAGGCTAGGACTTTCATACGCCTTAATATATTTTTTTATTTAATATCTTCTGATGTGAAGTTAGGCACCAGGATGTCTGTGTGAACTGATGATGGTGTCAATCTATGCCAGTAGGGGGCCAATTTAGCATCTCCTTGTCATTAGCCAGTTTATAGTCAGTGGGGCTAAGGGTTTCCTGTCCTCTGTCCTGTCTTGTACATCAAAAGGCTTGTCATTTACTGAGGAGAGGCGGAGATTAGAACATTGAATTCATTCAGCTTTTCAAGGGCCTGACAAATTACCAATGCTAGCTTCTACATACAATGGGAGCTGAGATAGGCCCAAGGCCTGACACACAAAATGTCTGGCAGCCTAAAGTCTATACATTACAATATCTATCTATCTATCTATCTATCTATCTATCTATCTATCTATCTATCTATCTATCTATCTATCTCATAGCTATCTATCTATCTATCTATCTATCTATCTATCTATCATAGGGGTTAATACATTTTGTTTTCTGGAGGTGGCTTACAATTTAACTGTACATTTCAAAAGCTTTTGACATGTCACCGGGATGTCAAATAGTGACACCCCATAGTGGCCCCCAGTAATAATAGTGACACCCCACAGCGGCCCCCAGTAATAATAGTGACATCCCACAGTGGCACCCAGTAATAATAATGACACCCCAAAGCAGCCCCCAGTATATAGTGACATCCCACAACGTCCCCAGTAGTAGTAGTGACACCCTACAGTGGCCCCGAGTAGTAATAGTGACACGCCACAGTGGCCCCCAATGTAATAGTGACATCCCACAGCGGCCCCCAGCAATAATAATGACACCCCAAAGCGGCCCCCAGTATAACAGTGACATCCCACAGTGGCCCCCATTAGTAATAGTGACACCCCACAGCGGCCTCCAGTAGTAGTAGTGACACCCCCACAGCAGCCCCCAGTGTAATAGTGACATCCCACAGCGGCCCCCCCATTCCACCCCCTAGACCCACATACTTACTCTGGCATGTGTGATGCAGTAATAGTGACACCCCACAGCGGCCCCCAGTGTAATCAAGACATCCCACAGCAGCCCCCAGTATAATAGTGACATCCCATAGCATCCCCCAGTAGTAATAGTGACACTCCACAGGGGCCCCCAGTAGTAATAGTGACATCCCACAGCAGCCCCCCATTCACCCCCAAGACCCACATACTTACCCCCTCCTCCTCGTGGAAGTGCCGCTCCTCCTCTGTCCGACATGCCCTCCAGCAGTGCTGATCGCAGTTGAACACTAATGTCAGTGCTCTGCCGGACACCTCCTCCCCCTGCTCTCGTGGAACCAAGTAGGAGATGTCGGGGGAGGGGGCAGGATGATCCTGGCTGCACACTGACATCACAGTGTGCGTTGGGATCAGCAAAGATAGCAGTGCTGCTGAGTGAATGTCGGCAGGGGAGCCACGGCGACCCATGCCAGCAGGGAGGGCTCTGTGTGTCATCTCTGGCATGTGTGATGTAGTAATAGTGACACCCCACAGCGGCCCCCAGTAGTGACACCACACAGCGGCCCGCAGTGTAATCGTGACATCCCACAGCGGCCCCCAGTATAATAGTGACATCCCATAGCGGCCCCTAGTAGTATTAGTGACACTCCATAGGGGCCCTCAGTAGTAGTAGTAACATCCCACAGCGGCCCCCCTTTCACCCCCAAGACCCACATACTTACCCCCTCCTCCTTGTGGAAGTGAGGCTCCTCCTCTGTCCGGCGTGCCCTCCAGCAGTGCTGATCGCAGGTGCACACTGACGTCAGTGTTCTGCCGGACACCTCCTCCCCCTGCTGTTGTGGAACCATGTAGGAGGCGTCGTGGGAGGGGGCAGGAGGATCCTGGCCACACAATGACATCACAGTGTGCACCGGGATCAGCACAGGAAGCGGCGCTGCTGAGTGAATGCCGTCAGGGGAGCCACGGCGATGTGTGCCAGAAGGGAGGGCTCTGTGTGCCGCCTCTGGCATGCATGATGTAGGTTCACCACCACTGGTCTAGGTGCTGAGACTCTCAGCGATTGCTAGAATGAAGCAACAGAAGTGTTCATCCAAGTGCTGTTTGGTTGGATGAGTGCTTTTGCTTCTTTGTTCTAGTGATTGGTGGGGTCTCATCACCCACGACATGTCAAGTGTCTTCGGGAAGTAAGTTACACTTTAAAAGTGAATACTGACATTCGATGGTTGCATTAGATAGCTCAGGGGTTCAACATGAATTACCTGGTGATCTGTGGAGATAACAGTAATATCCCTGGTGGTCTATGATAGTGAAGAGATTAAAGGGGTTAAACCAAGATTAAAAATTATCCCATATCCATAGGTCACTTGTGCACCTCACTATGTGGTTAGCCCCTGAAGTGAGGAGGAGACTAAATGAAGCGCTGGTTGCACAGGTGCATAAGTGCTCCATTCACGTTCAATGGGGCTGCAGAGATATTGAACTGCACTTGCTTGAGTATTTCCGTTCGTATTGAAATAAATTGAGAGCTGACTGCTTGGCCAGAGCTCCCTTTGTGCTGATGCTACTGGGGAACTCTGCGGTGATAGGCAGAACAAGATAGGAGAGTCCCATTTTGGAAATCGGTGAGGGTCTCAGCAGTGGGATCCCTAACAATTAGCAAGTGATCCCCTACCCTATGGATAGAGGATTACTTGCAATTTTTGTACAACCCCTTTTATGTCTGCATCCCTGGTGGTTTTAGATTGTGGTACAGAGGATCCACATCCGTTCTATTACACTTTTTATTCTTGTTCATGTTAGGATGAAACTAAAAGTCATGAAAAGGTGTAGAAATATTGATAGGAGCACAACATAGTAGATTTGGCTGTTTGTGTAACTAAAAAACTGATGAGGCTAAGACCAGCCATAGCTGAAAAAAAAGTGGAGATGTCCATCTATTAAATAGTTTCTTTTCAAGCGTATTTACAAACGAAAAAGAAATGTCACATGAGATGCAGGGGAATAAAATGAACCCCTCACAAAATATCTCATACCTAACGCAGGAGAAGGTGCGGGACCAATTAAAGAAGATTAAAATTGATAAATTGACAGGCCCAGATGGAATACACCCAAGGGTACTAAGGGAACTAAGTGATGTGATAGCTAGGCCGCTATACCTAATATTTGTGGATACTATCAAGACCGGGGTTGTACCATTGGATTGGCGCATTGCCAACGTGGTTCCAATTTACAAAAAGGGGACCAAAAGTGAGCCTGGTAACTACAGGCCAGTAAGTCTCACGTCAGTAATGGGAAAAATATTCGAGGGGTTTCTGAGAGACACCATCGAAGAATACCTCAAGGAGAACAACGGAATAACTCCTCACCAGCATGGGTTCATGAAGGGTCGATCATGTCAGACCAATCTGATCAGCTTCTACGATGAAGTAAGCTCTAGGCTGGACCTGGGAGAGTCTATTGATCTCGTATATCTGGACTTCTCTAAAGCATTTGACACCGTGCCACATAAGGGGCTGATATATAAAATCAGACAGCTCGGATTGGGTGAAAACGTGTGTATCTGGGTAAAGAATTGGCTCAGAGATAGAAAGCAGAGGGTGGTAATAAATGGTTCATACTCTGATTGGGCCACCGTCGCTAGCGGGGTGCCACAGGGTTCAGTATTGGGCCCCATTCTGTTTAATATATTTATCAACGACCTGATAGAGGGGCTGCACAGTAATATATCAATATTTGCAGATGACACAAAATTATACAATATAATCAATGCAACGGAGGACAATGTACGGCTACAAACGGACCTAGATAAGCTGGGAGCTTGGGCAGAAAAATGGCAAATGAAGTTCAATGTTGAAAAATGTAAGGTTATGCACATGGGCAGGAGAAATGGATGTCACCAATATACACTAAATGGGGTACTGCTAGGGAAAAGTCATATGGAAAGGGACCTGTGGGTACTAGTGGATTGTAGACTAAACTGGAGCAATCAATGCCAGTCAGCTGCTGAAAAGGCTAATAAAGTCTTGGGGTGCATTAAAAGAGGTATAGGGGCGAGGGACGAGAACATTATCCTCCCACTATATAAGGCACTAGTCAGGCCTCACATGGAATACTGTGCACAGTTCTGGTCACCGAAGCTCAGGAAAGATGTTACACTGCTCGAGGGGGTTCAAAGAAGAGCGACTAAACTAATACATGGAATAACGGGAATGCAATACCCAGAGAAGCTATCAAAATTGGGATTATTTACTCTAGAAAAAAGATGGCTAAGGGGCGATCAAATAACTATGTATAAGTACATGAGGAGACAATACAAGGACCTCTCCCGTGATCTGTTTATACCCAGGACTGTGACGGTAACGAGAGGGCATCTGCTACGTCTAGAAGAAAGCAGGTTTCATCACCAAGACAGAAAAGGGCTGCTCTTACAGAAAAGGCTCTTTACTGTAAGAGCAGTTAGACTGTGGAACTCTCTACCTGAGGATGCAGTGATGGCAAAATCCATAGAGGAGTTTAAAAAGGGACTTGATGTCTTTCTGGAGTGGAAGGATATTACAGGATATAAATATTAGGTTAATTGTTAATCAGGGTTTACAGGCAAGTGGTAACTATTAAGGGTTGATCCAGGAATTATTCTGATTGTCATTAGGGAGTGGGGAAGAAATTTTTCCCCCAAAAGAGCTAATTGCCTCCTGCTCTTGGGATTTTTTTGCCTTCCTCTGGATCAACAACACAGGAGGATAAACAGGCTGGACTAGATGGACATTGTCTTCATTCGGCCTTTCATACTATGTTACTGTGTAAGTACGGAACCTTGTGACACATTTCATAGAGCTTCTTTCATAGACCTTCAATGTCCAATCATGATTGAGTTTCTCATCCAAAGTGAATATTTTTCTCTCCATTTTTTTTTGTTTTGACATTTAAAATAAGGGGACAAATGAACAGCGAGTGGCCTGGAAGTCATTCTTTATAGCTCCCTACGAAGCAAAATGTAATGATCTGTGTGCGAACAAGCTAATTACATAAAAGAGGTCTTTAAAAAGAGTGATTGTGTTTTCTCTGAGAGGAAGGAAACCACTAAATGTCCTATGTTCTGTTCAGAGGGTGTCATTACTGCCCGTAATCAACATTAAATAACCACAACCCACGCAAACTCACAATATATGAAGGCTGACATCTGACTGTAGGTAACATTTTCTCAAGATAACATATAGTATTTAGTAGGTGATATATGTTGAATTCATAAACCAGTCATTCCTATTTTTTGTGTATCAATATAAAATTTAGGGCCTTAACCTGTGCTAGATACAATTATGTTTTCATCAAGTTGGGCGTCCTAGGTCAGGGATTTGTAATTCATTGTCTCCTATTTACAACAATGACCCAGGACTGACAGAAAAGTAAAGAGGAACCAAGTTAGAAGAAGAAGCAACCAAGCAGTCCGTTACCAAGAGCATTTACATCAGACAGTATAAATATAGTGTCATTTAGGTGGTTTTCTTTGGGGGAATGTAGCTTTAGATGATGCAGTGGTAGGCAGTCTCACCTGCACCTTGGTTTCTGAAGGTTCCCAAAGCCTCTATTCCACATGCAAAGACTCCAATATTATATATGACACATGGTAGGTGAGGGTCCTATTACAAATTTTGCACTGAGGCCCTGAAACTTCAAATTATACTTTTAGCAGGTGAACACTTTGTGATGGCTTCCAGGTCTTGGGCCTGAAGGGACCAGCAAGAGCCTTCTTCCCCAGAGGATACTACAAGAGATATATGATAATTCCTGGATCCTGTTACAGATTTAGTACTTTGCCCTCAAACAAAATCGTATTCTCTCCAACATAAATACCAGAAAGAAACAAAAAACTGTCCGAGCAAAAACCCTATTGGTCAATGTTTGAGCAATAGAAACCTATGATTCCATCTGAATCACATTTTTTCCATTCAAATGGAAACCTGAGATGGAACCAGGGACGTAGAGTAAAATGAAATGTGAACAACCTCTATAGATGTATATTAGATATAGAACACCTCAGAATGGTGTCTAGCTTGGGTTTTTAGGTCTTCCTCCAAGTCTCTGGTGTGATGCCAGTGGTTTGCTAACCATTCTGATCCAGTCAGATGCTTCCCCACTTCTCTCTTTCCCCTCTAACAGTATGCTATCTCTCAGCTGGAGAAAGACCCATCTAACCTATTTACTTTATGCATTATACAAGATGGATATTTTTGAGTACTTCTGAGGTTTTTGAACATTTACAAAAATCCTGCTGGTAGAGAAAAGGAACTACAAACTACTGGAAGGCGAAGAAGATGAAATTTCATGTACTACTAAGGTATAGAAACATGGAATTCACAGGTACTGGAATGTTGCCACCTATACATGTTGAAGCCACCCCTGCTATGGACTATGGCTATGAACACTTTGAAAGTCTTTTCTTTGCTTAAATACGTGTATTTGGGACTTACAATAGTTTTTTTCAATAGGGGTTAATTAAAAATTTTGAACTGTTTGTCTTCCAGGGCTTCTACATATAACTGTATATAGCAACTGCTGAATAAGTCTTTTTTCTATCCACCATGAATGGAGGTCATCCTCTGTTCCTAAGTCATTTACTCTCTCATGGTGTCTAATAGTTTCTCTGCCCTTGGTTAACCTGAGCGCAGGAGTATTCTTTTCTTTTTTTCACTTTCAATCCTCTCTAAGGCCTTGTTCACACAAGCGTATTTATGTGCGTACACTGGTGCACACAAAACCACGCACCCACGTATGTGCAAAACCATGCATGAACACAGGTCCATGATCATTGCCTTAAATGGGGCTGCTGCTGATGCCGGTGGCCCCATTGAAAGCAATGGGCTATCGGCAACCCCTACAGTGATTTTGGGGGAAAGTCTTTCAGCCCTTCCCTGAAAATCATCCCTGGTTTGTATAAAAAAAAAAAAAAAAACATATACTCAGCTCTCTGCTGCTGTCGGGGCTCAGTCTCGTCTAGTCGCTTGGGTGCCCGTCAGTGTAGTAAAGTTCTTTCAGCAGGCGGGGATTTAAAATTTCCGCCTGCTGAAAGGGCTGTATCTGATTGGCTGAGCGCTCAGCCAATCAAAGGCAGCGCTCAGTCATTCATTGAATTCAATGATTGACTGAATTCAATGAATGGCTCAGTGCTGCCTCTGATTGGCTGAGCACAGGGACCAATCACAGGCAGCGCTGAGCTGTCATTCACAGTCTCTATAGGTTATCCATGAGTGAAGCTGTATTGACAGTTTAGTTTCTATCTGTTCTTTCCTCTACTGCACCTTTTATCAGCTAAATTATAAGCAGATGAAAGCTTATGTTTGTTGTGTTCATAAATCAGCTGACAAAAAGTGCAGGAGAGGAGAGATGAGGGCTGAAGATTAAAGGCTCGTTTACACACAAAGACAACCTTTAAACAATTGAAAGATAGAAAGTTTTAGCGATCATTATGCATAAAGTGTTAATGGACACTAATGACCATTAACACTTTATCATCTGCATTTGTGTAAGCCGTTAGACCAGCTTCACTGACGGATCTCCTTTTGAGATATAGATTGCAGTCTATATGCAGTGATAAGTAGAAGCTGCAGGAAACAAATAGTGCAAAACGTTTAATTAAACTCTATTGAAAAATGATTGTCAGCCCCAAATACTTGCATTTAAGTGAAAAAGAAAATGCTCCCCAAAAATATCTAGTTAAATTTAGGTGAATTGGTCAGGTCCATTCGCACATGAGTCCTTCATGTAATATGATGCTCGGAAACTATATGTTATTGCTGGCCTGTGGCTCACTGTATGTACCAACATCTATCAGTGCTGTTATCTCTGTATCACATTCTGAGTTTCCTCATGCTGACAGGCCAGGAAGTCAGATACGAGGGGAGAGCGCTTCTTGCCATAACCCTGCTGCTAACATAAGAGGAAACATGAACTTCTGGATTATTGTTGCTTTTTCTACTTATATTCAGGGTAAGTAAACAATTAATCTAATTACTTCCAATTAAGAGTGAATAGAAATGTAGATCATTGTGCTCACTTTTAAGATGTGCAGGGATAGATAGATAGATAGATAGATAGATAGATAGGAGATAGATATGGGATAGATAGATAGAGAGAGAGAGAGAGAGAGAGAGAGAGAGAGAGAGAGAGAGAGAGAGAGAGAGAGCGAGAGAGAGATAGATAGATAGATAGATAGATAGATAGATAGATAGGAGATAGATAGAGATAGATAGATAGAAGATAGATAGATAGATAGATAGATAGATAGATAGATATGAGATGGATAGATAGATAGATAGATAGATAGATAGATAGATAGATAGATATGGGATAGATAGATATGAGATAGATAGATAGATATGGGATAGATAGATAGATAGATAGATAGATAGATAGATAGATATGAGATAGATAGATATGAGATAGATAGATCGATAGATAGATAGATAGATAGATAGATAGATAGATAGATAGATAGATAGATAGATATGGGATAGATAGATAGATAGATATGAGATAGATAGATATGAGATAGATAGATCGATAGATAGATAGATAGATAGATAGATAGATAGATAGATAGATATGGGATAGATAGATAGACTGTTTATTTTGTATTTCTTACATTTATATAGTTTAACATTGATCTAAGCTGTAATTTTAAATTTTCGGATACCCACTGGTTCTCTGTGACACGATCGCAGTCGAATGACAGCCTGGATTCTACTGAAGACCCTTATGGCTGCCATATTGCAGCCTGCTTGTGGAAAGGCTTTATGGACTAGCATTGAAATGCTCAGTATGTTGCTATACAGAAATATAGAGTATATTGTATAAGTGATCTGAAGTCCAAATCCCTATGGGGACTAAACAATAAAAAAGTGAAAAATAGTTTAATAAAAGATTTTCAAAAGTTAAAAGTAAAAAATAAATGCTTTTCCATTTTTTTTATATAGAAAATAATTAAACATAATGGGTATTGTTGCATCCAAACTTTTATATGAACTATTAAAATATATAATTATTTATACAACAAGGTGACTTATTTATACAAAAATACATAATGCCCAAATTGTGTTTTTTGGCCACCCTCTTCTGTTTAAAAAAAATTAAACAATATGTGTTCAAAAAGTGATGTGTACCCCAAATGGAACCAGTAAAAATTATAGATTGGTCTGCAAAAACACAAGCCCTCACACAGGGCTTTCTCCATTGACGGAAAAGTAAAATGTTGTGGGTCTCAGAATTCGGCAACAACAATTTTTTTTTCTTGAAAGGGGTTATTTTATTCTTAAAAAGTAATAATATGTTTTTTAAAAAACTACATAAATTAGGTATTGACACACTTGTATTGACCCACAGATTACATGAACACTGTACAATTAATATCCAAAAAACAATGATGCAACATTGCATCATTACGGGATGTTTCCTATTTATCCTCAAATCACATTTTTAAAAAGGTTTTCAATACATTAGATTGTAAATAAAAAAGTGATATGAAAAAGTACAACTTATCCTTAAAAAGCTCTCTCATGGCTATGTCAACAGAAAAATAAGCTATAGCTCTTGAAAAGCGGGTATGGAACATTTAAAAAATTGTGGGTCATTAAATAGTTGTAAACTTAAATATACATTAAATAGATAGATAGATAGATAGATAGACATCAGATCTATGGATAGATAGATAAATAGATAGAAGATAGATAGATATGAGATAGATAGGAGATAGATAGATAGATAGATAGATAGATAGATAGGAGATAGATAGATAGATAGGAGATATATAGATAGATAGATAGACATCAGATCTATGGATAGATAGATAAATAGATAGAAGATAGATAGATAGACAGATAGATAGGAGATAGATAGATAGATAGATAGATAGATAGATAGATAGATAGATAGATAGATAGAAGATAGATAGGAGATAGATAGATAGATAGATAGATAGATAGATAGATAGATAGATAGATAGATAGATAGATAGGAGATAGATAGATAGGAGATAGATAGGAGATAGATAGATATGAGATAGATAGATAGATAGATAGATAGATAGATAGATAGGAGATAGATAGATAGATAGGAGATAGATAGGCGATAGATAGATATGAGATAGATAGATAGGAGATAGATAGATAGATAGATAGATAGATAGATAGAGAGATAGATAGATAGGAGATAGATAGATAGATGATAGATAGATAGATAGATAGATATGAGATCAATAGATAGATAGATAGATAGATATGGAATAGATTATATTCATTTTAACAATGAAAAGCTATCACCAGTCTGTCCACTCAAGGCTCAGTACCCACCACAGAGTGTATGGACTGTTGATGATAACCATAGTTTGCCTATCCACTGTGACCCTCATGCCATCTAGTTTGTGTTATAACAATCTGTGTAAAATTCTTTCCAACAGAGATAATTACATATGGAAATATCCCAGACTTTTCCCACGTCAACTTTGTAGTAATTGGCAAGAACATCAACATCACATGTAACATGAGTAAAAACCGTAGTAATTTACAATGGTACAAGGAAAATGAGGATGGAGGATTACAGTCCGTGTCTCGAAGTGGATGTATCTCACGCAACAACGATAGTAAATTTTATGTCTACTGTGAGAAACAGTCTGTACTCAGCATGGAGATTAGAAATGTCCTTACAGCTGACTCTGGGGTGTATTACTGTTCTATGTCAGGACTGGACCAAACCTTCCATCTAGCCAACACGTTAATTGTTTTAGGTAAGCATACAATGCTAATTATCTATCTATCTATCTAATATCTATCTATCTATCTATCTATCTATCTATCTATCTATCTATCTATCTATCTATCTATCTATCTAGTTGCAGGGAGTATGTTCAGGTGAAGGAGCCCCCTGTATTAAGCCTGTTAAATGT
This sequence comes from Eleutherodactylus coqui, assembly GCF_035609145.1. NCBI lineage: Eukaryota > Metazoa > Chordata > Amphibia > Anura > Eleutherodactylidae > Eleutherodactylus > Eleutherodactylus coqui. The sequence continues at coordinate 239,212,430 of NC_089842.1, forward strand.
CAGTTTGACAGTGGCATCTAAAGGGTTAACGACCAGGATCAGAGTTATCTCCAAACTTAGCTGTTGCAGCCAAGTGTTAGCTGAATTTAAGGGCTCTTTCACATGGGCGCTGTTCGCCCATATGAGAGGTGCGCACATAAAGTGCTTCAATAGGAACTAACAGGTTCCTATAGAAGCGTTCACTTGGACAATTGTTAGACACGCGGAATCCGCGCATCTAACAAAGATAGGACATGCGAGTGCAAATTTGTATGCCGGCTCCGAGGTTCGCGCAAAAATAGGACCTGTCCTATCTTTGCTGCATGCTTTCCATACGCTCCTATGGGAGCTGGAAATTACGCAGCCCACACCTCGGATCATATGAATGGGCTATTTCAAGTAGCTTGAATTAGCCTGTTCACGTGATCTTTAGAGCAGTGTAGCCGCCAGTTATGCATGCGGCTATACTCCGGGTAGACAGCGCCCATGTGAAAGAGCCCTAATTGTCAGCACTGATCATGTTTGAGAAGGACTCAGGTTCTGCACCCACCCCAAACTTCACTTTCAGCAACCTAACAGTGACATTGGCTTAAGAAAAAGGGCTATGCACTGCATGTGGTAGGGCTTAATAGGCTTTTGTTAAAAACACAATATGTTGAAATTCTGAAGCATTATAGTATAATATAGGAGAGATCTGGCAATCAAGTCCCCTAGTGGGACCAAAAGAAGTAAAAATAAGTATAATTAAAATGTATACACGAGTTGTACTACTTAAAAATAAATGTAAATGGTAAAAAGTTATTGCCGTTTTCACCATCTTCTGACCCCATACCTTTTTTATTTATCATTGATGCAAGGCGTGTGGGGCTGTTTTTTGAGTGGCAAGCTGCAGTTTTCATTGGCACCATGCTTATGACTCTTCAAATTGCTTTTTATTAAATTTTTGCTTTTTGAAAGAGTAATCAAAAGAGTGAAATTGTGTCACTGTGTATTTTCTTGCTGACAGACTCCCCATGTGGGATAAATAATACGATACTTTAATAGATCAGACTTTTATGGACACATTCATACATATTAGAAATAATACAAAAATAAAAAGTTTTACATCCTTTAATTTCCCAGTATATACATGAAAAATGAACACAATAAAAATATTACATTAATTGATTTTTCCGCATCCTTAAATGTCCGATCCATTAAATTAATGCGGTTTTTATCGCATATGGTTAATGCAATCAGAAAAAATGCACAATGCCAGAATTTTGCTTTTTAGGTTACTGCATCTCCAAACAAAAACTGGATAAAAGCGATTTAAAAAGTCTTTTTTTTTTTTAATTAGCATAACATTATAAATATACATTTGGTATTGCCATAATCGTACTGACCCCCAGAACAAAGTTACCGTGTCATTTTATTGCATCATGAAGGCTGTCAAAATAACACTTTCCAAGAAATGGCACAATTGCATTTTTTGTATTTCACCCCACTTATGATACTATTAAAAATATAACTCTTCCTTAAAAAAAGGCCTCACATGGCTGTGTCAACCACAAATGAGAACAAAAAACTGAAAATGTCTAGTCTTTAAGGCCAGCTTCACATGGGTGAGAAAATCGAAGGAAATTTGTGCATTGCGAGATGCACAAATCTCACAGGAATATGAACCCCATTTTTTTGAATGGGGTCATACACACAAGCGGTGTGATGCAGGAAACAAATTGCAGCACTCCTATCTTTGGGCGCACCCTTGCATTGGCCATTTTTTTTCAATAAGGCTGACGGCAGCATCGCACCACGTGCTAGGTGCACAAGGTGCAATGCGGTGTGAGGTTTCCCCTTTGAAAACAATGGGAGACACTCCATGATCCTCCACCATGGCTGTCAGGATCGCTACTTCCGCAAAGTGATACAAGGCGGTCTTGATATAAAAATGCCTCACATGCGTGGGGAAACCACATGTTGGTAAGCCCGATATCAGGACTTATTGACTACATATGTGATTTTGATCTTATTGAGTCAGACACAAGGAAACTCAAGGCCACTGAAGTGAGTCTCTGGCTCAGCCCCTTGTACAATGCCCAACTAGGGTATTTTGAGGTCACTTCAACCTTCCTCCATTAGTGGAATGAAGAGCCATTGCATCAGTGTGCCCACTGAAATTAAGGGTGGCTTTTTTTTTACACTAAAATTCTTGTTTTTCAGGGAAGAGCTTATATGTAAAGCTCTTCCCTGAAAAACAATTCAGGGGTGCCAGCAGACCATTGTCTTCAATGGAGCCGCTGGCAGCAGCCACGGATCCATTGAAGAGAATGCGTGCATTATTTTATTTTTTTTACACTAAAATTAAGTTTTTTTCAGGGAAAAGCTTATATGTAAAGCCCTTCCCTCAAAAACAATTCATGGGTGCCAGCAGACCATTGCATTCAATGGAGCCGCCGGTAGCAGCCGCGGTTCCGTTGAAGGCAATTCACGGACCGGCATTCACGTGTGTTTTTGCTCTTACATTGGTGCGCACTTATGTATGCACCAATGTACGCACAAAAACAAGCTCGTGTGAAGCCACCCTCATAGACAGCCCACTGATTCCCAAGGGATACAGTGTAATGCTCTATCCTCCAGTGATACACATTCAATGCCAGGTTTATCTCATGAATTGCTAGTCATTGGAGGTTGTATCTTTTTTAATTAGATCATTGAAATTATAATTTGAATACAATTACCCCTTAATGTCTATACATTTAGACATGCATAAGCATAATATGCATAAAACATATTACTAGAGTGGAGCGAAAATACTCTGCTGAGCTTGATGCTCGTTCGAGTATTAGCGTACTCGATGGCGCTCGTTACTCGAACAAGCATCAAGCTGTGTTCGACCCCGCCCCAGTTTTTGGCTCCTCCCGGCTGTGACGTGCCTGTTTTGGCCCCTCCCTGCAGCGACGCAGCACGCGTCATTGGCAATTTTTTGGGCTGGCAGGCAGGGGGGAGAGAGAGAGAGTGAGAGAGAACACACGAACCAAAAGAAAAAAAAAAAGCTCGGGACCCGGCGTCCCACATGCTTGAGTCTCCCATTGTAGTCAATGGGGTTCGTTACTCGAGTACAGCTCTCGAATTTTACGAAAAGATCGACTCGAATAACGCGAACTCGAGCATTTGGATGCTCGCTCATCTCTAATCATTACCTCACCCAGACAATACAATCAATCATAGCTATATTTAAGGAAATCTCAATCACCAACCCCAAAAAATATTTAAGCAGATACAAAATAACAACTAAGTCTCCACCCTCTCACCTATCTCCCTTCACTCAAATCTCTTCACCTTTTCTACAATATCTCAATGCAACCAGCATTCGATGGGAACCATCCATTGTATTTATGAGACCATCTTACCCAATTTTTCTGAAACTTAATCAAACAGCCTCTTTATTGATATATTTCTCTTTCCAAAGATATAACCTCTTATATTTGCGAAAAAATCTCCAACTGTCTAAGGCCTCGTTCACATGAGCATGCATTTGTACGTGCATAGGAGCGCACAAATCCGTGCGTACACGCACGTGCTAAAACACACATGAACAAAGCTCCATGCAGTATTGTTCTTAATTAAAAGCAATGAGCTGCTGGCAACCTCTGCAGTGGTTTTCAGGCAAGGGCTTTAAGTATAAGTAGTAAAAAATAAAAAAATATATACTCAGCTGTCCGCCGCTGTGGGGCTCAGTTGCGTCTAGCTGCTTGTTCTCTCTGCACTGTAACGAAGTTCTTTAAGCAGATGGGGATTTAAAATGAATTCACTGAATTGCCAGGCGCTGCCTGTGATTGGCTGAGCGCTGTGATCAATTACAGGCAGCGCTCAGCTGTCATTCAATAAATGGCTGAGCACTGCCTGTGATTGGCTGAGCACTCAGCCAACCAGATGCAGCCCGTTCAGCAGGCAGACATTTTAAATCCCTGTCTGCTGAAAGAAATTCATTACAGTGCAGGGAAAACAAGTGGCTAGATGTGCCTGAGCCCTGGCCATGGCAGACAGTTGAGTATATGTATATATTTTTTTACTACAGCTAGGGATGATTTTCAGGGAGAGGATTATATTGAAAGCCCTTCCCCAAAAATCACTGCGGCGTCCTAATTGAAATCATTTGAAGAGCTTCACAATCGTATGCCACGGCAGTCACAGCTGTGGCAAGGGATTCTTTACTCTCCATTGGGAGTCACACATAAACATGCTTGTCTGAATGAGGCCGAAGGTGGCGGTAGTGGGGGTTTGTGGGGGCAGGCTGCATCCAACAAATAGCCATCAACTTCTATGCTTAACACAATGGTCTTTGAATTCTCAAAAGAGTCTGCCCATCAGGCCCCACTAACATTATCAAGTATACAAGTTCTGGGAGTACGACCAATATCAACAAGATATATGTTTTTAATTACCCCTAGTAACCAATTCCAAAATTCACACAATTTTACACAATCCCAGATTGTATACATGAAATCTGCACCATCTGCATAACAGTTCAGACAGTCTAAGTTTAATCGGATATCCATGTTAAATAACTGTAACCCCTTCAGTGGCAGGTTTATTATTACCATGTCATGCCTCACAGGGCAGGTTTTTGAAATGAGTCAACAATGCAATTTTAAACCCTGGAAGATTTCAGGTGACAGCTGAGTGTTCTGCACGTTTCAACACTAGAGCTGTCCACGAAAATCTTCCGTGGTTTAACTGCATGGTCAGTGCAGCAAGCCCTGGAGATTTTCTTTGTGTGCAACTAAAGGGTTTAATGGAGTACAATAAACTCTATGCACTAAATACAATTGTGATACCCATGTATCTATTGGGTAGTGCAGAAGTAGTCGTCCTGGTGACAGAAGGGGACCAATTGTCCTTCTGTAGTACACAAATACATCTGTATTATAAATGCTATGTGTTGTTCTGGATCCCTCTAACATATTTTACAGGAAGCCCAGGATCTTGAGGTTACCCCTCTGGAAGTCTATACAAAAATGTATGTTCCTGAATAATTTTGATCCTCTTCTCAGAGCGTTATCCAGTGAAACCTACCTTGTCAATACTAGCATCAGTAGAAGACCATCCAAGGGACTCAGAGTCAACCATTTTATTGTGTGCCGCTCTTAACTGGACAAAAGAATGGGACGTCATTAAGTGGATTGTGAATGGGACAGAGAAGAAAGGTTGGACAACTCTGGATCCAGATGGGAGTTTAAGAAGCTTACTTGTCTTGCAGCGTAGATCTGTTCCATATTCATTAATTATTTGCTTTATAAAGAAGTTGACCACTGGTGAAAACATCTCCTCAAATGTCACTGTCTGGGAATTTAATAAGGGTAAGTAGAAAATTCAGGGTGGCTCTAAGAGACACCCACCAGTCTTAGGGCTTATTCAGATGGGCGTATATTGGTCGGGTTTTCACACCCGGCCGATACACACTGCCCCTCTCTGCAAGGGGAGGAGGCAGAACAGGACGGGACCTAGTGCACTGAGCTCCCGCCCTCTTTCCGCCCCTTGCCACTGTTTGCATTGGAAGGGGGTGGGGGGAGAGAGGGGGTGGTAGCTCAGTGCACTAGCTCCTGTCCCGTCCTGCCTTCTCCCCTTGCAGAGAGTGGCAGATTATATCGGTTGGGCGTGAAAACCCGACTGGTATACGCCCGTCTGAATAAGCCCTTAAACATATGGCTATCATATCTATTTTAAATACATTAAAGAGTAATTGCAGTTTTTAAAAATTTTTGTTTTTAAAACTTTTTGGCTTGCTAGAGTGGCATGTCACAAACTTTAAACAGTGGGGTCTGGGTGTTGAGACCCCTGCTGTTCACTGAATTGAAGGGGATGCAGCACCCATCTGACCCCTGTGCCTCTTTGGCTGTCTTGGTTGTCTGTTGACTTCTCTTGGAAGCTAAAAATAGATGCATAGACTTATATATACACATATATATATATATATATATATATATATATATATATATATATATATATATATATATATATATATATGCATCCGTCTTCAGCTGCCAAGAGGAGCCAACAGGCAGCAAAGACAGATGAATGGGCACAGCGCAGGTTAGACCATTCAGATCTAATTAGGATATAGCATGTGACATATATTTGAATCATGGGGGTGTAGAGGTTTGACTACAGTGGGATCAGTGGTTAATTCCGCTCAATACCTGGTAGGTGCCGGCTGTCTTTGACAGCTGACACCCACCTGCCATAGACGTGATCAGCATGAACGCTGATTGTGGCTATTAAGCCCTTGAATGCCACTATCAATTCTGACAGCAGCATTAAATGCCTCGACTGGCATTTGGGAGTTCTGAATGGACCTCCCATGATGAGATTGAAAGGGGACATTTGATTCCAATGACAGCCTGGGGCCTTCTTGCAGGATGGCTCCATAGAGTGCTTGTCATGAAGCAATATTATATTATAGTCTATGAGCGATCAAATGATCACCAGTAGAGTTGAGCGAACATACTCTGCCGAGCTTGATGCTCGTTCGAGAGAGAAACGAACCAAGGAGAAAAAAAAAAAGATCGGCGTCCCACATACAAAAATGCTCGAGTCTCCCATTGTAGTCAATGGGGTTCATTACTCGAATACAGCTCTGGAATTTTACGAAAAGCTCGACTCAAATAACGCGGACTCGAGCATTTGGGTGTTCGCTCATCTCTAATCACCAGTTCAAATCCCCTATGAGGACTTAAAAAAATGTTAAAATTACTTAAAAATGTTTAGTTTAAAAAAAAAAACGGATTAAAGTTCTAAATTTTTTTCATATTTATCATAAAAAATCAAGATTAAAAAAAAAAACATATTTGGTATTGCTGTGTCAGTACGAATCCGATCTATAATAACACATTATTTATGTTGTCAGAAAAAAATAGACAACGCCAGAATTGCACTTTTTTGGAACTGACAGAATTGATAGTAGCATGTATTGGTATTTTGGTCAATTCTGTCTCTCAGAAAAATGTAATGAAAAATGATTAAGGCCTTAGTCACACGGGCATTTTTTTCACGCGATTTGCGGATCGCACGACGGATGCGCATCCGCAAATCGCGTGACCGGTGCGCGCAAGTCGCCCGCAAATCGCCCGAAAATCTGCTCCTAGCCGCGTTTCATTAGAAACGGTCCGGAGCTGTCCAGCGCATTGCATTCAATGGAGACGGCAATAGAGCCGGCTCCATTTAAAGCAATGCGCTGCGGGCGAGCCCGGGATGAATTGTCGGGAAGGGCTTAAATATATAAGCCCTTCCCTGCAATTCATCCTAAAATGTGTAAAAATAAAAAATATATATATATACTCACCTTCTCCCGGCAGCCGGAGCTCCGCGCGGCCGTCCTGCAGTGGGTGTGAAGGGGGTGTGAGTCAGACCTGCCCCCTGATTGGCTCAGCGCTGAGCCAATCAGAGGCATGTCTCACTCACACCCATTCATGAATTCATGAATGGATGTGAGTCAGACCTGCCCCTGATTGGCTCAGCGCTGAGAGGCAGCAATCACTCACCCATTCATGAATTCATGAATGGGTGTGTGAGTGAAACCTGCCTCTGATTGGTCAGGGTTGTGACCAATCAGAGGCAGATCATTCAGCAGGCGTGGGATTTTAAAGCCCCGCCGGCTGAATAGTGCCGAGAAGCAGTTCAGGAGAACTGGCCGCGGCTGGACTCCGGCTGCAGCGGAAAGGTGAGTATACAATTTTTTTTTATTTTAACACATTTTAGGATGAATTGCAGGGAAGGGCTTATATATTTAAGCCCTTCCCGACAATTCATCCCGCGATCGCCGGCAGCCCATTGCTTTCAATGGAGCGACTGTATTGCCGGCTCCATTGAATTCAATGGGCAAACATCGTTCTTCTCTGTCACAGCTGTTACAGCTGTGGCAGAGAAGAATGATTTGTCTTCTATATGTTCTCAATGGGGTCGGCGCTGCTGCCACCGGCCCCATTGAGCGCATATAGAAAAGAGAACAGGAATTGCAGATCGCAGATAGGTGCGATCTGCGATTTCTGTTCTATAATTTATCGGACGAGCGCATAAAAAGCGCTCATGTGTCCGATACCATTGCAAAGCAATGGTTTTATAAAATCGCCAGACGCATGCGCATGCGCAAATCGCGGCAAAAAACGCCCGTCTGACTAAGGCCTAAGAGGTCACATGTATTCCAAAATGGTACCAATAGAAACTACAAAACGTCCCATAAAAAAATGAGCCTTCACACAAGTGTGTCAACAGATCAATTAAAAAGTTGTGGCTATTTTTTTTTATTCAAATATATTTCATTCTTTATAGGAAGTACAGCACAAAAAATTATAGAAATTTGGTATCAACCTAATCATGTTGACCCGTAGAATAAAGCTACCAGGCAATTTTTGCAGCAGTATGGACTCCGTAAAAACAAGAGGCCCCCCAAAGATATCAGAATTGCAGTTTTTCCTACTGCACTAAACATTTCAGTACATAATACCAGTAAATAGTACCATTAAAAAATACAACTCGTCCCGCAAAAAAACAAGTCCTCATTTATGATTTTTTTTGAAAGTGGGGGAAAAAAGCAAAAATGAAAAAAAAAGGCTGCATCGTTAAGGAGTTAACTACCTAATGTCAAAAGGTATGTTGGGCTATAATGGGTCATCATAATGTAAATACAGGTTTTCAACCCTAATTTCCTGATTCTTAATATGCTTGAAATGGTTTACAAGGATGATACCTGCTGACAGGTTCCCATTAATCCCATAAGGACTCAACCTATTTTTTTTGTGAACGGAGCTCTGTGGGGGATTGTTTTTTGCATGACGAGCTGTAGTTTTTATTGAAACCATTATGGGGTACATACAGCTTTTTTGATCACTTTTAGGCCTTAGTCAGACGGGTGTTTTTTCATGCGATTTGCGGATCGCATGACGGATGCGCATCCGCAAATCGCATGACCGGTGCCCGAAAATCTGCTCCTAGCCGCGTTTCATTAGAAACGGGCCGGAGCTGTCCAGCGCATTGCATTCAATGGAGCCGGCAATACAGCCCGCTCCATTGAAAGCAATGCACTGCGGGCGAGTGTGGGATGAATTGTCGGGAAGGGCTTAAATATATAAGCCCTTCCCTGCAACTTATCCAGAAAAGTGTTAAAATAAAAAATATATACATACTCACCTGCTCCCGGCAGCCGGAGTTCAGAGCGGCCGGCCTGCAGTGGGTGTGAAGAGGGGTGTGAGTCAGACCTGCCCCCTGATTGGCTCAGCGCTGAGCCAATCAGGGGGCAGGTCTGACTGACACCCCCTTCAGACCCACTGCAGGCCGGCCGCGGGGAACTCCGGCTGCCGGGAGCAGGTGAGTATATATACAGTATATTTTTTATTTTAACACATTTCTGGATGAATTGCAGGGAAGGGCTTATATATTTAAGCCCTTCCTGACAATTCATCCCGCGCACGCCGGCAGCCCATTGCTTTCAATGGAGTCGGCTGTATTGCCGGCTCCATTGAATTCAATGGGCAAACATCGTTCTTCTCTGCCACAGCTGTTACAGCTGTGGCAGAGAAGAATGATTTGTCTTCTATATGTTCTCAATGGGGTCGGCGCTGCTGCCGCCGGCCCCACTGAGCGCATATAGAGAAGAGAACAGGAATCGCAGATCGCAGATAGGTGCGATCTGCGATTTCTGTTCTATAATTTATCGGACGAGCGCATAAAAAGCGCTCATGTGTCCGATACCATTGCAAAGCAATGGTTTTATAAAATCGCCGGACGCATGCGCATGCGCAAATCGCGGCGAAAAACGCCCGTCTGACTAAGGCCTTATTGTGTTTTTTTTCAGAGGCATTATGCACAAAATAAGCATTTTGCCTCCGTTTTTAATTTCTTTTTACTTTTTTGCCATGCTGGATAAATAGTGTCTTCAATTAATTGTTACAGATAAGATGATACCAAATATGGGGGTTTTGTTTGAATTTTTTTTTTATATAAACGGGAAAATGTGCAAAAAAGATTTCTTTTGTTATTTTTAATATATTTTTATTACACAAATTTTATTTGTTTCTTACATTTTTATGTCCCTGCAGCGGACTTGAATCTGTAAAAGCTCTGATTGTTAAGATTAAGTATTGCATTATTTCTGTACTGCAATATATTATCACTCACAATAGTGATCACAGGCCATAGCAAACCCGGACACAAGTGTATGGCTACCAGCTGGCATGACAACCCATCGGTCCCCTGTGAATCCTTTACATGCCGCAATGTACATTGATTGCCACATGTAAGGGGTTAACAGCAGGGATCGTTGTTCGCACTGATCCCCACTACTGCAGTGGTTGACCGTCTCCCTCACCAGTTCTCACTTTTGAGCGTGTGCCATCCACAGGATGTTAGTTTACCTCCTGTTGCATTAACTATCACCCTGCCAGGACATAAACAATAAGGAGTTAAACCATCACTACACTTATGTTCAGAGTGACTTTGCCTTTAAGACAGCTCAAAAGAAACATTTTAAAGAATTTGTAACCATTTGTCATTTCAATATATCTATCGTAAAACATGAAAACTTTACAAATTGGTTTGAGTAGAAATCTTGTAACAGTATTTGGAGCTCTGTAATAGAAGATCAGACTTCTGACCTGTAGAAGGATGTTTTACTTGTGGCCAATTACCTCACCTTTCCCTCTGACCGTCACAGCCATTGGCAACTTCTAATTCGTCTATGTTTCTGGTGCTGTGCTGTTTCTGTGGTTGTCTCCTCTGTACATAGGGTGCATCCACATGCTTCGCCCACCACTCTAAGGGCAACTGTGCACACCCAGCTTTTCCATCCCTAGCCAATGCAATGTTTCCTGGGTTGTTTACACCACTTTCCCCCACTAGAAGGTGCCTAAACAATATGTTCCTAGTGGTTCTGTGAAGGTGTACCTGTATTTTGCTTGATTTTGACCATCTGCCTCATTGCCCAGCTTTCTTGATTCATGCCTGTCCTAACCCTCTGCCTATTTTCTAACTACAGCTAGCTTCATTGCTGACTACTATGACCACTAGCCTGATTCTCTATATTGCATGAACTCCTTCTATCCTGACTATAGCCTGCTACACTGACTACATCCTTGTCTGTCCATTTGGTACTGCACTTCAATACTTTTTGGCCTGTCTGGGTGTGCTGCCACTAAACCAAGACTACTACTGGGAAAATGACTTGGAGCTTACCTGCAGTGAAGGCCAGATCCTTCTAAAAAGGTTTTAAAGAATGAAGACCAGTCAATCCCTTTGAACAGCCCTCAGGACTAGCTGAAAGTTAATTCAGTCATTGGCACTGTGGGTTCACACCCGCTGATTTGCAGAACAGCTTATGAAATTAATAAGTACAGAATTCTGTACCTAAAAACAAAATGATGGTCACAGTTAGTGATCTACTTCAGCAAAACTGGTGAAGCTCTGATACCACCAAAGATCATGATGTTGATGAGATCAAAAGGTCCTTCCCATTAAATTGACCAATGAATTTTCTTAAAATATTCTTAAGTTATTTCCTTTCTTCTTTGTTTCAGATGAGGGGTCCAGCAGTGACTGCTATATGGTACTGTATGTGGGATTACCCATCCTAATTGCTATCCTCCTTGTACATCTGATTATCCTTGTCGTGCGACACAAAAATTTGTCAAAAGATACCCAGCAACCAAGCACTCACCAGGGTACGTCATCCAAAAATGCAGGCAGAAGATCTAAAGCTAGATAGATGTCTTCTAATTATGACCCAATTCTTTCCCAAAAACTCAAATTTCAAATATCTTCCTGGGGTTTTCTCAAATTATTCCAGAGCATCTGTCTATTAGCCAAAGCAGAGAGCCACTAAAAAGAGTTGGGCATATTTAGTTAGACCAGCATTTCATATACTGATCTAAGTAAAGTTTGCATTGGAGTGACAAAGTGTGATAGATGTATTAAGTGGGGCAAGTCTCCAGCATCTGGTGGCACCTCCATGCACCACACTAAAACTTAGACCAGCTACTTAGTCTCAGCTATAATATGAGCCAGTTTCTGGTATAAATTATGTGCCTAGGAAAGACGTCAATGGAACTCGAACACATGGTAGAAGGTCATCTGGAGTGACAAGTCCGATTTCGTGCTTAACCATAAGGCATATGCACCCAGAGGGCACTGCATAAAGCCGTATCCCATGTGTGCATAATTGAGGTTCATGATGGTTATTGTGTCATGGTCTGGGGAGTGTGCTTAGGTCCATTGCTCATCATATCACAATCCTTGAATGGTGTAGCTGACCATCTGCACCCATATCTTCAGGATATCTTACCCGAACACAGTGCCATCTTTCAACTGTTCTGAGCATTACAAAATGCTCAGAACAGTGGCAGCTAATCACAGCTCCTAAATCAAGGTAATTGCTGGAAGTTTTTTTTTGTTTATTTCACATATATTATAGGCCAGTAAATGTTTGGTCACATAAGTTTTTTTTTTCAATTTTTTTAGAACGTCATGTGAGATTTAATCCTGAAGATGAGTCGGTAAGTATAAGAACACATTAAAATAGTATGTCATGCAGCTCATGTAATATCATAAGCCCTGGTGCCTCAAGAGACCTTAAGCCCCCTCTATCACATAAGAAGACACCAGTGGCATATTGTAGGTCAGGGGCACTGCAACAAACTTATATTGGGGTCTTGAACAATCAACTCAAGATGTCCATATGCCTTCAACAGCTATTGACCAGACAGCTTTTTCCCTTGGCATTACCATTCACATAAACATTCAGCTTGGGTATTTAGGAGATAAGTCACAGCTAGACAGCTCTCATGCCAGCTTATCTCCCAAGGAACAAAAGGATTGGGTGTTGAAATGTAAAATCCCCAATCCTTCTTTCCCACAACATTATCTGTTGGGGAAAAATTGAGAGGCCTCCATATACATTAGAGAGTCATCTGGCCTTTCCAAAAATTGGTGTGTTCGGACGACTAAACATTAATGTCTATGGGGGCCTTTACGTCTCTAAAGAAAGTGTTAAAAGAATGTTAAAAAGGTAGATGAATAGAAATGAAAACACTACCAATGATGCTGCTGGATGGAACCATTGCTGGAATCTCCTGACACTGGATACCTGATGAAAACCCCTGAGAAAGTGGAAACATGTACTGTACTGTATGCTCTGACAGCTAATAAATACCTTTGGACACAGCTTCTGGTGTTGTGAGCTTCGAGCTACAATTCCATCCTGCAACTCTATTGATGGTGGGTTTTTTTCTATTCATCTACTTAGACATTTTTTTTAAAAACGCTGCACCCCCCTCCTCTCCCTACATCTCATTCATCTCCCTACTTTTCTTTAAGGCCATGAATTAGTCACCTCTCATTGGTGCTCTAGGCAATCAGCTACTCCTTGTCCTACTCCTGAAAGGGGTGGTCAACAATATGCAGCCACTCCATCCACTATGTACCATCCACTATGGATGGGCTAATGAGAAGGGGTGATGGTGGTCACAGAGGTTGAACGGCCAACTATACAACATTTATCACCTCTCTATTAGATAAGTGAGAACTATTACCTGCAGGAAATTTCCTCCAACTGTTGTCTAATTAAAGGCATTTTCCGGGACATGAAGAAAAGTTAAACTGGCTTAAAATGAAGCCATGAAGTATTCAAGAAAAATTGAATAGTCGTCTATCCTGGTGGCTCCCTGGCGCATGGAACGCATTGTACTCATGGCCACTCACAGGCTTCAGTGGCCATGAAAAAATAATTGCTGAAGCTTGTGACTGGCTGTGGGTTACATGCACAATGAATGGCACATGACAGCTCACATCTTCCTCAAGGTCATGTGCTGCAGCGATGAAAGGCGAGCTGCCGGAATAGATGAGTATTCAATTTTTCTTCACTTGAAGTCCTTTAAATGAGTGCCATCTACCAAACATTGTAATATTTATGCTTATTTAAGATTATGATTATTTATCCTTATTTTTATGATTTTTGCAGGTGACTTACGCTGCAGTAAAATCATGATCCATCATTCCAAGATTGTACTGTTTTGTACAATAAAACTGTATATTCTTGAATTCATCAAGCAAAATGTGAACAAGCCTTGTTTTCCTAGCCATCTGCATTAGATTTTCAGTTGCCCTCTTTCTTGTCCATCATCCACAGTGATCCCTAATGCTTCTCACCTTTAGCTTCTAGACCCTTATAACAACTACTGCATTCTGCTACCTTAGTGTAGGAGATGTGGCCATGAGTTAGGGCAGAGTCCAACACCACAATGCTTACTAAATAAGTGTGATCACACTCCAAGGGAGGAATCAATATATAAACAGTCAATAGATAAAATTAATGAAAAAAAAAAATGGACTCACCTGGTGTGGAGGACCAGTCCAAATGACAAATCCCAACACTATTGGTCCGGTTGTTCTTTCAAGTCAATCACAAGCATCAAATCCCCACCAGGTCTCAAAGGTACAGGGAAAGCATCAACTGGATTCTGTGCATGCACCCTTCAGCAAAATGCCAGACACGTGCAGGAGCCGGAGAAATTTTAAACGGTAGCTGAGAGCCTGGAGCAGTGACTGGTGGCCTTGTTGAGTGGTCCCTGATCATGTGATAAAAACATAGCGATCTACCTTGGGCCAGTCTTACACGACCGGAAGGGAATTACAGATCTTGCATTCGTTTGGTCCGCGGTAATACGTGGATCAATTAAATCCACTAGACTAAAGAATTCCGCTCACATTAGCGGGTTGAAATTACGTAATGCACTGGCAGAAAACAGAACGTGGCGGGTTCTATTTTACTGCAGATATCTGCAACATAGAGCCCATTGAGCTCCAAGGTCGCGGATATTCCCGCAGCCCATACGCAACTACATTGTGCACGGGCTGCGGGTACCCACATCATCACTAAGCAACAGCGCGGAAAATTTTTAAAAAAAAGGTGTCCTGCGCTTATCTGCATGTGTTAGAATGCAGTTATGCGCGGCTGTATGTAGGGCCATGGCCGGGCTCACAGCTGTGATCCGCTGCAGGCCTCCACAAACGGATTCCACATATTGCCGTGTGGACCTGGCATTATTCAGATCGCTGCCTGTAATACATAATTTACAAGAAACCCCCGGGAACTTTCACCTTCCTGCAGTTCCAGGAGCAGCTTGTTGAACGCCTTCTGTGTGAGAACGCCGCACCTCAGCGAGCTTACAAAGCCTTGTAGAGCACCACATTTTACAACGCATCCCTGCCACTAAGGTCAAGAAATACCTCCCAAAAAGCATGAGAGGAGAAGGGATACCCGGTTTTATTGCCCCATGTGCCCATCCGAACCAGGCCCCCGTAATTACCCTTGTCTTCGGATATATCTAAAATTTATGGAATGCCAAAAAGTGCATTATTTTTAGGGAGTCATTTTTTTCCACACAAGTGAGCAATGAGGGTGGGTTCACCCGAACGTTTTTTGGTGCGTACTTAGGTGCGTACATATGTTCGTACCTAGGTACGAGCAAAAACACGCGTGAACACAGCTGCGTGCTTGTTGTCTATGGAGCTGTGGCTGCTGCCGGCGGCTCCATTGAAAACAATGCTCTGCCGGCCCCCTGCATTCTTTTTCAGGGAAGGGCTTTACATATAAGCCCTTCCCTGAAAAAGAAACATTTTAGTGCAAAACAAAAAAAAAAAATTAAAAAAACCCCACTGCTGTGACCCCCGCGGGCATGAAGCACACATCTACCGCGTACAAAAAAAAAAAAACAATACTCACCTCCCTTCAGCTGCTGGGGCTCAGCCGCGACTTCTGGCGCTGTCCCCGACTCTGTAGTTCTGAGCTATCAGCAGCCGGGGATTTAAAATCCCCACCTGCTGGTAGCTCAGATTGTGATTGGCTGAAGTGCTTCAGACAATCACAATCAGAGCTACCAGCAGGCGGGGATTTTTAAATCCCCAGCTGCTGATAGCTCAGCAGCGCTACAGAGCCGGGGACAGCGGCAGAAGTCCCCGCTGAGCCCCGGCAGCTGTCAGTGGCTTTGCAGGGAAGGGCTTCATAAGCCCTTCCCTGAAAAGCCTTTTAAAATAGTAAAAAAAAAATACTCACCTTCTGGGGCTCAGTGTTGACTTCTGCCACTGTCCCTGACTCTGTAGCTCTCAGCTATCAGCAGCCCTTCCCTGAAAAGCCAATTAAAAGTAGTGTAAAAAAAAAAAAATACTTACCTGTCTGCCGCTGCCATGTCCCCCGCAGAGGAATTCTTTATTTCTCTACTGCAGCTGTCACATATGTCAGCTGCCGACAATTGATTTCAGGGAAGGGCTTTGAATATAAGCCCTTCCCTGAAAATCAAGTAAAAGTGGTTTAAAAAAAAAACAAAAAAATAGATACTCACCTTCCTTCAGCTGCTGGGGCACAGCCGAGTCTTCTCCTGCCGTCCCCTGCACTGTGGTGCTGATCTATCAGCAGCGGAGGATTTAAAATCCCCGCCTGCTGAAAGAGCTGAATGTGATTGGCTGAGGTGCTTAGTCAATCACAGGCAGCTCTCACCTGTCATTCATTCGGAGAGAGCTGCCTGTGATTGTCTGATATCGGGCCTCTCTCCTGCATACTGTATTGCATATGCAGAAGACAGCTGGGATGCCGGTTCTCTGTCCTGCATAGTGTAATATACATATTTAGAGGAGAACTCCGATGTCGGACCTCTCTTCCGCATAGTGTTAGAAAGATATGTCGAACCTTGCCAGACATGGAAGCTATGCAGAGAAATCTGAATGTCAAACAAGGTCTGACACTTGATTGGTAAGAGTTAAAGGCACACTTCTCCATTGAAGGGTGCCTGAGCAATAGGTTCTGGGCAGGTGCTACTTTTTTTCGCTTGACTCCTGGTTTTGACCCTTACTATCCCAAATCCTGCTTGTCCTGACCTCAGTCTGTTCTTCAACCACAATTTGCCTGTTTGCCATTTGCCCTGACACTCCGCTTTTTTCTCCGTATTGCATGAACCTCAGCCTATTATATCGGCTCTATCTGTCTTGCAGCTACTTTTGTAAGGGGTATTAAGTGCTGGCTGTACATATGCTTAGTTTCTTTAAAAAATGTATAGTAAATGTGTGCTGTCAGGTCCCAGTGCACAGCAAAGTATTAAATTGACATGTGCTAATGCGAAGGGCCAGATAGAGCAAGAAAACTTTTGCTCTTAGGTGGTGGGGTGTGTGGAGCAGTGCAGTCAGAGATGTGAGACATGGAAGCGATTGAAAGAGGATGCTCCTGTGTGTGTCTGAGAGACCGAGAGGCCTACACAGAGTGGAGAACAAACTGAGCCCATAAGAGAATGGCTGAATAGAAGTGGAGAGAGAATATGCACTTGCACATTCAGAGAAAAAAGAGAAAGAGGAAGACATTCTATGGTTGGTTATATGCATGCTGACAAAAGGTCCACACTGGGTCTACAAGAGATCAGATACAAAAAGAGAGACTATCAAGTGGGAGAGATGAGAGGAAAACCAGAAGCATGTGACTGGTGTGAATATTTCATAAATTGTCCAACAATTATACCTTACTATTGCCAATAAGTGGAGATGGCATCAATGTTATGGAATCAGGATTCCACAACAACCCTGTGATTGGTAGTTCCATGTAGGGTATGTAGGTATGAAAATGGGGCAACTATATCTGCACAAACCAAAGGGGCAGAATCATCCCGGGGATGAGTTCTCTGGGACTAACACTCATCATAGTACAGGTACCAGTCCCTGCACTGAGCCTGAATCTCAAAAAAGCCCCGCTCGTAGCACTGCTGTAACCGATGCCAACAAAACATCTGATCCAAAGTCGCAGCAGAAACCGCGCCAACCAGTGGTACTGTTACACATTCCTACAGTAAGTAAGATCTGTCCATGTCAGCTGTTACTGCACCAAGACTAATCCTGGGGTAATGGTCTGGGAGCCCATGCAACGAAGACCAGATCCCTCAAGAAGGGATTAAAGGGTGAAAACTAGGGGAACTCTAAGTACAACAGCCCTATGCCAAATTGGTCAATGACACAGTGGGATAACACCCACTACATGACAAAACGTTTATGAATTGCATATGGAAAAAAGCCAACAGTTTTCTTTCAATTTTAATGGGTCAGATTAGATTCTTTAGTACAAAAATGTATTTGCTTTTCTTTGAACTCTAATAAATGACAATATATCATAAAGCTGAATAAAAAAACAATAAAATCAACTAACAATAATATAAACTTTAGTATTTTGCATACTTTCTATGTACTTTGCATTGCCAGTTATATTGTTTCTTG
Source organism: Eleutherodactylus coqui (assembly GCF_035609145.1). Lineage (NCBI taxonomy): Eukaryota > Metazoa > Chordata > Amphibia > Anura > Eleutherodactylidae > Eleutherodactylus > Eleutherodactylus coqui. Next base: position 239,230,685 of record NC_089842.1, read on the forward strand.
CATTCTGGTGTTGTTCCAGTTAAATCCCCATAAGTACTACGTTCAAATTATAATAAGCCTCTCTTCCTCGGCTCATTAAGATGCCAATTTACAGTACAGTACCTGTAATGATGTGTGGCATTGCTGAACAGTCCATTGAGAGATGCATTGCCGCCGTGTTTCCCATAAGGCTAATTTGGTGCACACAGAAATGTCTAAACCAAAACTTTTGATACACAAAGGAAAACAAGATACAATTAATATAATTGATACAAAAGGATGATGTAACCCTTGAATGAGATTATGATGGATAGTTTTATGTGAATCCCTTTCTGCTAACGAGTATAATATATTATAATAAACTTGATGTCAAAGTATAAAGTTAGACTACAAGCAGGGCCGGTCTTAGACGGTGTGGCCTTGGGCAAAATTATAAGTGGGGCCCCAAATTCTTAAATATAACCCAAGGCCAGCCTACAAATTCAACATAAAGCAGGCAGACAGTTAGGGTGCCTTTGCATGGGGTGATTATTGGACAATTCATGGCTAGGAACAGCAAATTTGAGTAATAGTCATCCTGTGTACAAGCAACTGCCGACAAAGCAACAAGCAAGTAATTTCTCACTTGTTGGAGTTGTTTGGTTTTTAGCTCACCTAAAAACCAAGCGCCTGTCAGCCTGTTGGAATAGGCAGTCATTCATCTATGAATGCATGGCTGTTTTTAGTGAATGGAGGCAGATGGGCGGAAGCAATCTACGGCCTGCTCTGCCTTCATCTTCTGAATAAATATGGCTCCTGTGTGAAAGCACAGAAGCGATAGTCTGTGGAATGGCTGTTGGGCGCTTATGTGCCCGATAGTGGTACAGTGAAAAGCGTTGCTTTACTGAGATCCTGGCAATTATGCCCTGTTCCACCACGATGGAGGGGAGAAGGAGATTTTTTACTTACATTTCAGCTCTTCCAGTCCAGAGGCCTAGTTGACCCCAAAGCAGATTACCCATTCAGCTTATGGCAACAAGCAATGGAACAGGTGTACGGGTGGTAGAGGTTGCAATTGTGATTCGGTTCCCTTCGCCACACTATGCTGTGTATTGTACCTGCCAATGAACCGCTGTGTATCAGTGGAGAGATTCCCAACTGTCTCCCAACCATCTTGTCAGATGTTATGGAAACAGACGAGGCAGCAGACTTATGTCATTTTCGGATCTCCCATTAAAGTTAATAAGAGTTATGGAAACATTGTAGCACACCGTGCTATGCGGTTTGCGTAGCTCCGATTCACTTCAATGGGAGTCACAGAAACAGTGAAAGACAACTGTCTCAACTATTTCCATAACACCCAGTGAGGTGGTCCAGAAAAGTCACAGGTTTCCCATCTCAGCCATGAAACTGGCCTGCCTTTTTAAAGGAGTATTCTAGTAATAAGAAGTTATCCACTATCCTGAGAATGTGTGTCCAGTTGGTCCCCCCAAAAATAATTTCATTGAATGCACTGTAGATTGCTATATTATGCACTTGGAAATCTCTAGTGCACTCATTGAAATGAATTGAGCAGTGATATGCTTGCCCGACCTCCACTTCATATATTTAGAGACCAACGGAACCCCTGTTGCCGAAAGCAGTGGGGGTTCCAGCGGTTAGACCCCCATGATCTGCTAGTATCCTTTTTCATGGAAAGGAGATAACTTATGTAGCCCTGGTTGGGAAGGGAGAGTATGAATAATAATCCTCCCCATCAGGCAGTGGCGCTAACCCGTGTGGGACATAGAGACCTAGCACCTCCGCGGAGTAGAAAAATGGGTATATAAAAGAGTTGTTTTCAGTGCCTCCACTCAGGATGGATCCTTTGACATAACAAGGATCTCTTCCTGAGAATTAACTATGCATTTCCATGAACAGGCAGCGAATTCTATATTCAAATTATACAAAATCAATAATTTTACTGAGATAACAATAAAGATCAGCACAGCAACTTTTTAAAGTCATAATTGGGGATAGCACAAATATACATTAAATTGAATATAACAGTAGTCAATATTTAGGCTAGCACTCCCAATTAACTGTACCTATATACCCGGGTATACATATGTGTAGGAAGTCTAATGCACAATACCTCAGAGGTCAGAAGTAAAATAGAGATAACAGGACAATCCGCTGCAGATCAGAAGATGAATGAGGATCATGATGATGACTAGAAGCTTCTTCAGTCGACGATCATCAAACAGGAAGGCGGATGATGATGGCAAGCCTAACTATGCTACACTAGGTCCTTAACTCTATCTAGTCTACCAATGTGACCAGACCACTGCAGGCGGCAAACAAATTAAGGAAGCTGCCAGGAACTGGAGGTCGAGGGGTTGGTAAGGCTTAATAGGGAGAGTGATCTGGGAAAGGAAAAGGAGGAGTTAGGTGAGGGAAGAACAGGAGTCACAGGGAAGAGAAGAGAGGAGAGGAAAGAAGAAGTTCCGACCTGGAGAAGCATCAGGTGGAAGACGTCAGTAAAGAAGACAGTGCCTGGGATGGAGAGCCTACGGGAGAAGATTTGGCCAGCGATGCAGCAGGATGGGATAATGTAGCTGAAGAAGTTGCTGGAGAAGAGATGGTTTGGACAGTAGGCAGCGGCCAGGTGCCAGGAGTAAGGAGGCACATCAACCGACGTTAATGCTATGCACCAATTTAAAGTCTGCGATGGACAACACCACTTTGGTTATGGAAAAATTATTGAAAGAAGTGGAATTAGGTTGCACGGCTGGCCCATTGCAAGAACCACCTTTATGAATTTGCGTGTGTCTCCATTTGGGCTGGTGCCCAAGAAAGAAACAGGCAAATTATGGTTAATCCATCACTGGTGGGGCATCAGTGAATGATGGCATTTCGAAGGAGCAAGCTGTGGTCTCATATACCTCCTTCAAACGGGCTGTGAGTTTGGTGAGGTTTCCAGGAAAAGGGGCACAGTGGGTGAAGGCCAACATAGAATCAGCTTTTTTCGCTTGCTGCCCATGCACCCAGACTGCTTTCATTTATTATGTTGTAGGCTCAATGGTCAATTTTTTGTGGATATGCGTTTGCTGATGGGATGCTCCATCTCATGTTACTACTTTGAGTTGTTCAGCTTGTTCCTGGAGTGGATGCTCAAATATAAGATGGGCTTAGCATCAGTCATACACTATCTGTAAGATTTTTTATTTATGGGCCCACAAGCGTGTATTTATTGGTGACTTTTCAGAGGTTGATGGGGCAGGTTGGCGTCCCGCTGTCAGAAGAAAAAGCGCTGGGGCCCGTATCGTGCCTAGTATTTTGGGGCATAGAAATCAACAGTCGGGATGGTTTTTCGGCTGCCAGAAGAGAAGGTAGCTTGCCTCAGGTAGATGTTGGAGGAGGTGGGAAATTCCAAAAAGGTAACATTACACCAGATGCAGATGCTTCTGGGTTTGTTGAATTTTGCCTATAAAGTTATCCCGATGGGTCGTGCCTTTTCCCGTCATCTGTCGTCGGCAACCGTAGGGGTAAAAGCGGCGCACCATTTTATTCGCGTTACTCGGAACCTTCAGGCGGACCTCCATATTTGGAGAGTTTTTCTGCATTCTTTCAACAGGTAGGTGATGTGCCCTAGGAAGGAATTATCGGGCAAAGAACTCAGCCTCTTTTCAGATGCGGCAGGAGCAATCGGGTTCGGAGCAATTATTGGGAATAATTGGTGCAGGGCCCCCTGGCCAATGGCCTGGAAAGAAAGACAATGGGACAAGAATTGCCACTTAATCACCTTTCCAGTTTTAGGCACGCTGTTGGAGGTTTTGAAGTTCACAAGTACGAACGAGTGAGAATCATTGTTGTTTAGGGTGGGTTTTAGAGATGAGCGAGCACACTCGTCCGAGCTTGATACTCTTTCGAGTATTAGGCTACTCGAGATGCTCGGTACTCGAGTCGAGCAACACGCGGTACTCGAGAAAATATCATTTCCCTTCCCCGCATGTTTAGCACCATTTTTTAGCCAATAAACATGTGGGGAACGCATTACCACTTCCTGCTGTGACGTGCCAGCCCTTTGCCTGCCAACAGAAGTGAGTGGCTGGTGGGATCAGGTGACCACCGAGTACCTAAACTGGTCCCGCCCGCGGCTCGCCTCAGACGCATGCTGGCAGAGGTTAGAGAAAGTGCTGCTGCTGATATAGGGAAAACAGTTAGAGTAGGAGCCTCTCTTCAAGAACCCCAACGGTCCTTCTTAGGGCTACTTCTCATTGTGCGCATTACTGTTGTGGCTGGCTGTGAGTAGCAGTGCACCATTTTTTTAAAAGCATTTAGGCCTGTGCAGACCAATTCAGCTATACGGTTCTATGTGTGCAGTGCATTAGGCAGAGGTCTCATCCCTAAACAGTACTCTAATATTTCCTGGGCCACTGCCGAACAACATTTCACAGATACCATTCTCTGTGTTGGGTGAAGTAGCCGCAGTTATTCGCACTATCCACTGGCTTTATAGCTTTCTGACCCTGTGCAGAGCATCTCACAACACCCTTTCCTTGGGTGCGGTGAAGTAGCCGCAGTTACCAGCAATATCAACTTGCTTTAGAGTTTTCTCCCACTCCATACAGCCTCTCTTATCTACATATCTCTGTGAGCAGTAAATGATCCCTAGGTATCAGCGCAAGACAGTGTAGAGCCTCCATTGTCTGTGTGCGGTGAATTAGCCACAATTCTCAGCGCTATACGGTGGGGTAATTTATTTGGGGCCCTGCTCCATCCTTAATCCAACATGATGAGGAGTAGGGGTAAAAGTCGAGGACATGGACGTGGAAACGGGCGCCCAAGTGAGGGTGTGGGCACATGCCGAGATCCTGAGTGGGGTGCATCACAGCCGGCTGCTGAAGGATTTATAGATCGCCAAGTCCCTATGCTCCCCACCTTCATATCACAATTCGCGGGTCCACGTGGTAGACCTTTATTACAAACAGAGCAGTACGAGCAGGTCCTGTCGTGGAAGGCAGATATTGTGTCCAGCAATGTATCAAACACCCAGTCTTCTATGCAGTCCACTACTCCCAGCCTAGGGACTGCAACTATGAATCCTCTAGCTGCTCCTCCTTACTCCCAGCCTCCTCACTCCATGAAAATGACATATTCTGAGCAGGGAGACTACCAGGAACTGTTCTCGGGTCCCTGCCATGAGTGGGAAAAAACAGTTCCTCTCTCACCTCAGGAGTTTGTCGTAACCGATGCCCAACCTTTGGAAAGTTCCCGGAGTCTGGGTGATGAGGCTGGGGACTTCCGGCAACTGTCTCAAGAGCTTTTTGTGGATAAGGATGATGAGACACAGTTGTCTGTCAGTGAGGTAGTAGTAAGGGCAGTAAGTCCGAGGGAGGATTGCACAGAGGATTCGGAGGAAGAGCAGCTGGATGATGAGGTGACTGACCCCACCTGGCTTGCTAAGTCTACAGAAAACAGAGCCTTAGAGGGGGAGGCACGTGCAGCAGCAGGGCAGGTTGGAAGAGGCAGTGGAGTGGCCAGGGGTAGAGGCAAGCCCAAGGCCAAGAATCCCCCAACTGTTTCCCAAAGCAACCCCTCGCAGCAAGCCTCCGTGAAGAGGGCTAGGTGTTCAAAGGTGTGGATGTTTTTTAGTGAGAGCGCAGACGACCGACGAACAGTGGTGTGCAACCTGTGCTGCACCAAGATCAGCCGGGGAGCCACCACTACCAGCCTCACCACCACCAAAATGCGCAGGCATATGATGGCCAAGCACCCCACAAGTTGGGACGAAGGCCATTCACTGCCTCCGCTTCACACCACTGCCTCTTCCCCTGTGCAACAACCTGCCACACAGATCCAATCCCCCTCCAAGGACACAGGCATGAGCGCCCCCCGGCCTGCACCCAAACCCTCACCTTCACAGTCCTCGACCCCATCCAGCAATGTCTCTCAGCGCAGCGTTCAGCTGTCGCTAACATAAGTGTTGGAGAGAAAGCCCAAATACGCCGCCAGGCACCCGCACGCACAAGTTTTAAACGTGCACATTGCCAAATGAATCAGCCTGGAGATGCTGCCGTACAGGCTTGTGGAAATGAAGACGTTCAAAAACATTATGGCGGTCCCACACTACTCGGTCCCCAGTCGCCACTATTTTTCCCGGTGTGCTGTCCCAGCCCTACACCAGCACGTCTCCCGCAACATACCTGCGCCCTCACCAATGCTGTTACTGGGAAGGTCCACTTAACGACGAACACGTGGACAAGTACTGGCGGGCAGGGCCCCTGTATCTCCCTGATGGCACATTGGGTGAATTTGGTGGAGGCTGGGACCGAGTCAGAGCCTGGGACCGCTTACGTGCTTCTCACACCAAGAAAAGCGGGTCCTACCTCGGTGCTGGTATCTGCGGGGTATTATGCCACTCCCCCCCTCCTCCTCCTCTGCCACCTCTACCTCTCAATTAAGAAGTGTGAGCACGTCGCCAGCAGTCGGTAGCGTGTGGCGCGGCAGCACAGCGGTGGGAAAGCATCAGCAAGCCGTGCTGAAACTAATCAGCTTAGCTGACAAGAGGCACATGCCCCCCGAGCTGTTACAGTGTCTGATAGAGCAGACCGACCTCCGTCTTTCGCCGCTGAACCTCCAACCGGCTTGGCAGCCTCACACACGTGCAATCCCTGGCCCACGTCTTCAATCTGGTGGTTCAGCGGTTTCTGAAAAACTACCCACACTCCTCTGACTTGCTCGGCAAGAAGCGCCGCGTCTGCGCACATTTCTGCAAGTCCACCACGGATGCTGCCAATCTCAGGACACTGCAACGTCGGTTTAAGCTGCCAGAGGACCGACTGCTGTGCGACGTGCCCATGCGCTGGAATTCTATGCTGCACATGTTGGCGAGGCTGTGCAAGCAGCGTAGAGCAATTGTGGAATACCAGCTACAACATGGGCGGCGTAGTGGTAGTCAGCCTCCGCAGTTCTTTACAGAGGTGTGGGCATGGATGGCAGACATCTTCCAGGTCATCGGAAACTTTGAGGAGTCTGCCGAAATGGTGAGCGGTGATGCGGCCATCATTAGCGTTACCATCCCTCTGCTTTGACTGCTGAGAAGTTAGCTGTAGGTCGACGCTTTGTGGTTAGAACAGGAGATGGGGGATGAGAGTATGTCGCTTGATAGCCAGACCACCCTCAGGCAGACCACCCTCATGTCTATATCTCAGCGCGTTTTGGAGGAGCAGGAGCAGGAGGAGAAAAGACTGCTGGCCACACTGCAGAGGGTACCCATGCTGCTTCCTTCTCATCTGTTCAGTGTGTATGGGCTGAAGAGGAGGAGGAGGGGTATCCTACTAGTGAGGACAGCAATGTGTTGCGTACTGGGACTTTGGCACACATGGCTGACTTCATGTTAGGCTGCATTTCCCGTGACCCGCGCGTTAGACGCATTCTAGTCAACACGGATTGCTGGGTGTACACCCTTCTCGACCCATGATATAAGGAGAACCTTTCCACTCTCATTCCCGAAGAGGAAAGGGGTATGAGAGTGATGCAATACCACAGGGCCCCGGTGTAAAAAGTGATGCTAAAGTTCCCATCTGACAGCGCTAGTGGTACAAGACACAGTTCAGCGGGCCAACTAGCAGGGGTGGTGCAGGGATCCGGCAGCATGTCCAGCGCAGGCAGGGGAACACTCTTTAAGGCCTTTGCCAGTTTTATGGTTCCCCAGCAAGACTGTGTCACCACTCCCTAGTCAAGAATGAGTCGTAGGGAACACTGTAAAAAAATGGTGAGGGAGTACATAGCCTACCATACCACCGTCCTCCGTGATGCCTCTGCTCCATACAAGTATTGGGTGTCAAAGCTGGACACATGGCAGGAACTTGCGCTGTGCGCCCTGACGTTGTTAGTCTGCCCTGCAGTTAGCGTCTTGTCAGAGAGGGTGTTTAGTGCAGCTGGGGGGATTATCACGGATAAGCGTACCCGCCTGTCAACTGACAGCGCAGACATGCTTACACTCATAAAGATGAACAAAGGCTGGATTTCCCCAGACTTCTCTTCTCCACTGGTGGAAAGCAGCGGATCCTAAAGATTCTTTTCGCTGCAATCGGAGACAAATGCATCCTCTATCACCCCCAAAAGGGGAGAATTAGCTTTCAGTATCCCTCTCGGATATTATTACTCCTCCTCCTCCTAAAACAGCATGTCATCACGCTTAACTGCCAATTTTTCTGCGGCCCAAAAGGTTCTGTTTAAAAGTTTTACAATTTTACAATTTTTACAAGTTTTAAAAGTTTAACTTAAACCAATTTGTTGCAAATTAAGCAACAACGAACTGTATCTTTAAAAAATGTTTATGGGTTTCACCTGCCCTCGGGGTTCAGCAATTTTTCAGGGGTACACCTGTACTCTTTGTACACCAATTTTACAGGCCTATACTGTTATCAAGCTAATTTTTCCAGGCTTCGTCTATACTCTTGGTAACCAATTTTTTCAGGTGTTCGCCTATACTCTCGGTACACCAATGTTTCAGGGGTTCGCCTATACTCTTGCTACAGAAATGTTTCAGGGGTCCACCTATACTCTTGCTACATAAATGTTACAGGGGTCTGCCTATTCACTTGCTACTAACAGGTTTGAGGGGTTCGCCTATACTCTTGCTACAGAAATGTTTCAGGGGTCCGTCTATACACTTGCTACAGAAATGTTTCAGGGGTCCGCCTATACTGTGGGTGCACAAAGGTTTACCATAGCGGTGTTTAGCTACCTGGCACAAATATACAGACTGACTTGGGCAGAAGTGTGGGTTGAGGCCGAGGTCCTGGCAACTCTGCCATGTTTGGGCACTGCTATTTCTTCTTGTGTAATACTGTCTTTTGGTTTCATGGGCTCGCCTATGCTGTGGGTGCACAAAGATTTCCCATTGCGGTGTTCAGCTATCTGACACATACACTGAATTAATTGTGTGGGGACACATGGATTTCCCATAGCTATGTAACTTAAAGCACATTGGGTCATCCAGGTGGAGGCTGGGACAGACCCTGACCCTGGGCCTGCTCACGTGCTTCCCACACAGAGTATTGCGGGTCCTACCTCGGTCACGGTTACTCGGGCTTATTATGCCCCTTCCTCCTGCTTTGGGTCTGGGGATCAGCGCTGGTCGATATGTATTTGCTCTCATGTTACCACAGTTATCTAGGACACTGGTTTGAACCAATCAAAAGAAGCGTAACTGATTTAAGGAGACATTCACAGCTATACTAGCATCCAAGTCCGATTTATGCCCACGATTGCTGAGGGTGTAGGGCAGAGGCTGAGGTCCTGGGGGGGTGCAACTGTGCCAGGTTTGGCCTGTGGAACTTCTTGGTGGTTCATTCAGTCTTTGTAGCGATGAAAGCAAGCACAACTGATTTAATGAGACGTTCACAGCTGTACTAGTATCAAAGTCAGCTTTATGCCCACGATTGCTGAGGGTGTAGGGAAGAGGCCGAGGTCGTGGGGAAGGGGCAACTGTGCCATGTTTGGGCACTGTCATTTTTTCATGTGTAATGCTGTCTTTGGGTTCATGGGCTCGCCTATGCTGTGGGTACACAAAGGTTTCCCAGCGCGGTGTTCAGCTGTCTGACACATGCACTGAATAAATTGTGTGGGGACACATGGATTTCCCATAGCTATGTAACTCACGGCACATTGGGTCAACCAGTTGGAGGCCGGGACTGAGCCTGGCCCTGGGTCGGCTCACGTGCTTCCCACACAGAGTATTGCGGGTCCTACCTCGGTCATGGTTGCTCGGGCTTATTATGCCACCTCCTCCTCCTGCTTGGGGTCTGGGGATCAGCACTGGTCGACATGTATTTGCTCTCGTGTTACCACAGTTATCTAGGACACTGGTTTGGACCAATCAAAAGAAGCTTAACTGATTTAAGGAGACGTTCACAACTATACTAGCATCCGGGTCCGCTTCATGCCCACGATTGCTGAGGGTGCGGGCAGAGGCCAGGTCCTGGGCGGAGTGAAACTCTGCCATATGTGGGCACTCTGATTTCTTCATATTTTATACTGTCCCTGGGTTGCAGGGGGTCGCCTATGCTGTGGGTGAACAAAGATTTCCCATTGCGGTGTGTTAGCTATCTGGCACAAATACAATGAATGACTTGCGTAGGGTGCAGAGTGCAGACGGCTTTCCCATTGCGTTGTTCAGCAATCTGACACATACACCAAATCAATTGTGTGGGGACACATGGATTTCATATCACTATGTAACTCACGGCACATTGGGTCAACCAGGTGGAGGCTGGGACCCAGCCTGACCCCACACAGAGTATTGCGGGTCCTGCCTCGGTCATGGTTTCTCGGGCTTATTATGCCACCTCCTCCTTGGCGGGGATCAGCGTCGGTCAGCATGTATTATCTCTCGTGCAACAAATAACTACAGTTATTCGAGATCATGGATTGGAGCGTTCACAGGAAATGAAACGGATTTCATGAGACTTTCACAAGGTCACTGTACACCTGTGGTGGCTACTTTTGCAACACCTCCTGCTTCAAACCAACCTTTGGTATTAGTACGCGCTGCTACATTGTGTAGATGTGTAGAAGTGCTGGCACCTGAGTCCCCTTTATGCCCACGTTTTCGGCTGTTGACAATTTTGTGACGGAGGTGGCATGGGATTGGAATTATGATCGTATGTCAATTTATCATCAATTCTCAACAGCATTGTGGGCTATCGCCCACACTTTCAGAGAGGGTCGCTGTCTGGCCCTGCCAACCCTCTGCAGTGTGTGCCTCCGGTTCCTCCTCATCCATTACACACCTATAAATAGACATGAGGGTGGTGTGGCTATGAAGTGAGTGTGTGGCATGAGGGCAGCTGAATGCTGCACAGGGAAAAATTTGAGTACGCTGTGGACGCAGGCTTGTGCTGATGATTGGACAGCAATGCCAGCATGTAACCCAGGAGAAGAGTCATGGGTGTCACCCACAGGTGGTGATTGGCCCTGCTTGAAGCTAGTGTGGTGCTTAGCTAAGATGTGCCAGCGCGTGTGCTTTGCTAATGATAGTCTGTCCCAACCAAAATTGTTAGGGGGGTGACCACGAGGCTCTTGCCCACAATTTGGCTTAATAGTGCGACCTGGGTGTCTCAGATGCACCCATGCATGCTGCCCCCTGCCGTTCCCTATCCGTTTCTGTGGTGTTTCCATGACTTTCTGATGTTTTCAGGTGTTTCACACAACCTCCCCATGTGGAGCATCGGTCAGCTTGAAATATGCTCGAGTCCCCTATTGACTTCAATGGGGTTTGTTACTCGAAACAAGCTCTCGAGCATTATGAAAAGTTTGACTTGAGCAACAAGCATCCGAACATTTTGGTGCTCGCTCATCTCTAGTGGGTTTTGTTTTGGCGTTTTTTTGTGGCTTTGAGGATTGAGGAGCTGGTTCCCATGAGCAAGACCAGAGCAGGGGGTCTGCAGATAGTCGATGTGATAGTGGAAGAGGGAGTGATGGGAGTGTGCATTAGAAGGTCAAAGACGGACGTGTACGGTAGAGGCAACCGAAAGATATAAAAGAGCCCTGCGCTTGGTGGGAACAAAGCACCACCTTTGCATTAAACAAAGTGCAAAATGTGGAACCAAACATGGGTAAATTCAATATTTGAATTTTAGGCTCCTCACTTTATGACATCCAGTGGTTGCTGCCTGCATTCATATTCTTTTAGTTTTTTTTCTTTTTGATGTATTGGTTAGCTGCAGCAGTCACATGTCCTGGTCAGCAGCAACCAGAAAGTACCGAGCGGTTGTGAAGCAATTTTAGCTATTGGGACAATCCCTTTAATAATACTTATACAAAAATATCGTTATTATCATTATTGAATATTAATAACCATAAAATACATTACATCTACAGTATTATCACCAGTGGTGTTGTGAATGAGGAAACAAGACTGGAGTGGAACCAGGTTGTCTTCACCAATGAATTCTGGGTTAGTTTCGGGTACTGACGATGGCCATATTCATGTCTGGAGACCTCGGGATGAGCGCCTCAATCTGGTCTTTGCTGTGGAGCGGCACACTGCCCTCTGCTGATGTGATGGCAAGGGGAGCCATCGCATACAACAGTCGGTTACATGGTATGAGGGACAATAGCAGCTCAGGGATATGTACAGAACATTCTGCAAACACATGTTGAGGCTTGGAAGAGGCATTTAAAGCATGCTAATGCTTGGCTGTACACAGCAGGAGTGTCACAGGAATTCTATGGTCTTCCCAGTTGCCAGATTTATCACTAATAAAATATGTATGGGACCATTTTGGACAACAATTTTGAGAGACTTCAAGTTTGCACAATCTAGAGGCTCAGCTACAGCAAATGTGGACTGATATGCTGCAGAATAACATACAGAACCTGTATACCTCCATGCTGCCCATATCACATCTTGTATCCAAGCTAGAGGCAGTACAACAGGGTACTAGAACCTCCATGCCCACCTGTATGGCATCTTGTATCCAAGCTAGAGGCAGTACAACAGGCTACTAGAGCCTCCATGCCCACCCGTATCACATCTTGTATCTAAGCTAGAGACAGTAAAACAGGGTACTAGAGCCTCCATGCCCGCCCATATCACATCTTGTATCTAAGCTAGAGGTGGTACAACAAGGTACATGAGCCTCCATGTCCATGTGTATCACATCTTGTATCCAAGCTAGAGATGGTACAACAGGGTCCTAGAGCCTTCATGCCCGTCCCTAACACATCTTTCATCCACACTAGAGGCAGTACAACAGGGTACTAATGCCTCCATGCCTGCCCGTATCACAACTTGCATCCAAGCTAGAGGCAGTACAACAGGATACTAGAGCCTCAATGCCCACCCATATCACATCTTATATCCAAGCTAGAGGTGATACAACAGGATACTAGAGCCTCTATACCCATCCGTATTCACATTCTTTATCCAAGCTAGATGCAGTACAATAGGGTACTAGAGCCTCCATGCCCACCTGTATCACATCCTGCATCCAAGCTAGAGGTGGTACAACAGGGTACTAGAGCCTCCCTTCAAGTGTTCAGTGTTCTGCAATAAATTCTCCTTTTGCTCTGATTCTGTAATCACTTCCTTATATGAGTCATCAACATTTCATCCATACATATAAAGTTTCTTTCGATTCTGACAACTCCTTCTAGTTGCTTGATTTTTTTTACAAGTAGTATATCTTGTGCAGGTTGTCAGTAGAGATGAGCGAGCACCAAAATGCTCAGGTGCTCGTTACTCGAGACGAAATTTTTGCGATGCTCAAGGGTTCGTTTCGAGTAACGAAACCAATTGAAGTCAATGGGCGACTCGAGCATTTTTGTATTTCGCCGATGCTCGCTAAGGTTTCCATTTGTGAAAATCTGGGCAATTCAAGAAAGTGATGGGAAAGACACAGCAACGGATAGGGCAGGCAAGGAGCTACATGTTGGGCTGCATCTGAAGTTCCCAGGTCCCACTATTAAGCCACAATAGCGGCAAGAGTGGGCCCCCCCCCTCCCAACAATTTTTACTTCTGAAAAGCCCTCATTAGCAATGCATACCTTAGCAAAGCACCACACTACCTCCAACAAAGCACGATCACTGCCTGCATGACACTCCGCTGCCACTTCTCCTGGGTTACATGCTGCCCAACCCCCCCCCCCTGCACGACCCAGTGTCCACAGCGCACACCAAATTGTCCCTGCGCAGCTTTCAGCTGCCCTCATGCCACACGCTGGCCTCATGCCACACCACCCTCATGTCTATTTATAAGTGCGTCTGCCATGAGGAGGAACCGCAGGCACACACTGCAGAGGGTTGGCACGGCTAGGCAGCGACCCTCTTTAAAAGGGGCGGGGAGATAGCCCACAATGCTGTACAGAAGCAATGAGAAATATATCCTGTGCCACCGCCATCAGGAGCTGTACACGTAGGCATAGCAATGGGGAACCTATGTGCCACACACTATTCATTCTGTCAAGGTGTCTGCATGCCCCAGTCAGACCGCGTTTTTTTATAAATAGTCACAGGCAGGTACAACTCCGCAATGGGAATTCCGTGTGCACCCACAGCATGGGTGGCTCCCTGGAACCCACCGGCTGTACATAAATGTATCCCATTGCAGTGCCCTGGACAGCAGAGCTAACGTCAGATTACATACAGGTGGGCTTCGGCCCACACTGCATGCCCCAACCTGCCGGGCTTTTTAATTCATAGACACAGGCAGGTACAACTCCCTATTGTGAAGTCCCTGTGGACCCACAGCATGGGTGGGTGCCAGGAAGCCACCGGCGGCACATAAATATATCCCATTGAATTGCCCATCACAGCTGAGGTAATGTCATGTTTAATTCAGGTGGGCTTCGGCCCACACTGCATGCCCCAGTCAGACTGGGGTTCTTTAGAAGTGGACACATGTAGTTACAACTCCGTGTGAACCGACAGCATGGGTGGCTCCCTGGAACCCACCGGCGGTACATAAATATATCCCATTGCAGTGCCCATCACAGCTGAGGTAATGTCATGTTTAATGCAGGTGGGCTTCGGCCCACACTGCATGCCCCAGTCAGACTGGGGTTCTTTAGAAGTGGACACATGTAGTTACAACTCCGTGTGGACCGACAGCATGGGTGGCTCCCTGGAACCCACCGGCGGTACATAAATATATCCCATTGCAGTGCCCATCACAGCTGAGGTAATGTCATGTTTAATGCAGGTGGGCTTCGGCCCACACTGCATGCCCCAGTCAGACTGGGGTTCTTTAGAAGTGGACACATGTAGTTACAACTCCGTGTGGACCGACAGCATGGGTGGCTCCCTGGAACCCACCGGCGGTACATAAATATATCCCATTGCAGTGCCCATCACAGCTGAGGTAATGTCATGTTTAATGCAGGTGGGCTTCGGCCCACACTGCATGCCCCAGTCAGACTGGGGTTCTTTAGAAGTGGACACATGTAGTTACAACTCCGTGTGGACCGACAGCATGGGTGGCTCCCTGGAACCCACCGGCGGTACATAAATATATCCCATTGCAGTGCCCATCACAGCTGAGGTAATGTCATGTTTAATGCAGGTGGGCTTCGGCCCACACTGCATGCCCCAGTCAGACTGGGGTTCTTTAGAAGTGGACACATGTAGTTACAACTCCGTGTGGACCGACAGCATGGAAGGGTGCCAGGAAGCCACCGGCGGTACATAAATAAATCCCATTGCAGTGCCCAGCACAGCTGATGTAACGTCAGCTGTAATGCAGGTGGGCTAAGAATTAATTGGATTACACTGTAGGCGAGGGCCCCAAAAAAATGGTGTACCAACAGTACTAATGTACCTCAGAAAAATTGCCCATGCCCAACCAAGAGGGCAGGTGAAACCCATTAAAAGCTTTGGTTAATGTGGCTTAATTGGTAACTAGGCCTGGAGGCAGCCCAGTTAAAATGAAAATTGGTTCTGGTGAAAGTTTCAACGCTTTAATGAGCATTGAAACGTATAAAAATTGTTTAGAAAAATTATATGAGTGAGCCTTGTGGCCCTAAGAAAAATTGCCCGTTCAGCGTGATTACGTGAGGTTTCAGGAGGAGGAGCAGGAGGAGGAGGAGGAATATTATACACAGATTGATGAAGCAAAAATGTCCCCGTTTTTGATGGTGATAGAGAACGATGCTTCCATCCGCGGGTGCAGCCTACGTATTGCTTAGGTATCGCTGCTGTCCGCTGGTGGAGAAGAGAAGTCTCGGGAAATCCAGGCTTTGTTCATCTTGATGAGTGTAAGCCTGTCGGCACTGTCGGTTGACAGGCACGTACGCTTATCTGTGATGATTCCCCCAGCCGCACTAAACACCCTCTCTGACAAGACGCTAGCTGCAGGACAAGCAAGCACCTCCAGGGCATAGAGCGCGAGTTCAGGCCATGTGTCAAGCTTCGACACGCAGTAGTTGTAGGGGGCAGAGGCGTCACGGAGGACGGTCGTGCAATCGGCTACGTACTCCCTCACCATCCTTTTACAGTGCTCCCGCCAACTCAGCCTTGACTGGGGAGCGGTGACACAGTCTTGCTGGGGAGCCAGAAAGCTGTCAAAGGCCTTAGAGAGTGCTCCCCCGCCTGTGCTGTACATGCTGCCTGATCTCTGCACCTCCCCTGCTACCTGGCCCTCGGAACTGCGCCTTCTGCCACTAGCGCTGTCGGATGGGAATTTTACCATCAACTTGTCCGCCAGGTTCCTGTGGTATAGCATCACTCTCGAACCCCTTTCCTCTTCGGGTATCAGAGTGGAAAAGTTCTCCTTATACCGTGGGTCGAGCAATGTGTACTCCCAGTAATCCGTTGTGGCCAGAATGCGTGTAACGCGAAGGTCACGAGAAAGGCATCCTAACAGGAAGTCCGCCATGTGTGCCAGAGTACCTGTACGCAACACATGGCTGTCCTCACTAGGAAGATCACTTTCAGGATCCTCCTCCTCCTCGTCCTCCTCATGCTCCTCCTCCTCCTCCTCAACGCTCTGAGATATAGACAGTAGGCTGCTCTGACTATCCAGCGACATACTGTCTTCCCCCAGCTCTGTTTCCGAGCGCAAAGCGTCTGCCTTTATGCTTTGCAGGGAACTTCTCAAGAGGCATAGCAGAGGAATCGTGATGCTAATGATTGCAGCATCGCCGCTCACCATCTGGGTAGACTCCTCAAAGTTTCCAAGGACCTGGCAGATGTCTGCCAACCAGGCCCACTCTTCTGTAAAGAATTGAGGAGGCTGACTCCCACTGCGCCGCCCATGTTGGAGTTGGTATTCCACTATAGCTCTACGCTGCTCATAGAGCCTGGCCAACATGTGGAGCGTAGAGTTCCACCGTGTGGGCACGTCGCACAGCAGTCGGTGCACTGGCAGATTAAACCGATGTTGCAGGGTGCGCAGGGTGGCAGCGTCCGTGTGGGACTTGCGGAAATGTGTGCAGAGCTGGCGCACCTTTCCAAGCAGGTCTGACATGCGTGGGTAGCTTTTCAGAAAGCGCTGAACCACCAAATTAAAGACGTGGGCCAGGCATGGCACGTGCGTGAGGCTGCCGAGCTGCAGAGCCGCCACCAGGTTATGGCCGTTGTCACACACGACCATGCCCGGTTGGAGGCTCAGCGGCGCAAGCCAGTGGTCGGTCTGCTCTGTCAGACCCTGCAGCAGTTCGTGGGCCGTGTGCCTCTTTTCTCCTAAGCTGAATAGTTTCAGCACGGCCCGCTGACGCTTGCCCACCGCTGTGCTGCCACGCCGCGCGACACCTACTGCTGCCGACGTGCTGCTACTGACACATCTTGATTGCGAGACAGAGGTTGCGGATGAGGAGGAGGGTGGTTTAGTGGAGGAAGCATACACCGCCGCAGATACCAGCACCGAGCTGGGGCCCGCAATTCTGGGGGTGGGTAGGACGTGAGCGGTCCCAGGCTCTGACTCTGTCCCAGCCTGCACTAAATTCACCCAATGTGCCGTCAGGGAGATATAGTGGCCCTGCCCGCCTGTGCTTGTCCACGTGTCCGTTGTTAAGTGGACCTTGGCAGTAACCGCGTTGGTGAGGGCGCGTACAATGTTGCGGGAGACGTGGTCGTGCAGGGCTGGGACGGCACATTGGGAAAAGTAGTGGCGACTGGGAACTGAGTAGCGCGTGGCCGCCGCCGCCATCATGCTTTTGAAAGCCTCCGTTTCCACAACCCTATACGGCAGCATCTCCAGGCTGATAAATTTGGCTATGTGCACATTTAACGCTTGAGCGTGCGGGTGCCTGGCGGCGTACTTGCGCTTGCGCTCAAACACGCGCTAGCGACGGCTGGATGGTGCGCTGACAGACATTGGTGGATGGGGCTGAGGACAGTGGAGGTGAGGGTGTGGGTGCAGGCCAGGAGACGGTAGTGCCTGTGTCCTGAGAGGGGGGTTGGATCTC
Source organism: Eleutherodactylus coqui (assembly GCF_035609145.1). Classification (NCBI taxonomy): domain Eukaryota; kingdom Metazoa; phylum Chordata; class Amphibia; order Anura; family Eleutherodactylidae; genus Eleutherodactylus; species Eleutherodactylus coqui. Next base: position 239,248,541 of record NC_089842.1, read on the forward strand.
AGTGGCAGGTTGGGGCACAGGGGGAGAGGCAGCGGTGCAAACCGGAGGCAGTGAACGGCCTTCGTCCCACCTTGTGGGGTGCTTGGCCATCATACGCCTGCGCATGCTGGTGGTGGTGGCTCCCCGGCTTATCTTGGCGCGACACAGGTTGCACACCACTGTTCGTCGGTCGTCTGCACTCTCAGTGAAAAACTGCCAGACCTTTGAGCACCTCGGTCTCTGCAGGGTGGCATGGCGCGAGGGGGCGCTTTGGGAAACAGTTGGTGGATTATATGGTCTGGGCCTGCCTCTACCCCTGGCCACCGCACTGCCTCTTCCAACCTGCCCTGCTGCTGCCCTTGCCTCCCCCTCTGAAGACCTGTCCTCAGTAGGTGTAGCAAACCAGGTGGGGTCAGTCACCTCATCGTCCTGCTGCTCTTCCTCCGAATCCTCTGTGCGCTCCTCCCTCGGACTTACTGCCCTTACTACTACCTCACTGATAGACAACTGTGTCTCATTGTCATCGTCCTCCTCACCCACTGAAAGGCCTTGAGACAGTTGCCGGAAGTCCCCAGCCTCATCCCCCGGACCCCGGGAACTTTCAAAAGGTTGGGCATCGGTCACGACAAACTCCTCCAGTGGGAGAGGATTCGGAACCATTGCTGCCCATTCTGGGCAGGGGCCCGAGAACAGTTCCTGGGAGTCTGCCTGCTCCTCAGAATGTGTCATTGTAATGGAGTGAGGAGGCTGGGAGGAAGGAGGAGCAGCAAACGCACAGCAGAGCCAGGAAATAATTTTGTGCAAGCCTGCTGTAACACTTAGCTGGCTGCGTATGAATTAGGACAACTACCCCCAGCAGAGACCCAGTACACTGAGGACGGTCACAGGCAGCCCAAATAGATTTTTTTTCCCAAATGTTTTTGGAAAGGCCCACTGCCTATATACACTAAATATGTCTTCTCTCTCTGCGTCACCACTACTGGCCCTGGACTATGTAAAATAACTGCAGACTGTTGCACTGTGGACTGGAATACAGCGGTGATGTAACAGCCAACACAGAGCCAGGAAATAATTTTGCGCAAGCCTGCTGTAACACTTAGCTGGCTGCGTATGAATTAGGACAACTACCCCCAGCAGAGACGCAGTACACTGAGGACGGTCACAGGCAGCCCAAATAGATTTTTTTCCCCAAATGTTTTTGGAAAGGCCCACTGCCTATATTCACTAAATATGTCTTCTGTCCCTGCCTCACCACCACTACTGGCCTTGGACTATGTATAATTACTGCAGGACGCAATGCTCTGCACAGCCGATATACAAAAAAAAAAATAAGATGTGCAACACTGCAAAAAGCAGCCTCCACACTACTGCACACGGTTAGATGTGGCCCTAAGAAAGACCGTTGGGGTTCTTGAAGCCTAATATACTCCTAACACTCTCCCTGTAGCAACTCCAGCAAGACAGCACTTTCCGTGATCTCTGTCAGAACGCATCTGTGGCGAGCCGCAGGAGGGGCCGATTTATATACTCGGGTGACACCTGATCTCACCAGCCACTCACTGCAGGGGGGTGGTATAGGGCTTGAACGTCGCAGGGGGAAGTTGTAATGCCTTCCCTGTCTTTCTATTGGCCAGAAAAGCGCGCTAACGTCTCAGAGATGAAAGTGAAAGTAACTCGAACATCGTGTGGTGCTCGTTTCGAATAATGAGCATCTCGAACACGCTAATACTCGAACGAGCATCAAGCTCGGACGAGTACGTTCGCTCATCTCTAGTTGTCAGCCATGTGGCAAACGTACTTAATATCTGTTCATAATTCTACAATCTCTTGCAGTAAAGCTCTGGTCATAGTCTCACCTGCAGCTATGACTATGTCACTCTCTGGATCTTCAAAACTATGATCATAGTGTAGTAGCCCAGAACACCATCCTGGTGTTATGTCATTTTCTGTATGTGTGTTGCACAGTTGCAGCATCTGAGGGGTTAACTTACATAAAATCATTGCCTGTTTGCTCTGTCTGCTGAATGTAACTATTCTATTGCGTCATGTGGTATAAGTGAAAATATAAAAGTGAGTGTCTGAGAGCAGGAAGGGGGGTTGATGGTCATCCATCTGCCCATGTTGTTGGAGAACCCAGTGTAAGACAGGGAAGCACCTTTAGCTTCCTTGTGTTGCTTCCTGCCACATACAGGACCTCTGGCACACCCAAAACACCTTTAGCATTGTGTCACCTTCAGGCATCCTGTTGTGTCCAATCCAGCCGAACTGACGAAGGGGTGCGTCCCCGAAACGCGTTTTCAATTGCTGGTTTTTATCTTGTGAATTAATAAAAAAGAAGCGCCTTCACTATCAGATATTGGACCTTTTATCTTCCAAAGGAGTGTCAAAGCCTGGCTGCAATCTACACTGGCTTTGGCTGTGTGTCATCCCTCGGGGACCAGAGCATGGTAAGTGCCAACATGACGAGACAGCACTTAACCCTCCAAGCTCTTCATGTTAGCCAGGTGCCCAGGGTCACCCCTCTGGGTGTTGCAATAGTCATCTCCTATATCACATTTAGCATTGCAAAGTGGCACCTGCAGTATTTAGCACCATGTCCCAGAGAGGTTTCCATTGAATTGATCAAAAATGTGTCAAGTTCACCACAGTGTTTCTGGAGTCTGGGAGTCCCAATAGAGTCTCAACTTTTCTTTTTAGCTGGTTTCACCATTTCAGTAGATTTCAGTAAGTTTGTCACAATGATATAGGCTGAGGACCCCACTTAAAATAATAAACGTTAGGCTGTTATCAGCCTGGTAGTCAAAATTTACCTTGGTAGATGCAAATAATAAAGTCAGTATGGGATGTCAGGGCACTAAATGGTTATTTAATTTGATGTTAATGTAGCGAAATAATTCAAGATGCAGAGCTAGTTAATGAGAATGGAGAGGCCAAATGCAGATGATTTTTGATAATAGATGCTAGAAATAGCTGAGGAAAGGTACAAGTGGGGTACTACCGGGGCCATTTTGGATCCTTTTTTTAATACATTTATTAATGACCAGCTAGAAGAATTGCACAGTAAAATATCAATATTTGCAAATGATACAAAACCATATAAAGATATTAACATAAGAGAGGATGCAAGGCGGTTGTAAGAGGATCTGGATAAGGGCTCCTCTGCCCATTTGCGTTTTTTTAATGCTGCAATATTGTTGCGTTTTTTTAAATTCTCATGTTAAATGTTTTTGTGCAATGTGTTTTTAACATTAGAAAGTCCCATTGCCGATCGTGTTAAAAAAAACGCGACGATATGGTAGCGTTAAAAAAACGGAAATGGGTAGGAGCCCTAAATTGAAGAAAAGTGGCAAATGAAGTTTAACACTGATAAATATAAAGTTATGCACATTGGCAGAGAAAATACGCGTCACCATTACACATTAAGGGATCCTACCTACTAGTGATATGTTTTCTTGCGATGCGAGAATTGAATTCATTGAATGACTGAGCACTGCCTGTGATTGTCTGAGTGCTGTTACCAATCACAGGCAGCGATCAGCTGTCATTCAATGATGGACGGGCGCTGTCTCTGATTGATCACAGTGTTAAGCCAATAAGAGGCAGTGCTTTCTGGAAGAAGGGATTTTTCAATCCCCAACCTCCAGAAGACAGAAGATGACTGCTGGGGCTGGAGATAAGAGCCATACAGGTCTTCTAGGCGAGTTATTTTTTTTCAACTTTTTTTTACAACTGGGGGTGATTTTTAGGGAAGGGCTCATGTTTTAGGCCCTTCCCTGAAAATATGTGCTGCATTGGTTGCCTGCCACCTACCGCTCTCAATTGGGTGGCAGCAGCTCCAACCCCATTGAAAGCAATGTGATAGCATTGCGGACCTCTGTGGCAGAGGATTCCTTCATCTCTATGTTTTCAATGGGGCTGGCTTCTGCTGCCGGCCCAATTGTAAACAATAGGCGATAGCGGAGATTTTTCTGAGCACTGCGAGGTTTCAGTGAAGAAATCGCAAGTGAGTATGAAACCATTGAAAATTATTGGTTTCTTAATCATGTGTTTTTACTCGCTCTCGCATCGCAAGAAGAGAGATCACTAGTGGGTAGGATCATAAGGGCTCAGTCAGATGAGCGGGGTTTTTTTTGCACACCTATGTGAGCAAATAAGAGCGCTCCACACATTATCGAAATGCGCGTGACCATAGCGCCATGCCCATTGTTTTAAATAGGGCCAGCGTCGCTAGCGACGGCCCCATTGAAAGCAATGGGATGCAGACAACCCCCCCCCCCCCCGCAGTAAAATATAAGCCCTTCCCTGAAAATCATCCCTAGGTTTCCAAAAAAAAAACCATTACGCTCCCAGCTGCGCTGTCTGGGCTCTGGCGCATCTTCTCTCTTGCATGCCAGCACTGATATAAAGAACTTTCTTCTGTACCCCATGAGTCTATTTTTCTTGGCAAACCCTAGCATAACCTTGATTGAAGAACATTTTTAAATAAATTCTTCTTTATAGTTCCTTTGACATCCTTATTTCTGACACTGTAGATGATGGGGTTTAGCATGGGCGTCACAGCAGAGTAGAAGATGGAGATATACTTGTCTATATCTAGAGAGGAATTGGAATGTGGACGTAAATACAGAAGCATAACAGTCCCATAGTAAACAGTCACTACAATGATGTGGGAGGCACATGTGGAGAGAGCTTTATACCTTCCATCAGTAAAACTGATCTTCAGGATGGTGGACACAATATGGATATATGAAATTAGAGTTAAGAAAAATGATAAGCCTGCAATGGACCCTGCTGAAAAATACGTTGCTACTTCATGGAGCCAGGTATCACTACAGGATATTTGTAGGAAAGGTGGTATCTCACAAGAGAAGTGGTTGACATGGTGGGAACGGCAGAAGAACATCTGGAAGGTGTAGATCACATGTATTATGGAGTTGATGAAGCTTGCTATCCATGATGCAGCGGCCATACAGATACACATCTTCTTGCTCATGATGGTGTTGTAGTGCAGAGGTTTACAGATGGCAGCAAATCTATCATAGGCCATGATGGCAAGAATGAGACATTCTATACCTCCAAAAGCCAAATGAAAGTGCATCTGGATAGCACATTCCAGTAAGGAGACGCTAGTGTCCTTAAATAATGTGTTCTTCAAGATTTTAGGGACCACAGTGGTAGAGAGGCCAATATCAACGATAGAGAGATTAGTAAGAAAGAAGTACATAGGAGTTTGGAGCTTCGGATTAATCATCACCATAATGATCAGTAGAAGATTTGCTATCAAAGTTACCAAATACATCCCCAAGAATGCAAGTAACCCAAGAACCTTTAATGAAGGAACAAAGGACAAACCGAGGAGAATAAATCTGCTTGAAGAGGATTGGTTGAACATTTTTATAACACATATAGGAGAACCTCACATGGACAGGAATAGGATATGGAAGCTTTATTTATTGACTTAAATAACTTTACCAGCTTGCGCTATAGATAATGATTTAAACATTGTGTATTCCTATCATAATCATTCCATCTATAGTTATCATTATATGAATAATCATAAAAAATTATTCATGGTGGTATCTTTCATTCTCTTATAGATCTTTCCTTAGAACTTCTGAGGATAACACAGGTTGACATGTGATATGATTCCTCTATAAATGTTAGAAATCTAAAGTAATTGTTTATGATAAACCATGAAAAACAATGTTAAAATTCCTCAGCCAACAGAGATTAATAAGTTTATTTTCTCTTTTTGTATCACTTAATTACATGGACTTATAGGTAAGCTACCTTCTAATAGATGGCACGTCCAGGCCATTGTACCATCTCCTATTTTCATACTATTCTTCTTTTAAACATACATTGGACTTGAAATATTTTAGCTGTCATGTTGATTCGTATAAAACATATAGTCCTGAACTTAAAAGGCAGAGAGTGTTGTAAAATAAGTGATAAGCCATACTCACCACCTAAAATAGCCACCTCTGTCCCACACCGCTGATTGTTCTCCACCACTCCAATCCGAAAAGAAGCTGAAGAAGTCATGTGCCGTTTACTGTGCATGTGACTGCTCAGCAAATCTCAGGCTTCAGTGGTCACTTGCCGTTCATGGCAGTATCAACCCTGAAGCCTATGATTGGCTAAGCAGTACACAAAGAATGGCTTTTCACCACTGCAACTTCTTCTTGGATCAGAGTGTCAGGGACCAGGCAGATCAGAGAAAGAGGCGGCACCATCAGCAGTGGGAGTCAGCTGTGACTAACTGCTGTCTTCCTTCTACAACATCAGAGATCAGTGAAAACATTAATTCCCACTGTGAACTCTTTTCATGGTAGCATGTAAAAGGTTCATAGAGGGAGGGTGTTCCCTCTGTGGCGTCATCAGCTCTTTGCTATGTAATCGTGTCCTGATCTGCCACAACCTACAATCGCTATGAAAAGCAAAGATGAATTTTGGTACAGAGATACTGCAGTGTATTATTACAGCAATCATAGGATTGCAGCTTCAAAACCCTTAATGGGGCAAAAAATGGAAAAAAAAATCCTTAAAAAGGTACAAATATTAAAAAAACTGTTAAGAAAATATTTTCCTTTATGTTTAATGAAAAATATTAAGAAAACAACCCATACCATAACTTGAACACATCTTTTATCCTGCATGACAAACGCAAACAAAGATTTTTTTTTAAATGAAGCCAAAATGTTTTTTTTTTTGCCCTTTTTGCTTAACAAAAAAATCACAATAAGGCCTCCTTCCCACGAACGGATTTACGCCGCGTAAATTCGCGGCAAATATCCGCTGCGTGGCCCCCTGCTATTAGGTTCTATTGAACCTAATAGCACAATGCTCACGATGCGTAATTCCACCGCGGAATTACGCACCGCGATTTCTCCCGTCCTCACCCACAGCATGCTCTATTTGCTGCGGGTGAGGACGGGCTGTACGCGCTGACGGCTTCCATTGCAGTCAATGGAAGCCGTCCGTTCACGCTATCTCCCGCTGTAACCAGCGGGAGATAGCGTGAAAAAACGCTTCCCCGCCTACCGCCGCAGCGTCATTTGACGCGGCCGGCGCGTCACGTGACACCGCCGGCCGCGTCACGTGACGCGGTGGGCGTGTCACACAACGCGACGGCGGTGGGCGGGGAAGCGGCTTCACGCTATCTCCCGCAGGTAAGTATAGGGGCTCTGGGGGGCGCCGTGACGGGCTTCACTGCGTAATATTACGCGGGGGAGCCCGTCACGCTCGTGGGAAGGAGGCCTAAGGGCGCCCACCCACTGGCGTTTTTTTTCCCTGCGAAATTCGCTGCATTTTTTTTCTGCAGGGGTCTATGGGACTTGTAATGTTAAAATCGCGATCGCACAAAATCGCAATTTACCGCGAATCGCGGTAAATTGCGATTTTGCGCGATCGCGATTTTAACATTACAAGTCCCATAGACCACAGGGGAAAAAAAATGCTGCGAATTTCGCAGGGAAAAAAAAACGCCAGTGGGTGGGCGCCCTTAAAGCCATATGTACACCAATAAAAACTACAACCTGTTACACAAAAAAAGCCCACAGAAAGTTCTGTCAATGTCAAAATAAAAAAGTTATGAGACTTTAAATACAGCCATGCAAAAAAATCAAATCAAATTTAAAAAAGGGTTTTATTGTGCTAAAGTGGAAAAACCTTAAAAAATGTATATAATTTTGCTATTGTCATAAACATACCAACACACAGAAAAATGGAAAAGTAAAATGTAAGATGCTGGATAATTAATGCTGTAAAAATAAGCCATATTGCAAAGAACAAAGCTCTCTGAATTTTTTTGTAGTAAAGTACGTCAAAACCTCTTTAATACTTATGGAAATGTATAGAGTTATCATTAATCTAGCCTGATCGCTATTTGGAAGCGAAAGGGAATAATTCTGGGATCTGTGTAAGTTTGAACACTGAGACCTCCACCAATCACAAGAATGGGGGTCCTGAAGGTCCATGAAGGAACACTAGTTTATTTTTTGAATGGTTTTTCTAGAGAGAGATGAGTGCTTGAGCTCCACTACCTCTGGCAGTCCCAGTGAAATAAATAGAGGGCTGGTGCGTATATGTGACTACTCCCTTCATTCATGGACTTCAGGACCCTCTTCTCATGATTAGATCCTCTATCTGATGGATAATCTATACATATAAAATGAAATCTCCGGACTGACTGACTCATTAACACAGAACCAAAAGCATTGACATTAGAAATTTGGCAAGAGCGTCTTTGCATAACTTAGAGAAACACTAAGAAAAGAGTTTTTGAAATTCAACTCCTAAAGGGGTCAAAGGGGGAGGTGTCAAAGCTTGTATGGGAAAACAATATCTAACGCACCTAGGAACTTGAAACTTGGCACCACACTCTTATGAAAGCTCTCTTAAAGAAAACCTGTTTTATTGCCCATAGCAACCAATCTTAGCGCAGCTGTGGTTTGATTGGTTGCTATAGGCAACAAAGACAGACTTTATTTTAGATAGCTTTCATGTATTTCATCTACAATGGTTGTTAAAGTTTTAAACATGAATGTCACAATGGTGGCTCATACCATCGTACCTATTATTGGTCATGGTGCTTGCCTATTTAGAGCAATATCCTATACTTTGTACAATACACAAGTCATGATCAGAGAGGTGCCTGAGGATATATTGGAGCAATTGTTGAATCACTGGGATAATTTTGCCATTTTAACTCATGATAGTCATGGGAATAATTATAACAGTTCTGCTGACTGTTTTGCGGATATGTCATGACCGCACACTCAGGCCTTAGTCAGACGGGCATTTTTTCGCCCGATTTGCGCATGCGCATGCGTCCTGCGATTTTTTTAAAACCATTGCTTTGCAATGGTATCGGACACATGAGCCCTTTTTATGCGCTCGTCCGATAAATTATAGAACAGAAATCGCAGATCGCACCTATCTGCGATCTGCGATTCCTGTTCTCTTCTCTATATGCGCTCAATGGGGCCGGCGGCAGCAGCGCCGACCCAATTGAGAACATATAGAAGACAAATCATTCTTCTCTGCCACAGCTGTAACAGCTGTGGCAGAGAAGAACGATGTTTGCCCATTGAATTCAATGGAGCCGGCAATACAGCCGGCTCCATTGAAAGCAATGGGCTGCCGGCGTGCGCGGGATGAATTGTCAGGAAGGGCTTAAATATATAAGCCCTTCCCTGCAATTCATCCAGAAATGTGTTATTGGCTCAGCGCTGAGCCAATCAGAGGCAAGTCTGACTCACACCCCCTTCACACCCACTGCAGGTCGGCCGCTCTGAACTCCGGCTGCCGGGACAAGGTGAGTATATATATATTTTTTATTTTAACACATTTCTGGATGAATTGCAGGGAAGGGCTTATATATTTAAGTCCTTCCCAACAATTCATCCCACACTCGCCCGCAGCGCATTGCTTTCAATGGAGCCGGCTGTGTTGCCGGCTCCATTGAATGCAATGCGCTGGACAGCTCCGGCCCGTTTCTAATGAAACGCGGCTAGGAGCAGATTTTCGGGCCCCGGTCACGCGATTTGCGGATGCGCATCCGTCATGCGATCCACAAATCGCGTGAAAAAACGCCTGTCTGACTAAGGCCTCATGGTGAATTGTGTGATTTAGTAAAACCCAGCCAAATATTTAGGTCAGTGTCTGAAGTCTATCACAATGGAAAGTTGTATGGAAAGTTTGGAGTTGAAAGGAATCTCATAAATAGGCCTCGTTTTACTTCTAACAGATATTTGCATGTTTACCTGCCTTATGAAGCTGTGAAGAACACACTCCCCATTCCTCAGCTTGAAAGTACTTCTAATTCTGGGAAAAACTGCTAAAACTTCCAATCTAGATTTACCAATGCGATCAGAAGAACACAGCAAAGAAGCCGCTACTAAGTACACAAATAGAAATAGGGAAGTCCACCATGCTGCAGAGACGGTTTACAAACAAAAAAATACAGAGGTTCATAGAGCTGCAGCAGCTAAATACCAAGAAAATAAACCAGAGGTTCATAGAGCTGCTGCAGCTAATTATCGACAGAATAACCCTGAGGTTCATAGAGCTGCAGCCGCTAAATGCCAAGAAAATAAACCAGAGGTTCATAGAGCTGCAGCAGCTAATTATCGACAGAATAACCCTGAGGTTCATAGAGCTGCAGCCGCTAAATGCCAAGAAAATAAACCAGAGGTTCATAGAGCTGCTGCAGCTAATTATCGACAGAATAACCCTGAGGTTCATAGAGCTGCAGCCGCTAAATACCAAGAAAATAAACCCGAGGTCCATAGAACTTCATCAGCTAAATATCACCTGAAATTCACAGAGTAGCTGTTAATAGATATGACAGAAATAATCCAAGAGGATTATCAGAAAGGCAATCGCTTCCATGGAAGGTTAAAGCTTTGTTTGGAATGTTGTATGAATCTGGCGTGGATTATGAATCTGACAAAACAGTTAGCTCTGGTAGCTATGCCTTATAAATCTATATATTGTAATGCCCTTAAGAAGAGGCTCATGGTATATGTTGCAACGGTGGTAAGGTGCAAATTCTGACTTTTGAGCAGGAGCTATAAGCATCTTATGATTTTGAAAAAACTCTTCTTTATGTTGAAGTTCCTTTCTACTATGTATAGAGAAGTAATAGATTTGAGAGGAGAAAATGTTGAAATTACATTGATGGCTGGCCAGAAGTAAAAAGGGATCAAGCTTTGGGCAGAATGTACACCATCCTCTGAAATAATGCTGAGTGCTATTATTTTTGTCTTCTATCTCAAGAAATTAGAGGTCAAATGTCATTCTTGGATTTGAAGACTGTTAACGGTATTGTTCACCTGGCATATCAATCAGTCTATAATTACTAGAGAATGAAAGGCACTGGAATGCTACTACGGAAGAAGTTTCTCTTTGTGATTCTCCATTCCAGCTATGGGAACTTTTCTCAGTATTGTTGATATTTTGTCAACTATCAGACACTTTATGGGAAAAATTCAAGGATAGTACGTCAGAAGACATAAAGCATCATCTAGTGTCAGAATTGCAAGAAAATGTTCATCACATTATGGATGAAAGTTATATTAAACACCTGATTTCTAGTGAAGACACAGTGTTTTCTTGTAGAGGATAATGTTTAGAAACTTACGGCTCACCTCAAGCTACAAAATGTGATGCGGTCTTCCGAAGAAGAGATTTTCTTAAATAAATCAGTTAAGATATAATTTTCTTGCCACAAGTAGTGTCTAACAATGAAAGTTGGTTAACTGAAGAACAATTTCAAATTTACAACCAAATTTTAGAAAGTGTTGAGAAGGGCACTGGTCAAATATTTTTCCTGGATGCTTCTGGGGGTCTCGGCAAGACATTTGTCCTAAATCTACTACTAGCCAGAATACAGAAAGATCGTGGGGCAGCCTTGACTGTTACCTCTTCTGGTATTGGTACCACATTACTCAATGGAGGTACATTCTGCTTTTAAACTGCTCTTAAATCTGAGGCATGTAAAGACACCTCTGTGCAATATATCAAAGCAGAGTAATATGGTGCAGGTGCTGAAAGAGGCTAAGCTAATAGAATGGGATGAATGCACTATGGCTCATAAAGGTAGAGTCAAAACGCTCAGTAGAATGCTGAAAGATATAAGGGCAAATGATGGCTTAATGGGGGCATACAGTTCTCTTAGCTGGAGACTTTCGGCAAACTTTACTAGTCATGCCCAGGGTAACACAAGCCGATGGAGTAAGGTCATGTCTAAAATCTTCATATTTGTGGCCTCATATTCAGAAGCTTTCCCTAATAACAAATATGAGAGCTTTCTTAAGAGGTGACACTTCCAATGGGCATTTTTCAGATATGTTACTTAAAAAAGTAGATTTTTAAGTAACACGTGAAGGTAGTATCATCAGGTGATTGTTCCAAGCAAGAGAAACCACATAATCTTGTAGATATGATAACTTTTAATGGCTAACAAAAATACATGATGTAATAGCGAGCTTGCGAACCTATCGGGCTCTTCGTCAGTCTAAAACTCTACACATGAAGGTAAGAGCATCAAACCACCAAAAGCTTAGCCATAGTGGTGACATCTCTTACAGAATTGACTGTTAAAGTTGTACCCCGACATCTCTGAGATCAAAGCAAAGCCCATAAATTGGTTATGCGAGCCTGTGCTTTTAACTCCCAAAAATGACGAAGCAGCTGCTATTAATGATCTTTTGTTGAAATCATTCGAAGGAGAAGAAATTCAAGTCTATAGATTCAGTACTACAAACTTATGATGCAGTAAGCTATCCCATAGAATTCCTAAACACCCTCCACCCAGTTGGTCTCCCCCACATAACCACTAGTTATGTAACTAAGGAACATAAATAGAGATGAGCGAGCACCAAAATGCTCGGGTGCTCGTTACTCGAGACGAACTTTTCGCGATGCTCGAGGGTTCGTTTCAAATAACGAACCCCATTGAAGTCAATGGGCGACCCGAGCATTTTTGTATATCGCCGATGCTCGCTAAGGTTTTCGTTTGTAAAAATCTGGACAATTCAAGAAAGTGATGGGAACGACACAGCAACAGATAGGGCAGGCGAGGGGCTACATGTTGGGCTGCATCTCAAGTTCCCAGGTCCCACTATTAAGCCACAATAGCGGAAAGAGTGCCCCCCCCTCCCAACAACTTTTACTTCTGAAAAGCCCTCATTAGCAATGCAAACCTTAGCTAAGCACCACACTACCTCCAACAAAGCACAATCACTGCCTGCATGACACTCCGCTGCCACTTCTCCTGGGTTACATGCTGCCCAACCCCCCCCCCACGACCCAGTGTCCACAGCGCACACCAAAGTGTCCCTGCGCAGCCTTCAGCTGCCCTCATGCCACACCACCCTCATGTCTATTTATAAGTGCGTCTGCCAGAGGAAAAGCAGGCACACACTGCAGAGGGTTGGCACGGCTAGGCAGCGACCCTCTTTAAAAGGGGCGGGGCAATAGTCCACAATGCTGTACAGAAGCTATGAGAACTCCAATCCTGTGCCACCTCCATCTGGAGCTGCACACGTGGGCATAGCAATGGGGAGCCTATGTGCCACACACTATTCATTCTGTCAAGGTGTCTGCATGCCCCAGTCAGACTGCGTTTTTTTATAAATGGTCACAGGCAGGTACAACTCCGCAATGGGAATTCCGTGTGCACCCACAGCATGGGTGGCTCCCTGGAACCCACCGGCTGTACATAAATGTATCCCATTGCAGTGCCCTGGACAGCAGAGCTTACGTCAGATTAAATGCAGGTAGGCTTCGGCCCACACTGCATGCCCCAACCTGACTGGGCTTTTTAATTCATAGACACAGGCAGGTACAACTCCCTATTGTGAAGTCCCTGTGGACCGACAGCATGGGTGGGTGCCAGGAAGCCACCGGCGGTACATAAATATATCCCATTGCATTGCCCATCACAGCTGAGGTAATGTCATGTTTAATGCAGGTGGGCTTCGGCCCACACTACATGCCCCAGTCAGACTGGGGTTCTTTAGAAGTGGACACATGCAGTTACAACTCCCTGTGGACCCACAGCATGGGTGGGTGCCAGGAAGCCACCGGCGGTACAGAAATATATCCTATTGCATTGCCCATCACAGCTGAGGTAATGTCATGTTTAATGCAGGTAGGCTTCGGCCCATACTGCATGCCCCAGTCAGACTGGGGTTCTTTAGAAGTGGACACATGCAGTTACAACTCCCTGTGGACCTACAGCATGGGTGGCTCCCTGGAACCCACCGGCGGTACATAAATATATCCTATTGCATTGCCCATCACAGCTGAGGTAATGTCATGTTTAATGCAGTTGGGCTTCGGCCCACACTGCATGCCCCAGTCAGACTGGGGTTCTTTAGAAGTGGACACATGCAGTTACAACTCCCTGTGGATCTACAGCATGGGTGGCTCCCTGGAACCCACCGGCGGTACATAAATATATCCCATTGCATTGCCCATCACAGCTGAGGTAATGTCATGTTTAATGCAGGTGGGCTTCGGCCCACACTGCATGCCCCAGTCAGACTGGGGTTCTTTAGAAGTGGACACATGCAGTTACAACTCCCTGTGGACCCACAGCATGGGTGGCTCCCTGGAACCCACCGGCAGTACATAAATATATCCCATTGCAGTGCCCAACACAGCTGATGTAACGTCAGCTGTAATGCAGGTGGGCTAAAAATTAATTGGATTACACTGTAGGCGAGGGCCCCCAAAAATTGGTGTACAAACAGTACTAATGTCCGTCAGAAAAATTGCCCATGCCCAACCAAGAGGGCAGGTGAAACCCATTAATCGCTTTGGTTAATGTGGCTTAATTGGTAACTAGGCCAGGAGGCAGCCCAGTTAAAATAAAAATTGGTTGAGGTGAAAGTTTCATCGCTTTAATGAGCATTGAAACGTATAAAAATTGTTTACAAAAATTATATGACTGAGCCTTGTGGGCCTAAGAAAAATTGCCCGTTCGGCGTGATTATGTGAGGTTTCAGGAGGAGGAGCAGGAGGAGGAGGAGGAATATTATACACAGATTGATGAAGCAAAAAGGTCCCCGTTTTTGATGGGGATAGAGAACGATGCTTCCATCCGCGGGTGCAGCCTACGTATTGCTTAGGTATCGCTGCTGTCCGCTGGTGGAGAAGAGAAGTCTGGGGAAATCCAGGCTTTGTTCATCTTGATGAGTGTAAGCCTGTCGGCACTGTCGGTTGACAGGCGGGTACGCTTATCTGTGATGATTCCCCCAGCCGCACTAAACACCCTCTCTGACAAGACGCTAGCCGCAGGACAAGCAAGCACCTCCAGGGCATACAGCGCGAGTTCAGGCCACGTGTCCAGCTTCGACACCCAGTAGTTGTAGGGGGCAGAGGCGTCACGGAGGACGGTCATGAGATCGGCTACGTACTCCCTCACCATCCTTTTACAGTGCTCCCGCCGACTCAGCCTTGACTGGGGAGCGGTGACACAGTCTTGCTGGGGAGCCATAGAGCTGTCAAGGGCCTTAGAGAGTGTTCCACTGCCTGTGCTGTACATGCTGCCTGATCTCTGCGCCTCCCCTGCTACCTGGCCCTCGGAACTGCGCCTTTGGCCACTAGCGCTGTCGGATGGGAATTTTACCATCAGTTTGTCCGCCAGGGTCCTGTGGTATAGCATCACTCTCGAACCCCTTTCCTCTTCGGGTATGAGAGTGGAAAGGTTCTCCTTATACCGTGGGTCAAGCAGTGTGTACACCCAGTAATCCGTAGAGGCCAGAATGCGTGTAACGCGAGGGTCACGAGAAAGGCATCCTAACATGAAGTCAGCCATGTGTGCCAGGGTACCTGTACGCAACACATGGCTGTCCTCACTAGGAAGATCACTTTCAGGATCCTCCTCCTCCTCCTCCTCAGGCCATACACGCTGAAAGGATGACAGGCAAGCAGCATGTGTACCCTCAGCAGTGGGCCAAGCTGTCTCTTCCCCCTCCTCCTCATGCTCCTCCACCTCCTCCTCCTCAACGCGCTGAGATATAGACAGGAGGGTGCTCTGACTATCCAGCGACATACTGTCTTCCCCCGGCTCTGTTTCCGAGCGCAAAGCGTCTGCCTTTATGCTTTGCAGGGAACTTCTCAAGAGGCATAGCAGAGGAATGCTGACGCTAATGATTACAGCATCGCCGCTCACCACCTGGGTAGACTCCTCAAACTTTCCAAGGACCTGGCAGATGTCTGCCAACCAGGCCCACTCTTCTGAAAAGAATTGAGGAGGCTGACACCCACTGCGCCGCCCATGTTGGAGTTGGTATTCCACTATAGCTCTAAGCTGCTCATAGAGCCTGGCCAACATGTGGAGCGTAAAGTTCCACCGTGTGGGCACGTCACACAGCAGTCGGTGCACTGGCAGATTAAACCGATGTTGCAGGGTGCGCAGGGTGGCAGCGTCCGTGTGGGACTTGCGGAAATGTGCGCAGAGCCGGCGCACCTTTCCGAGCAGGTCTGACAAGCATGGGTAGCTTTTCAGAAAGCGCTGAACCACTAAATTAAAGACGTGGGCCAGGCATGGCACGTGTGTGAGGCTGCCGAGCTGCAGAGCCGCCACCAGGTTACGGCCGTTGTCACACACGACCATGCCTGGTTGGAGGCTGAGCGGCACAAGCCAGCGGTCGGTCTGCTCTGTCAGACCCTGCAGCAGTTCGTGGGCTGTGTGCCTCTTATCTCCTAAGCTGAGTAGTTTCAGCACAGCCTATTGACGCTTGCCCACCGCTGTGCTGCTGCGCTTTGGGAAACAGTTGGTGGATTATTCGGTCTGGCCCTGCCTCTACCCCTGGACACCGCACTGCCTCTTGCAACCTGCCCTGCTGCTGCCCTTGCCTCCCACTCTGAAGACCTGTCCTCAGTAGGCGTAGCAAACCAGGTGGGGTCAGTCACCTCATTGTCTTGCTGCTCTTCCTCCGAATCCTCTGTGCGCTCCTCCCTCGGACTTACTGCCCTTACTACTACCTCACTGATAGACAACTGTGTCTCAACGTCATCGTCCTCCTCACCCACTGAAAGGTCTTGAGACAGTTGCCGGAAGTCCCCAGCCTCATCCCCCGGACCCCGGGAACTTTCCAATGGTTGGGCATCAGTCACGATAAACTCCTCTGGTGGGAGAGGAACCACTGCTGCCCAATCTGAGCAGGGGCCCGAGAACAGTTCCTGGGAGTCTGCCCTCTCCTCAGAATGTCTCATTGTAATGGAGTGAGGAGGCTGGGAGGAAGGAGGAGCAGCAGCCAGAGGATTCTGAGTTGCAGCAGTGGACAGAGTAGAAGTCTGGGTGGTCGATAGATTGCTGGATGCACTTTCTGCCATCCACGACCGGACCTGCTCATTTTCTAATAAAGGTCTACCGCGTGGACCCATTAATTGTGCGATTAATGTGGGGATGCCAGAAACGTGCCTCTCTCCTAATCCCGCAGCAGTCGGCTGCGATACACCTGGATCAGGAGCTCGGCCTGTGCCCACACCCTGACTTGGGCCTCCGCGTCCTCGGCCACGTCCACGTCCTCTAGGCCTACCCCTACCCCTCAGCATGCTGTATTACCAGTAATGCAGAAACAGAATGCTGTAATTAAATGTGCCGCTTATTGGCCTGTGGTTGGAGGCTGATTTCGCTTACGGAACGCCAGGAAATAATTTTGCGCAAGCCTGCTGTAACACTTAGCTGGCTGCGTATGAATTTGGAGAACTACTACACCCAGCACAGACCCAGAACACTGAGGACAGTCACAGGCAGCCCAAATACATTTTTTTCCCAAAATTTTTTTGCAAAGGCCCACTGCCTATATTCAATCAATATGTCTTCTGTCCCTGCCTCACCACCACTACTGGCCCTGGACTATGTATAATTACTGCAGGGCGCAATGCTCTGCACGGCCGATATACAAAAAAAAAAAAAAAGTGCAACACTGCAAAAAGCAGCCTCCACAGTACTGCACACGGTTAGATGTGGCCCTAAGAAGGACCGTTGGGGTTCTTGAAGCCTAAAATACTCCTAACGCTCTCCCTATAGCAGCTGCAACAAGATAGCACTGTCCCTGATCTCTGTCAGAACGCATCTGTGGCGAGCCGCGGGAGGGGCCGATTTTTATACTCGGGTGACACCTGATCTCGCCAGCCACTCACTGCAGGGGGGTGGTATAGGGCTTGAACTTTGCAGGGGGAAGTTGTAATGCCTTCCCTGTCTTTCTATTGGCCAGAAAAGCGTGCTAACGTCTCAGAGATGAAAGTGAAAGTAACCCGAACGAGTAACGAGCATCTCGAACACGCTAATACTTGAACGAGTATCAAGCTTGGACGAGTACGTTTGCTCATCTCTAAACATAAAAATGTTACAGAGGCTACAGTAATTACCGGATGTGCTAAAGGGTAAACTGCATTCATACCACAAATACCGTTAATACCCAAAGAATGCAGGCTCCCCTCAAGGTTTGCTTTGCAAGGATGATCAATAAATCACCGAGACAATCATTGACGTTAACCAGAATAGACTTGACGTAGGACTGTTTTTCACAAGGTCAGTTCTATGTGGCTGTTCCTGAATGCGTTCTGCTAGCAGTATGGTGAGCCTTGACCTGAAGGTAATACAACCAATGTAGTTTACAAAGAGGTTCTTCACAAATCAGGCTTAGGCCCCTTGCACACGGCCGGAAATTCTGTGGCGGGATTTCCCGCAGAATTTTTGCCCGTGGAAGCTGCCATAGGATTGCATTAAAAAACGCAATCCTAGGCAGACGGCCGCAATTTGTCCACATGAAATCGCATGCGGAAGACAAATTGTGGTATGCTCTATCTCTGTGCGGGTCTCACAGAGGCCTGCACAGAAATGTCACTCCCGGGCCGCCGGCTACGCTCTGTGCATGCACCAGCTGGCCGGCAGCCGGCACATTAAAGAGCCGCAGGAGAAGGTGAGACCCGCACTAGTCCGAGATTTCTTGCAGGGGATCCGACAACCCCCCCCCGTGTACAGACGGTCTTAGTGAAGTACCTTTCCTAATACAGGTATTATGTGAATGGTTTATATAATAAAGAAACACAAGAGGTGTATGATTAAGAAAGATGAAGGTTTAAAACATATGTTAGTTAGCGATGGGTTAGCAACAAAATAATTCTGAGATAGTTATGATTTGTATCATCTAGAAAGCATAATATGAATTTCATGCAAAGTCGAAAGGAAAAGCTAGTATATCATATAATTACATAGATATAGAAAAATAGATGGATTGATAGATAACATATATATATATATATATATATATATATATATATATATTAAATATGTTATCTATGGAACAGATGAATCCATTAGCATACAACTTGAACTATGTTGCATACAAAAATGTTAATAATTTCAGTAAATTAAAATACGATATGAATGGATATAGGGTGCAAACATATCATGGTATAAGTTCAGGCACCTATGCAACTTACTGTATTCTGCATATTTCCAATGATCATATATCAGCGCTTCATCCTCTCAAACAATTTTTACAATTTTGCAAGTTATTTTTAGTTGTTTGGTGATTTACATCATGGAAGTTCTGCTTCAGCGGGCCTAATGGGTGTCCAGTCCAGTTGAGGCATTTCACTAACTATGAGGTCAAATGATGCAGGAAGTTCCTGTAGACGGGAACAAAAATGAGCTCTGCAGCGCGCAGCCTGTAAATAATATCATACTCATATCTTGATTGCTCCCTGAAGATTACATTTTCATAAATGGACCATAAACAATTATGAGGTTTTAAACACTGATTTCCCAGAGCTATAAATTAGTCTGTATTAGTGTATACTTAGAAATAAAGCAGCAGCATTATTACTTAGAGTTTTTACAAAGTTATATAAGCAGAATGAACAAAGAAAGACGTACAATATGTTAAGTAAAAAAAAAAGTATTACTGTTGTGGATCCTGAAGAAGATGGGCCACTTATTTAAATTGTAGTTAAGTAAAAACTAACAGTGATAGTCATATTAGTCAAATATTTGCTTCTATATACCGTATATACCGGCGTATAAGGCGACGGGGCGTATAAGACGACCCCCCAACTGTCACCTTATACGCCGGTATTCAGTGGTGAAAAAAAAAAAAATTCATTACTCACCTCCCCCGGCGTCCTGTCGCGCTCCGGCAGGATGTCGCTCGCTCCGGGAGGCTGTCGCTCGCTCCTCGTCGCCGCCGCAGCATAGCTTTCTGAATGCGGGGCTTGAAATCCCCGCTTCCAGAAAGCTAATACACACGCCGGCAGCCATGACATCATTGAATGGCTGTGATTGGCTAAAGCGCACGTGGCTTCAGCCAATCACACTATTCAATGACATCATTGAATGGGTGTGATTGCTAACACGTGCGCCTTCAGCCAATCACAGCCATTCAATGATGTCATTGAATAGTGTGATTGGCTGAAGCCACGTGCGCCTTCAGCCAATCACAGCCATTCAATGATGTCATGGCTGCCGGCGTGTGTATTAGCTTTCTGGAAGCGGGGATTTCAAGCCCCGCATTCAGAAAGCTATGCTGCGGCGGCGACGAGGAGCGAGCGACAGCCTGCCGGAGCGAGCGACATCCTGCCGGAGCGCGACAGAACGCCGTGGGAGGTGAGTAATAAATTTTTTTTTTTTACACTTTTTTTTTTTTTGTATTACCGGCGCATAAGACGACCCCCGACTGCAGAGCAGATTTTTCGGGGTTCAAAAGTCGTCTTATACGCCGGTATATACGGTAATTGAAAAATTCAATTGTAAGATGTTTCAATCAATTTCAAAAGTTTTTGCTGTTTAAGGTTAATTATTATTTTATATATATATATATATATATATATATATATATATATATATATATATATATATATATATATATATATATATATTTATTTAAAGCCCTTCCCCGAAAATCCCTACAGTCCTTGCCGGCAGCCAATTGCTTTCAATGGGACTGCAAAAGCGCCGATCCCATTAAAAGCAATGGGAGAACATCGTGATCCTCTGCCACAGCTGTCACAGCTGTAACAGTTGTGGCAGGGGATTCTTTACTCCCCGCGGGCAGTCCCCTTGTCACTGAACACTGGACTTTCAGCGGGGAATATTTACACGGCAGTGGCAGAGGGGTGAGTGTATATATATATATATATATATATATATATATATTTTTTATTTTTTTTTTTACACAAACCACGGGTGATTTTCAGGGAAGGTCTTATATTTCAAGCCCATCCCTTAAAATCACTGCATGGGTTGTCAACATCCTATTGCATTCAATGGGTCTGCTGGCAGCAACCGCAAATCCATTAAAAGCAATGCTGCACGGACCTGCATTCACACGTGTTTTGTGCACGTACGTGGGTGTGCGGTTTTATTAACACCTATGTACAGCACACACATAAGCTCCTGTGAATGCACCCTCACTTATCATTATAGCTGTTGCTCCAACACGACTCAGATCATCTTCACAGCCAAACAGTCTGGTTAGCAGGTCCCTGCTCACTCTCTGCAGTTCACTGACTATTTATCTTGACCTTCTTGCAGCATCATCCCTTCTATATAGGGTCAGGTTGAGCACCCATTGTGCCAGCGCCATACAGCTCACCTCACTTCTGCTGCTTGCACCATTTATGCTGACAAGCGGTGATAGTTTTATGTTCAGGATATTCTGCTGAAAACCTATCACCAAGCCACATCTTCCAGACCTAGTGTGTGTCAATGTAGCTCTTACTACTTTGTAAGCTTGCTCTGCTCTGGGATCTGGATTGTATAACTTTCATTCCTCCCTCTACAGTGTATAGATGAGGAAATACTCCTTAACACTTGTTTACCAGCTCAGATAGGAGACGGTCACCGCCCTGTGCATTATACACATATATATGAAGTAGCAATAAAACTGTACACAACATTACATATAATTAACCCTTTATATGCCTTGCCACTTCTTACAATTACATAGAAATGAAACAAACCATGAATTAATACTGCCACCTTGTAAGGCACAAAATAAACTCCAACCTCGTGAATACTTTTTATGCTGTGATATGTAATCTTACACTGTTCAGAAATGTATTACACTTTGCATGGGCCACTTCTTCATTACTCACATAGACACACGGCAACAAAAAGTACAAACCATTCTTTAATTTACTATTGAAATGCAGGCAATTTTTTTTAACAATTGTTTTTATTGAATTTTCAGATTGACAATTTTGAGGCAATTCAGTAGTTTTACATGTTTATGAGGTCCAATGGTTTATACAAAATTGTGTATCTTCAATGTATAGAAAATTTACAGGAAAAAAAGTCCATTGTCATAAAAAATATCTTCTGACTTCAGTGATGGAATTTGAGGACTGTACGCTGGGAATAAATATTTTCCTGACACTTTCCTTCACTTCCTTGTTTCTTATGCTATAAATAATGGGGTTAAACATGGGAGTAACCACAGTGTATAAAATGGCCACAGGTCTATCTCAAAATACTGAGTAGCTCCCCCGAGATGAATAGATGAAAGCAAGAGCACTGTAGTATAAAGAAACCACTGAAAGGTGGGAGACACAAGTAGAAAAGGCCTTGCGCCTTCCAGTGCTTGAGCGGATACTTAAGATGCATGAAATGATTTGAACATAGGACAGAAGAGTCAACACAAAAGAGCAAAGACCTACAATCCCTCCAGAGATATAAACTGCTATTTCATTGATCAATGTGTCCTTACAAGACAATCGAAAGAGAGGAGGCATCTCGCAGAAGTAGTGATTCACAGTCTTAGACCTACAGAAGGGCAGCTGAAAAGTGCTGTATGCATAGTAAATGGAGTTAAGGAAGTTTGAAGACCAGGTTCCCACAGAGGGAAGAAAACAAAGCTTTAAGTTCATGATATTGTAGTAGTGTAAGGGGTGGCAGATGGCCACATATCTATCATAGGCCATGATTGCCAAAACAATACACTCAGTTCCTCCCAAAGCTATGGTAATATACATCTGAGCGACACATGCCCAGAAAGAGATACTCTAGTCTTCAGACAAAGTATTCAGCAGAAGCTTGGGCACAATGGTGGATGAGAAACAGAGGTCAATGACAGAGAGATTACTGAGGAAGAAGTACATGTCTGTCTGTAGTCGTGGTTCTGTCCTTACCACAGCAATAATCAAAATGTTCCCTGTTAAAGTGACCATATACATCATCAGAAATATCATAAAATATAATGGTTGAAGGAATGGGTCAGTGGAAAGACCAACCAAGAAAAATCTATTTGAAGATGTTTGGTTCAAGTATTCCATATCAAGTGTCAATTGGAACCTATAAGAATCAGAGTCAACTTCAATAGTTATTTCTATGTTACATATTTTCTCTATTCACTTATTTATGATACCCTGATGGTGGTGTTTCTGTAAGGCTGCCTGCAGACGGCTGGGTCTGATCTCACTGCAAGAATTCTCACCCTTGTGCCCCTGCACAGATCTGCGGCTCACTCGCCCAGCCGGCACAAGCGCAGAGCATAGCCAGCGCGTCACTAGTGACGTTTCTGGAAATAGAGCATGCCGCGATTTATTTTCCGTGCATGTTTTTTCATGCAGGCCAATCGCAGCTGTGTGCATGGGATTGCATTATCTTATCTAATGGAATCCTATGGCAGTGGGCACGGGCAGAAATTCTGCAGGAAATCCCGCCACGGAATTTCCGCCCGTGTGCGGGGGGCCTAAATAGTATATTGCCAATAAGCTACATCAGCCCATGATGAAATATCTGAAATGTTATGGCTCATCCACATAATGTGGTATGAATCCATGTTGTATGGATCATTAGTGCTGTGATTCCCCAAAAACTGTGGCATGTTTCATCTCATGTAATATAAAGGATTCTCCCCTAAAGGCACACAGTACAGAAATGTTAAGGGTGTGTCTTAGTTGTAGTTTTTTTTGTAAAACCCCTTATCCTTGCACATAAAAAATAGCCATATACTCACCTCTCCCCGCTGTGTCCTGCTCTGCTACTGCGGGATCTCCACCTTAATGCCACGTTTACAGGCTGTCCCTTTAGGCTAAAATGAAAGATACATTTGGATGATTTGTAGAAAGAGCAGAATATTAAAAGCTAAAATTCAAAAAATAATAGGTGAAAACTCCATACAACTGAGTGAATAAATCTGCCGCACTCACCAGTCTTCTTCTGCCATTATTTATTTCCCATCAATAAAAATACAGCCCCAACATAAGGAATGGTGTTCCCAATGGCCATTAGCTATAGGTTAATGCAGGAAACAAAAAAACTGGCAATTAGAGATGAGCGACCGTACCCGTCCGAGCTTGATGCTCGTTCGAGCATTAGGGTACTCGAGATGCTCGTTACTCGAGACGAACACCACGTGGTACTCGAGTCAATTGCATTTCCTTCCCTGCATGTTCGGCGCCATTTTCTAGCTAATAGACTTGCGGGGAGGGCATTACCATTTCCTGCTGTGATATGCCAGCCCTACCCCACCCCACAGTAGTGAGTGGCTGGGCCGATCAGGTGACCGCCGCGTACTTACACGGGTCCCGCCCGCGGCTCGCCTCAGACGCATGCTGGCAGAGGTTAGGGAAAGTGCTGCTGCATATACAGGGATAGTTTTAGTGTAGGATCCTATCTTCAAGAATCGCAACAGTCCTTCATAGGGCAACTTACTCTTCATAGTGTGTATTACTGTTGTGGCTGGCTGGGAGCAGTAGTGCACCATTTTTTTTTAAGCATCTCGGGCTGTGCAGGCATTTCAGCTTAAGCCTAGGGTCACACGGGGCGGATTTGTTGCTTATTTCCCGCGGTTGGCCGTTGCATATCCGCATTGCGGCCATTCCGTCGCGGTTGCAGTGCAATGCAGTGCGAATGTGTTTGGCCAAAATCCCGTTCTCACAGGGCGTAAAATTTTCCGCAGAGCCGCAGTGCGGATATGCAACTGCGTCGCGGTTTTGAAATATGCAGCATGTCCAATCTTTTGACGGTTCCGCAGCGTTTTTTTTTACATAGGGCCCCATGAACGCAGCTACAACCGCAATGAAAACCGCTATTGCTTGTTTTGCAGCGGTTTTCATTGCGGTTCCGCAGCAGATTGTTCACATGAAAAAGAGGGGCAATAAAGTTTGTTCCCAGGAAGTGGTTCAGCGGCCATTTTAGCTGCTTGGCGCCATTTCAGCCAGGACTTGATGGAGACTGGAAGCAGGGAGCAGGAGCTCTGCCGGCAGAACCCCCCACAGCGGCACCAGAGCCCCCCACAGCGGCACCACAAGAGCCCTCCACAGTGGCACCAGAGCCCTCCACAGCGGGCGTGACCAGAGGCCTCCACAGCGGGCGGCACCAGAGCCTTCCACAGCGGGCCCAGACCCCCCCACAGCGGCACCAGAGCCCCCCACAGCGGCACAAGAGCCCTCCACAGCGGGCGTGACCAGAGGCCTCCACAGCCGGACCAGTGCCCTCCACAGCGGCACCAGAGCCCTCCACAGCGGGCCCAGAGCCCTCCACAGCGGGCGGCACCAGAGCCCTCCACAGCGGGCCCAGAGCCCTCCACAGCGGGCGGCACCACAGCCCTCCACAGCGGGCCCAGACCCCCCCACAGCGGCACCAGAGCCCCCCACAGCGGCACAAGAGCCCTCCACAGCGGGCGTGACCAGAGGCCTCCACAGCCGGACCAGGGCCCTCCACAGCGGCACCAGAGCCCTCCACAGCGGGCCCAGAGCCCTCCACAGCGGGCGGCACCAGAGCCCTCCACAGCGGGCCCAGAGCCCTGCACAGCGGG
This sequence comes from Eleutherodactylus coqui, assembly GCF_035609145.1. Lineage (NCBI taxonomy): Eukaryota > Metazoa > Chordata > Amphibia > Anura > Eleutherodactylidae > Eleutherodactylus > Eleutherodactylus coqui. The sequence goes on from NC_089842.1 coordinate 239,273,809, forward strand.
CGGCACCACAGCCCTCCACAGCGGGCCCAGACCCCCCCACAGCGGCACCAGAGCCCCCCACAGCGGCACCACAAGAGCCCTCCACAGCGGGCGTGACCAGAGGCCTCCACAGCCGGACCAGGGCCCTCCACAGCGGCACCAGAGCCCTCCACAGCGGGCCCAGAGCCCTCCACAGCGGGCGGCACCAGAGCCCTCCACAGCAGGCCCAGAGCCCTCCACAGCGGGCGGCACATCGGATAACGAAGGTAATGCACTACTTCGCCTATCATTGCTCTTTTGCGTCCTTTCTCTTTTGCATTGCAATGCATTTTTCCCGCCTTTTTCCTCCCTTGCTTTGCTGCACAATTTATGGCCTTTTCATCTTTTGCATTGCAATGCATTTTTCCCGCCTTTTTCCTCCCTTGCTTTGCTGCACAATTTATGGCCTTTTCATCTTTTGCATTGCAATGCATTTTTCCCGCCTTTTTCCTCCCTTGCTTTGCTGCACAATTTATGGCCTTTTCATCTTTTGCATTGCAATGCATTTTTCCCGCCTTTTTCCTCCCTTGCTTCTTTCCCCTTCGGCATCTGACGCGAAGATGTGAGCCTCGTTGTTATTTTGTGCAAATTGAAATTCTGCGCCACTGGGCACTAATGTTGTGTATGTAATGAAATGCAACCATTCTCTGTTTACTCACAGGACGAAAAAGATTTTCGGTTGTCGCAAAGGATATATCGGGAGTATGGCGTGGTACCAGCGAATGGGTATAAACGTTGCCAGGATGATAACATTGGTGAGTGTAGTGTGCGCTGACACAACCATATCCACCCACTTGGAATGCTATTCAACTTTTTTTCTTCTTCCCCCCCCCCTTCAGGTTGAAAGTAGGCCTGAGATATGGGACCCAGCCGAGACGGGCTACAGCGACCGAGATTTAAAGGCAGACGCCTGGCTATCGGTATGCACTGGCATGTATCCCGATTGGGACTCCGGAACTGCTGCCCTCCACAGTGAAATACGTAAGTTTACACTCCTGAAACTGCTTTGTTGTTTCTTCCTTGGATGTACTCAGAACTGTACTGCATCTAACAACACTCTTTATTGCAGGTGTCGGTGGTACTGCTTGTACCCTGTTTAATTGTCCTTTTTCATTATTTGCAGTTAAAGATGTCAAGAATCGTTGGCGGTCGGTTCGGGACCGCTACAAGAAGCATGAAAAAGATTGTGAAAAAAGTGGCATGTCGCCTTCACAAAAGAAATGTCCATACCAGGAGCAACTGCGCTTCCTCCGAACTAGTCGAGTGTTGCGCGCGTAAGTGCAAATAACTCTCCTAGCTCGGGTTCGATGTGGTGTCATTTTGAGGTTCTAGGTCTCTAATGTTACTCTTGTTTCGCCAACAGATCCAGCGGGAACATTGGGGCCGCGCCTCCCACGGACACCACCGCTTCACCTGACAAAGATGGGCCGGGACAGGAGCCGTGTGACGATGAGTCCAGAGAAGGTACCCCAGCCTTGGAGGACAGCCAGCGTAGCACGCCCGATTTGAACCCCACTTCTGTTTCTCCAGAAGTGGGGGAACAAATTGTGTCGTGTGGCAATACTACTGCCCCTGCCAGCAGAGCATGTGTTAGCAGGGTGGTGACTTCCGCGCGGGCCAGCCGCAGCGTTGCTGCTGGCCCGCGTCGGAAGAATAGCAAGGCAGATGCCACCCAAGAGGCGCTGTCTTTATTACGCCGTTCTGAGACGGCCGACCAGTGGGACACAATGGGTACAGCCATTGCGTCCCGCCTTCGTGAACTCAGCTCAGAGCGGCAGTGGACAATTCCGCCAGTTCTGTACACAGTGCTAGAGATTTTCGGATCGCCAAGAGCCATTGCCGATAGCACTGCCATTATTGTGGCAATGAAAAATGCAGCCTTTCCTGTTCAACACTCAAACCGCATGCTGCCTGCACCCCAATATTTCCCTGATCAACCGCCCAGGGTTTCTAGGACACCGGTATACCCCATGCACCATGGCTCTCCTGACACTGGCTACGGCGACACTGCCTCAGGCGGTTCCCCATCACAAGCGTCATTTCTATCACTCATGAATAGCCCTCTGCAACAGACATCGCAACAGTCCACCTCACGACTGTGCACGCCACCAAATGCATCTCAATGCATTATAGGAGAAAACTCTTTTACTTATACGACATTGGAGTAATCGCAAACGTTGAGTTTGGGATAACTGCAATGTCCTACAGCAAACCATCGGAAAGTACAGGTTCCGTGGTGCTGTTGCCGTGTCTGCCAATGCACGGATTATGCTGGTGTCCCAGAAATCCAACGGATGGTCATGGGAACGATTGGGGTTGCAAACATCGCTCACTCCCAGCTAAGATGTGCTCTGCGGCAAAAGAGGCAAGGCGCACTAATTCCATTACGGCAGTGGAACGCACGTAAATTTCTTTGCGGCCTGTGCTACTGTACGAGAAGGACTGCCTTTTTTTTTTTTGTTTTCAATTTAACGCTGCCTTATTGTCCTCCAAGGTTGGGGTACATCACTTCTCTTGACTCATAGTCCTTTCTTTCCCTATATTTATTTTCATGTCTGTCTGTTTCCATGCTCGCTCTATGTTTGTAACAGGAGTTCGAGCATGGAAAAAAAAAATGGTGATGACAACAGGGCCATTCTGCGTGCCTGTTGCCATCATCATTTTCGCTTGCGGCATGACCGGCAAGTGTGGCCAGAGCTATACTGCTTGTGGATTGGCCAGTGAAGGAGAAAGTTAGTTGTATTCAAGTAGTGGTAATTGGTATGTGCGCTGAAAAAAAGTAGACGGCTCAACTAATGCTATGTTTATTTTGCACAAAATAAAAAACCATCATTGTCTAACCAATTCCGTTTCTTTACAATGCAGATTATATGTTTTGTGCGCCGGAAAAATTTGGAGAACAATCTTTTTTGTGAAATATTAAAACATTTTATTATGAAAACTGTTTAACACAATTTTATTGAAGTTTTTAAATTAAAGGTGGAGGAGTGTCCTTTTGTGCCTTCAATAAAATACGTATTTCTCTACGCAGTTTGGTTTCCGCTTCCTTCTGGGGCTGGGCGCCGGGGGAGGGTCACACTGCAGTTAGGGCTGCACACCACCGACACAGGAGAACTGCCATGGCACGGTGCCTTCGTGACTAAGGAAATAGTCAGTGAAGAGTTCGCGTACCTGCACTGCAGTAGCAGGCGTCCTACCTCCCCCCCAGTTGATGACCGTGTCAAAGGCAGGATCAAGTTCTTCGACATCTACCTCTGGGCGATAGTCCCGGAGGTAGTTGTGAAGAACACAACATGCCTTGACAAGGTCATCAACTGTGTTAGGGTCTACTAACAGTGTAGTCCCTAGAACTCTCCACTGACTCACCATAATCCCGAAGGCACACTCAACCACACGACGTGCCCGGCTCAGCCTATAATTAAAAATCCTTTTCCGGGCATTCAGTCCTCTCCGCGGGTATGGGCGCAACAGGTTTGGCATCAACGGGAAAGCCTCATCCGATACCATCACAAAGGGGACTGGATGTGTGGTTCCCGGGAAAGGTTGTGGGGCTGGGAGCGTGACGCCATCTCGGAGAATTTGCATCCCAATCTGTGATGTTCGCAGCACCCGAGAATCCCCAGTGCTGCCATAGGCGCCGACGTCGATGCAAACAAATTTGCTATGTGCATCAGCCACGGCCATCAGGACAATTGAAAAAAATTTTTTGTAATTGAAGAATTTGGAGCCTGAGTGGGCTGGCTGAAGCACACGCACATGTTTGCCGTCGACGGCGCCTATGCAGTTAGGAAATTTGGCAACATCTTGAAAGCCTGCTGCAACACGTTGCCAAGTGTCCTCGGTAGGTGAAGGCATCACGATGGGCTGCAACTTCTGCCAGATGGCGCTGCATGTGCACCTCACAATTTCGGTGATGGTTGATTTACCAACACGAAATTGGAGATGCAGGGATGCATAGCTCTCTCCTGTGGCCAAGAAGCTGAAAAGAAGCAGAGAAGAGAAAAAAAAATTAGTACACAATGAAGACTTGCATTACATCAACACTTCTATGTATGCAGTATTCAGATATTGTTCTCAACACGAAATAGATCGGAGAATGCAGAAGAATTCGTGTGAAGGAAATAAGATTTGCAATTGAAAGGTATACATGGGATGTGGGGGGGGGGGGGGCCGTGAAATTCTCACTATCCATTCCACACATGGTTCAGATTTCCATTCTCCCCATCCCAAACAAAAGGGGAGGGAGAATGAGAAAATGAAAACATGTTCCTGCTACACTCAGAAAGGTAACTTGGTCCCGTTCACTGCCGGTGCACAAAAAAGGTTGCCCAAGTTTGCTGGTCTGGTAAGTTCAACAGTGTAGCTTCTGACAATGTCAATGAAGTCAACCAGCCACAAGATGATGCTGTTCTAATGCCACGCACGGGCAAATAAAGACCCACCCGTCCCGGTGAGATCGGGGTAGCCGTGCAGGTGTCATGATGGGCGTGGTGCTAATAACAGGGGTGCTTGATAGCCCAGCTGTGAAAAAGCAGTGTGACGTAATGCTATAGCATTACGTCCTACTACCGGAGCAATCAGTGCATAAAAAAAGGTACCGCGCAAAAATCACAGAACCAAAAAAAAAAAAGGAAAAACAAAAAAAAAAAAAATAACTACAGTGACACAATAAGAAATGTAACTTACCGAAGGGTGATGAGCAGCCTTTCTTCTGCAGTGATCGCCTTCCTCATCTGCGTGTCCTGGTAGGTCAGATCCCGGCGCACCAGCTCCAGAAGGCGGTCAAAGGCCTCCAGAGGCAGGCGACAAAATGAGACGAACTTCTCAGGATGGCTGCAGAGAGAAAGAGAAAGGGAGAGCGGGCTAAAATTAATAACAATTCAGAGTGCAACATCAAACCTATTCCCATGCAACACTTCACTTACTTTTTAAGATCGTGGTAGAGGCTCGCAAAATGGCCCTTCGTCCCCCTCTCGGTTAGTGGGGGATGAACCCAGAAACGTCTCTGACGCCGGGAAGCACGATCAGTCTGAAGAAGAATAAGCACATGAATTTTTAAAGCACATTAACATGAATTAAAGCACATGAATTTAAAGCACATGACTGCAATTACACTCTAGTCCGCAGTGCATAAACAAACAACAAGGAAACTAAGCACACAATGACCACAAATCGCTCACCTTTTCAGATTGTTCTCTATCCATCATAAGCACAAATGTAATCAGTCTGCGTCGGTATGCGCGGCTCAGACGGACTGTTGCTCGATCCATGTCTGCAGAGAAAATGGCCACAAATACAAAGCTCTTCCTACCCTATGCAGAAATGGGTGGGATCGATGACCTCACAGGAAACAGTTTTTTTAAGAATCTGCACCTAGTAAAATACGCAGGCAAATCTGCAAGAAAAACCGCGCCTCTCCAAAAATAACCGCTGCGGTTTTTTCCGCAACAAAGGGCCTGCGGATTTACCGGCGGCAGAACCGCAGATAAATACGCGGTCAAAAACGCGTCTTAATTGGGCCATTGCATGCGGATTTGCCGCAGAAACGGAAAGGTTGCGGCAAATCCGCAGCGGCAAAACCGCGAACTTTCAGCAACAAATCCGCCCTGTGTGAATCCAGCCATACTGTTCTGTGTGTGCAGTGCATAACACAGAGTGTAGGGACACAACTAATTCTATAGGGAAAGTTATACAGTCCTGATCCTCCGTGCAAGAAACCCAACGCTCCTTCTTAGGGCTACATCTGACCGTGTGCATTATAGTTGTGGCTGACTGGGAGCAGTAGTGCATTAATTTTTGTATTACGCATCTAGACCTGTAGCCAGCCTTTCAGTAATAGCTTTCTCAGCCTGCAGTGCCATACAGCCAGCTCTCACCGTGAAACTGCACTCTAACATTTCCTAGCCTACTGCAAACTACTTCAGCTATACTGTTCGGTGTCTGCAGTGCATTAGACACAGAGTGTAGGGACACAGCCACTTCTATAGGGGAAGTTATACAGTCTTGATCCTCCGTGCAAGAACCCCAACGATCCTTCTTAGGGCTACATCTCACCGTGTGCATTATAGTCGTAGCTGGCTGGGAGCAATAGTGCATCAATCTTTGTATTACGCATCTAGGCTTGTTCCGAGCCTATCAGTAATCGCGTTCTCAGCCTGCAGTGCCATACAGCCAGCTCTCACCGTGAAATTGCTCTGTAACATTTCCTAGCCTACTGCAAACGACTTCAGTTATACCGTTCTGTGTCTGCAGTGCATTAGACAGAGGTCTCACTGCTAAACAAAACTGCAATATTTCCTTGGCCACTGCAAAGTATTTCAGCTCTGCCGCTGTGCAGAACGTCTCACAATACCCTTTCCTTGGTGGAGTTGAGATAGACGCAGTTACCAGCACTATCCACTGGCTTTAGAGTCTTCTCCCACTCCACACAGCCTCTATTATCTACAAGTCTCTGCGACCGGTAAATTACCCCTAGGTATCAGCGCAAGACACAAGTCACAGCATAGAGCCTCCGCTATCTACAAGTCTCTGTGTGCGGTGAATTAAGCCACAGTTGTCAGTGGTGTACAGTGGGGTAATTTATTTGGGCCCTGCTCTATTCTTAATCTTCCATGATGAGGAGTAGGGGTAAGGGTCGAGGACGCAGACGTCCAAGTGAGGGTGTGGGCACAGGCCGAGTTCCAGGTTCAGGTGAATCACAGCCGGTTGCTGCGGGATTAGGAGAGAGGCAGGTTTCTGGGCTCCCCAGCTTCATATCACAATTTACGTGGTGACCTTTATTACAAACAGAGTAGTGCGAGCAGGTCCTGTCGTGGATGGCAGAAAACGGGTCCAGCAATGTATCGACCACCCAGTCTTCTACGCAGTCCACTACTCCCGGCATAAGGACTGCAACTCTGAATCCTCTGGCTGCTGCTCCTACTTTCTCCCAGCCTCCTCACTCCATGAAAATGACATATGCTGAGCAGGCAGACTCCCAGGAACTGTTCTCGGGTCCCTGCCATGAGTGGAAAAAAATGGTTCCTCTCTCACCTGAGGAGTTTGTCGTGACCGATGCCCAACCTTTGTTCCCGGAGTTCGGGTGATGAGGCTGGGGACTTTCGGCAAGTGTCTCAAGAGCTTTTTGTGGATGAGGATGATGAGACGCAGTTGTCTGTCAGTGAGGTAGTAGTAAGGGCAGTAAGTCAGAGGAAGGAGCGCACAGAGGATTCCGAGGACTGAGTAGCTGGAAGATGGGGTGGTTGACCCCACCTGGTTTGCTAAGCCTACTGAGGACAGGGCTTCAGAGGAGGAGGCAAGTGCAGCAGCAGGACAGGTTGGAAAAGGCAGTGGAGTGGCCAAGGATAGAGGCAGGGCCAGAGCGAAGAATCTCCCAACTGTTTCCCAAAGCCCCCCCTCGTGGCAAGCCTCCGTGCAGAGGCCTATGTGTTCAAAGGTGTGGATGTTTTTTTAGTGAGAGCACGGATAACCAATGAACAGTGGTGTGCAACCTGTGTCGCAGCCGGGAAGCCACCACTACCAGCCTCACCACCACCAGCATGCGCAAGCATATGATGGTCAAGCACCCCACAAGGTGGGATTAGGGCATTTCACCGCCTCCGGGTCACACCACTGCCTCTTCCCCTGTGCCCCAACCTGCCACTCAGATCCAATCCCCCTCCCAGGACACAGGCACGAGCACCTCCCGGCCTGCACCCACACCCTCACCTCCACCGTCCTCCACTCCATCCAGCAATGTCTCTCAGTGCAGCGTTCAGCTGAAGCTAACACAAGCGTTGGAGCAAAAGTGCAAATATGCCGCTGCCTACCAGCATGTAATAGCTTTAAACGTGCACATTGCCAAATTTATCAGCCTGGAGATGCTGCTGTACAGGCTTGTGGAAACGGAGGCTTTCAAAAACATGACGGTGGCGGCGGTCCCACGCTACTCGGTCCCCAGTCGCCACTATTTTTCCCAATGTGCCGTCCCAGCGCTACACCAGCACATCCCCCGCAACATAAATCATGCCCTCACCAACGCAGTTACTGGGAAGGTCCATATGGACAAATGCTGGCGGGCAGGGCCACTGTATCTTCCTGACGGCACATTGGGTGAACTTGGTGGAGGCTGGGACCGAGTCAGAGCCTGGGACCGCTCTCGTCCTACTCAACCCCAAAATAGTGGGTCCTACCTCGGTGCTGGTATCTGCGGCGTTTTATGCCACCTCCTCCAAACCCTCCCACTTCTCCTCCTCTGCCACCTCTACCTCTCAATTAAAAAGCGTGAGCATGTCGACATCAGTCAGTAGCAGGCAGCGCGGCAACACAGCGATGGGCAAGCGTCAGCAAGCGGTGCTGACACTAATCAGCTTAGGTGACAAGAGGCACATGGCCCCCAAGCTGCTGCAGAGTCTGACAGAGAAGACTGACCACTGGCTTTTGCCGCTGAGCCTCCAACCGGGCATGGTCGTGTGTGACAACGGCCATAACCTGGTGGCGGCTCTGCAGCTTGGCAGCCTCACACGTGTGCCATGCCTGGACCACGTCTTCAATCTGGTGGTTGAGCGGTTACTGAAAAACTAATTCCAATGTACGCTGCACATGTTGGCCAGGCTGTACGAGCAGCGAAGAGCAATAGTGGAATACCAGCTGCAACATGGGTGGTGGAGTGGTAGTCAGCCTCTGCAATTCTTTACTGAGGAGTGGGCATGGATGGCAGATATCTGCCAGGTCCTCAGAAACTTTGAGGAATCAACCCAGATTGTGAGCGGCGATGTGGCAATCAATAGCGTTACCATTCCGCTGTTTTGCCTGCTAAGAAGTTCGCTGCAAAACATAAAGGTCGACGCTTTGCGGTTGGAACAGGAGACGGGCTATGACAGTATGTTGCTTGATAGCCAGACCACCCTCATGTCTATATCTCAGCGCGTTTTGGAGGAGGAGGAGGAGGAGGATCCTGAAAGTCATCTTCCTAGTGAGGACAGCGACGTGTTGTGTACTGGTACCCTGGTACACATGGCTGCCTTTCCCGTGACCCTCGCATTAGACGCATTCTGGCCAACACGGATTACTGGGTGTACACCCTTCTCGACCCACGGTATAAGGAGAACCTTTCCACTCTCATTCCCGAAGAGGAAAGGGGTTCAAGAGTGATGCAATTCCACAGGGCCCTGGTGGAAAAAGTGATGCTAAACTTTCAATCTGACAGTGCTAGCGGCAGAAGGCACTGTTCCAAGGGCCAAGTAGAAGGGGAGGTGCTGAGATCAGGCAGCATTTACAGCACAGACAGGGGAATACTCTCCAAGGCCTTTGCCAGCTTTATGGCTCCCCAGCAAGACAGTGTGACCACTCCCCAGTCAAGGCTGAGTCAGAGGGAGCACGGTAAAAAGATGTTGAGGGGGTATGTAGCCGATCGTACCACCGTCCTCCGTGATGCCTCTGCTCCATACAACTATTGGGTGTCAAAGCTGGACACGTGGCACGAATTTGCGCTGTATGCCCTGGAGGTGCTGGCTTGCCCTGCCACTAGCGTCTTGTCAGAGAGGGTGTTTAGTGCAGCTGGGGGAATCATCACGGATAAGCGTGCCCGCCTGTCAACTGCCAGTGCCGACATGCTTACATTCATAAAGATGAACAAAGCCTGGATTTCCCCAGACTTCTCTTCCCTACCGGCAGAAAGCAGCGATACCTAGAGATTCTTTTCGCTGCAACCGGATAAATAAGCATTCTCTATCACCGGAAAAAAAGGGGGAATTAGATTTGTCAATCACTCTAGGATATTAGTGCTCCTCCTACTCCTCCTCCTGAAACATCATGTCATCACGATGAACTGCCAATTTTTCTGTGGCCCAAAAGTCTCTGCTTACAATTTTTTTACAATTTTTCAAAGTTTCAAAAGTATTGATACTTTACCAGAGACCATTTTTTTTCACAGGGCTGCCTCCAGGCTCTGTTGCAAATTAAGCAACAGTGAGCTGTATCTTTAAAAAAATATTTCTGGGTTTCACCTGCCCTCTCGGTTGAGAAATTTTTCAGGGGTACACTTGTACTCTTGGTACACTTATTTTTCTGGCCCTCGCCTATACTGTTATCCAACTAATTTTTCCGGACTTCGCCTACACTAATGGCAGAGGTGTAACTTGAAGCTCCTGGGCCCCAATGCAAAACCTGGAGCGGGGCCCCCAACTATAATGCTTTATTCATAGTACTGGGCTTCCTATATGGAGAAGAGAGGCCTTATGGGCCCCCCAAGGCTCCTGGGCCCGGGTGCAACCGCATCCCCTGCATCCTCTATAGTTATGCCCCTGACTAATGGTACGCCAATGTTTCAGGGGTTCACCTATACTCTTGCTACAGAAATGTTACTGGGGTCTACCTATACTTCTGCTACAGAAATGTTACAGGGGTCTTCCTATACTTCTGCTACAGTAATAATACTGAGGTCTGCCTATACTTCTGCTACAGAAATGTTACAGGGGTCTGCCCATACTTCTGCTACATAAATGTTACTGGGGTCTGTTCATACCTTTGCTACAGGAATGTTACAGGGGTCTGCCTATACTTGTGCTACAGAAATGTTACAGGGGTCTGATTATACCTTTGCTACAGGAATGGTACAGGGGTCTGTCTATACTATGGGTGCACTAAGTCTTCCCATCGCGGTGTTTTACCTATCTGGCACAAATGATACAGTGACTGACTAGGCCAAAAATGTGGGCCGAGACCAAGGTCCTTGGCGGGGTGAAACTCTCCCATTGTTGGGCACTCTGATTTGTTCCTGTGTAATACCATCTTTGTGCACTGACAGCATAGGCAAGCCCAAGGAACTCAAAGACTTCCCCTTGCAGTGTTGAGCTATCTGTGTTGGGACACATGGATTTCCCATTGCTATGTAACTCAGGGCACCTTGGGTCACACAAGGTGGAGGCTGTGACCGAGCCTGACCCTGGGCCCACTAACGTGCTTCCCACACAGACTATAGCGGGTCCTGGTCATGGTGTCTTGGGCTTTTAATGCCACCTCCTCCTCCTGCTTGGGGTCATGGGATCAGCACTGGGCATCATGTATTTTCTCCTGTGTTACCACAGTTATCTGAAACACTTATTTGGGCCAAACAAGAGGAGCATTACTGCATTCATGAGACATTCACAGCATCGGAGTCCGCTCTATGCCCACGATTGCTGAGGGTGTGTGCAGAGGCCTGTGTCCTCGGCGCAGTGAAAGTCTGCCATGTTTGGGCACTGTCATTTCTTCATGTTTATTACTGTCTTTGGGTTCTTTCGGCTCGCCTATGCTGTGGGTGCACAAAGACTTCCCATAGCAGTGTTTTACCTGTCTGGCACAAAGACACTGACTGACTTGGGTCGGGTGCAGTGTGCAGATGGCTTTCCCCTTGCGGTGTCGATTGAGCTATCTGACACCTACATAGAATGAATAATGTGTTGACACATGGATTCCCATTTCTATGTCACTGGCGGCACCTTAGGTCACACAAGGTGTTTGCTGGGACCGCACCTGACCCAAGGCCCGCTCACATACTTCCCACACAGGCTACTGCGGGTCTTGGTCATGGTTTCTTGGCCTTGTAATACTAACTCCTCCTCCTGCTTGGGGTCATGGAATCAGCACTGGGCAACGTGTATTTTCTCTCGTGTTACCACAGTTATCCGCGGCACTGGTTTGGGCCAAACAAGAGGAGCGTTACTGCATTTATGAGATGTTCACAGCTGTACTAGCATAAGAGTCCGCTTCATGCCCGCGATTGCTGAGGGTCTGGGCAGAAACCTATGTTCTAAGCGCAGTGAAAGTCTGCCATGTTTGGGCACTGTGATTTCTTCAGATTTAATACTGTCTTTGGGTTCCTTGGACTCGCCTATGCTGTGGGTGCACAAAGACTTCCCATCGCGGTGTTTTACCTGTCTGGCACAAAGACACTGACTGACTTGGGTAGGGTGCAGAGTGCAGATGGCTTTCCCCTTGCGGTGTCGATTACGCTATCCGAGACCTACACAGAATGAATAGTGTGTGGGCACATGGATTTTTCCATTGCTATGTCACTCGCGGCACCTTGGGTCACACAAGGTGTTTGCTGGGACCGAGCGTGACCAAGGGCCCGCTCACATACTTCCCACACAGGCTACTGCTGGTCCTGGTCATGGTGTCTTGGCCTTGTAATACTACCTTCTCGTCCTGCTTGGGATCATGGGATTAGCACTGGGCAACATGTATTTTCTCTCGTGTTACCACAGTTATCTGCGGCATTGGTTTGGGCCAAACAAGAGGAGCATTACTGCATTCATGAGACATTCACAGCTGTACTAGCATCGGAGTCCGCTTCATGCCCGCGGTTGCTGAGGGTGTGGGCAGAGGCCTATGTCCTGAGGGAAATGCAACTGCGGCAGGTTGGGCCTGTGGAACTTCTTCCTGGTTAATCCAGTCTTTGGAGCGGTGAAAGCAACTGCAAATAATTATATGAGACGTTCGCAGCTCTACTAGCATCGAAGTCCGCTTTATGCCCACAGTTGCTGAGGGTGTGGGCCGAGGTCCTTGGGGTGCTGAAACTTTGCCATGTTCGGGCGCTGTGATTTCTGTATGCGTAATACCATCTTTAAGTTCCTGGGGCTCGCCTATGCTGTGGGTGCACAAAGACTTCCCATTGCGGTGTTTTACCTGTCTGACACAAACCGACTGCCTGACTAGGGCAGAAAAGTAGGGCGAGGCCCTTCACAGGGTGAAACTCTGCCATGTTTGGGCACTCTGATTTCCTCATGTGTAATACTATGCTTGGGTTTCTTGGGTTAGCCTATGCTGTGAGTGCACAATGAGTTTCCATTGCGTTGCTTTACCTGTCTGGCACAAATACACTGACTGACTAGGGAAGAAGCGTGTGGGCTGAGGTCCTTGGCGGGGTGAAAGTCTGCCATGTTTGGGCGCTCTGATTTCTTCTTATGCAGTACCATCTTTGTGCACCGACAGCATAGGCAAGCCCAAGGAACTCAAAGACTTGCCATTGCGGTGTTGAGCTATCTAACACCTACACATAATGAATTGTGTGTGGACACATGGATTTCCCATTGCTATGTAACTCGCGGCACCTTGGGTCACACAAGATGGAGGCTGGGACTGAGCCTGACCCAGGGCTCGCTCACGTGCTTCCCACACATAGTATTGCTGCATTGTGGAGATGTGTAGAAGTGCTGGGCTGGCACCTGAGTTACCTTTATGCCCACATTTGCGGCTCCTGACAATTTTGTGACAGAGGTGGCACGGGATTGGAATGATGATCGTACGTCAATTTATCATCAATTCTCAACAGCATCGTGGGCTATCGCCCCTTCAAAGAGGCTACGCTGCCTGGCCCTGCCAATCCTCTGCAGTGTGTGCATCCGGTTCCTCCTCATCGTAGACGCACTTAGAAATAGACATGAGGGTGGTGTAGCTATGAAGCGAGCATGTGGCATGAGGGCAGCTGAAGGCTGCGCAGGGAAACTTTTGTGTGCGCTGTGGACGCAGGGTGGTGCGGGGGGTTGGGCAGCAAGCAACCCAGGAGGAGAGGCAGTGGATTCACCCGCAGGCAGTGATTGTCCTTGGTTGCAGGTAGTGTGGTGCTTAGCTAAGCTGTGCCTTGCTAATGAGGGTTTGTCTGAAGTAAAAATTGTTAGCGGGGAAGGGGGGCAGACTATTGCCCCCATTGTGGCTTAATAGTGGGACCTGGGAGCCTGAGATGCAGCCCTGCATGCTGCCCCTGCCCTTCCCTATCCGTTTCTGTGGTGTTTCCATGACTTTCGGAAGTTTTTCAGAGTATCACAAGTCATGACTTATGCGAAGCATCGGTCATATACAAAAATGCTCGAGTCGCCCATTGACTTCTATGGGGTTCGTTACTCGAAACGAGCTCTCGAGCATGGTGGAAAGTTCGACTCGAGCAACGAGCACCCGAGCATTTACCAAAGGTCATGTGACATAAATGGTAGACTCCTGCCAATTTTAGCTCAGAGAACCTGAGGCAGAGAAGGTGCAAAGCGGTTCCACATTATTCAGTTTTTTATGTTTTTCATATTTAAAAGCCATAATAATTTTTTTAATACAAAATTTCTTTGACTTAAGGACTTATTTAAATAGTTTGTTCCTTATGGTTCTTTTGACATCCTTATTTCTGACACTGTAGATGATGGGGTTTAGCATGGGCGTCACAGCAGAGTAGAGGATGGAGATAGACTTGTCTATGTCTGGTGAGGAACGGGAACGTGGACGTAAATACAGAAGCATAATGGTCCCATAGTAAACAGTCACTACAATGATGTGGGAGGCACATGTGGAGAGAGCTTTATACCTTCCATCAGTAGAGCTGATCTTCAGGATGGTGGACACAATATGGATATATGAAATCAGAGTCAAGAAAAACGATAAACTAGCGATGATTCCTGCTGAAATATACGTTGCAACCTCATGGAGCCAAGTATCACTGCAAGATATTTGTAAGAAAGGAGGTATCTCACAAAAGAAGTGGTTGACATGGTGGGAACGGCAGAAGGGCATCTGGAAGGTGTAGATCACATGTATAATAGAGTTGATGAAGCTTGAGGTCCATGATGCAGCGGCCATACAGAAACACATCTTCTTGCTCATGATGGTGTTGTAGTGCAGTGGTTTACAGATGGCAGCAAATCTATCATAGGCCATGACGGCAAGTATGAAACATTCCGTAGACCCAAGAGCCAAATGAAAGTGCATCTGGACAGCACATTCTAGTAGAGAGATGCTTCTGTCCTTGGATAATGTGTTCTGCAGGATTTTAGGGACTACAGTGGTAGAGAAGCAAATGTCAATAATGGAGAGATTAGTAAGAAAGAAGTACATGGGAGTCTGGAGCTTTGGATTGATTCTCACCACGATGATCAGTATTATGTTTGCTATCAAAGTTATCAAATACATTGCCAAGAATGCAAGGAAGCCAAAAACATCCAAGTAAGGACCAGAGGATAAACTGAGTAGAATAAATCTGCTTGAAGAGGATTGGTTGAACATTTCTATAACACATAAAAAGAAAACCTGACATGGACAAGAAGTGGAAATGAAAGCTAAGTTTATTGACTTAAATATCTCTACCAGCTTGAGCTAAGGATGAAGGATCTTTAAATATCTTTGACTAGTCCTATCATAATCATTCCATTTAAGGTCATATCTTGGAATAGTCTCAGAATCATTGTACATAGGAGTATCTTTCATTTTGTCTTTTCTTAGGGTACTTTTATGTGGGATGACAATAAGCCAAAAAAAAATCACCCAAACAAGTGATCTTGACCGATAGTTAACCCATGAAAAAAACAGAACCTGGCAGGGAACTGAGCAAGAAATCACTCATTAGCTGCCAGTCACTTTCTTTCAGCTCACTGAAAAAAAGCGACTAGTGAGCAACTTCTCGCTCAATGTAAACAGCCAATCGTTCATATTTGACTGACTGCTTGCTCACAGTGAATAGAGATGGGTGGCCGTAAGAGATTCCCGGTGTGCTGCACTTCCATTCGCTGATCGTCTCTTGCTCCCGTGTGCTATTTAGCTCTTATGTCCTGTGTAAAAGTATCCTTAGAGCTTCTGAGGATAAGACAGCTGGACATGTAATATGATTCTTCTTTAGATGCTCAAAACCTAAAGCAGGGAGCCAATTATGCCTGAACCTATGTTCAGATTCCTACACTTGCAAGGATTACCCATTGTTTGAAAAGTTTGTTATTGTCTCTGTTTGTATAACTTAATTATACTGAGTTATAGAGAAGCTACCTTCTAATTGATGGTGCTGCAGAGGCATTACACCATCTGCAATTCGCACACCATTCTTCTATTCTACATATATACATATATGTCATTTTGATGTCTATAGAAATTTAAGGACAAGGAGTGTTGTAAGATAAGCAATAAACCATACTCACCCCCAAAATAGTCACCCCTATCCAGTGCAGCTGCCGGGTCTCCACCACTCTAATCCTAGAAAAAGCTGCAGTAGTCACATACTGTTCACTGTATATGTGATGGTTGAGCAAATCACTGACTTTAGCAGTCACTTAAAGTTCATGGCAGCATCACACTTGAATCCTGGGATTGGCTAAGTGGTCATGTACACAATAAATGGCATGTAACCACTGCAGTTTCTTCTGGAATTGGAATAGACTATTTAAAAGGGTTGTGTGGTTTCATTATAAAATCTTTTATGGGTTTGGCATGAGTTAAAATAAAGAAACAATGCACATTTGGCCCTTACACCCCCTCCCCCCTTGGGGGAATAGCTAAATAGTTCTTGCTGCTCCATCCCTACACTCTGCTGCCAGACATCAGGTCACTGCAAAGACAGGTGAGTATGCATTATATTTTACTATAACTTTTATATGGAAACCACACAACCCCTTTAAGGAGGTGTTCATGGCTTTTTTATTTTTACATCATTGCCTGTCCATTTGCATTCTTCTTTAAGCAGTAAAAAACACCTTTACGGCTATTTAATAGGCCAAGATGCACTTCTGAATCGGAGTAGCACTAAGGGGCAAATAGATCTATTCTTGAGCTCCCTACAGCTCCCCAAATTGGAAGATAGTGTTGCTCAATCTCTACTAGACCCAGTGTCCTTACAAGAAGTAGAAGATATAATTGCGCTGTGCCCCGCGGGGAAAAGCCCAGGCCCTGACAGCCTACCGATTACATACTATAAAGCTTTCAAGGAGGTTTTGGCCCCGAGGATGAAGGACCTTTTTAACTCACTCATGTCAGGGAGCCCGTTGCCCAAACAAGTGCAAGAAGCACATATATTACGCTTATACACAAAGAAAAAAAAGACCCTGAACTCTGTAGCAGCTACAGACCTATCTCTCTTATTAATTTAGACGTTAAATTCTGGGCTAAATTACTGACGAAAAGATTAGAGAACTTGATACCTTCCCTGGTAGACAGAGAAAAACAGGTTTTATTAAGGGCAGGGAAGGCAGAGATAACAGCTGCAGACTTCTGCATGCCATTAGATATGCCCAGACCCATAGCATCCCATTAGCATTAGTGGGTACAGATGCCGAAAAGGCATTCAATAGGGTGGACTGGATTTACATGGGGTGGTTTTGGTTTAGTTTAATTTCCCCCCCCCCCCCCCCATTTATTTTTGCAATTCTTTTGTTGTATAAAAGAACTTTACGCTAGACTGAAGATTAATAATTTACTCTCTACACCTTTTGATATTGGAAATGGAACCCAACAGGGTTGTCCGCTCTCACCGACTCTTTTCATTCTATCTATGGAGCCCCTTTTGCAGGGGGTAAGGATGGATTCCACTATAAAAGGACTCGAGCTGGGCACAGCTTCTATGATCACAGCTGCGTTTGCGAATGACATTATGTTCATAATCTCAGAACCAAGACAAGAATTTTTAATTTGATCTCCTTTTCCAAATCTACTATCCTAAATGTCTCTATTCCCTCAGCTTGATGCAAATCCTTGAAATCCGAGTCACTTTTCGAATGGTCAGACACCTCAATAGAGTTTCTGGGAGTCAAAATCACAAAAAAAAGCAGAAGACTTGTACTGTAACAACTTTCTACCACTTCTAGCACAGGTCAGGAGCCGACTACACGCATACGAATCACCATACATTTCTTCGTTCGGTAGGAAAAACATACTAAAATCTTATGTTCTTCCAATGATTCTATACAAACTTAGAATGCTCCCAATCTCCCTTCCCCTCGACTTTTTTTAAGAGCTCTCCGCTTGGCATTTTTGGGATGCGTATGGAGACAGAGAAGGCCCCGCCTGGCCTATAGTCTTATAATTAAAAAGAGAGAGGTGGGGGCGATCGGCCTGCCATGTGTCCACAACTTCTACCTGGCTACTCAACTCATTTATTGGATGGATCTGGTCTCTCCCATAAAAGATAAATTGCTATAACTTCTGGTGGTTGGCTGCTATGGAGACACTCTACTGGAGACCCCGCCAGAAGCACATACAGATCTAAAAAATTTCAACCCGCTGATGCGAGGCCCCTGTGAGGTTTAGGGTAAACTGAGAAAATACCTGGCACCAGAACCATCTCCCTCTGCCCTGCTGAGTACCCTCTGTAAGCTCCTGGGCTGGACAACAGATAGGTCAGTCAGAAGCATCTAGGGGAAATTTGCCACTCAAAGATAAGAGACTTACAAGTGCAAACCCATAGAAAGGTTTCTGATGTTATTATAACTTTAACCCCACAGCTGTCCCTTTCCTTCCTGCAGAAGAATCATGTGACCAAAGCATTTTGAGAGTTTTAGAAAACACATAGGTCCACTAGACCAGAGACTCCATTCGAAAAACTGCTTCATAGCGATCATCCTAAACATAAAATGATCTCCATTCTCAGCAAAAAGATTATCATGCCTCCTGAGATATATAAACCAGCTTTCCTCAGCTCTTCGGAAAAAGAACCTAATATATCCCTTTCCTCTGCTGATATTAAATTGATCCTGCAAACCGCCTTCGGCCTGTCACCATGCATCCTGCTTCAAGAAAGCCACTACAAGCTTTTAGTTACCGTATATACCGGCGTATAAGACGACTTTTGAACCCCGAAAAATCGGGTCTGAAGTCGGGGGTCGTCTTATGCGCCGGTAATACAAAAAAAAAAAGTGTAAAAAAAAAAAAATTCATTACTCACCCCCCCCGGTGTTCTGTCGCGCTCCGGCAGGATGTCGCTCGCTCCTCGTCCCCGGCGCAGCATTGCTTTCTGAATGTGGGGCTTGAAATCCCCGCTTCCAGAAAGCTAGTACACACGCCGGCAGCCATGACAGCATTGAATGGCTGTGATTGGCTGAAGGCGCACGTGTTAGCAATCACACCCATTCAATGATGTCATTGAATAGTGTGATTGGCTGAAGCCACGTGTGTTTTAGCCAATCACAGCCATTCAATGATGTCATGGCTGCCAGCGTGTGTACTAGCTTTCTGGAAGCGGGGATTTCAAGCCCCGCATTCAGAAAGCAATGCTGCGCCGGGGACGAGGAGCGAGCGACATCCTGCCGGAGCGCGACAGAACGCCGGGGGAGGTGAGTAATGAATTTTTTTTTTTCTCCACTGTATACCGGCGTATAAGGTGAAAGTTGGGGGGTCGTCTTATACGCCCCGTCGCCTTATACGCCGGTATATACGGTAGATGGTATAAAACCCCACAATGGCTCTTTACCTATAAATTAGCCTCACACGATAGATGCTGGAGATGTAATACAGAAGTAGGCTCTTTCGGACATATCTGGTGGGAGTGCCCGGTCATTGCCGCGTTCTGGAAAGAGGTAGAGGGAAAGATGCAGTCTCTAAAATCGAACTTCTCAATAACAGCAGAGATGATCTTTTTATGGAAGCCCTCTGCGAGTTTTCACCCTCTTAAAGATAGACTGTTAGGCCCTAATATCTCTTCTCTGGCTTCAGAAGACCCCGCCTACATTGGCCCAATGGAAAACAAAAGTGGATCCAATTTAAAATCTAGAGGAACTACACAGCTGGAATAAAGGGACACACAATGTATTTGTGAGAATATGGAACCCCTGGAGACAGATAATGTGATTTGAAGCCCCTACTTTGAGAGGGGAACTACTAGCATAAAATGGATACAGACATATGAGGACATAGGCTCTCCCTCTCTCCTGCTTGGTACATACCAAATACAGAGTTTTTGCACCAGATTCCTAGATTAATACTCAGTTGAGAGGACATCGGACATTGACATGGACAGTGACCAGAAACTAATATTCTACTTTATTACCTACCCCATTAAAGGGTGTACCTCTATGTAGTGATCCTCTCTCTGGACAGCCTGTAGGAAAACTTAAACAATGAGATACTACCTCTGCACAGTCCTTGAGAAGAAATAGTTACTTACAAATGCTCTCTCACGCTTGGGGGCTCAATCCACTCACATTCAGAACACAGAAAGTATGGGAAATCACTCCTCTTCTTCCATCTTCAACACAGGTAGGCTGAAGGTGCCTCCATGTGGCTCTGTGTTTTCCAGAAGCTTTAGAAGATGAACCCTTTCCCGCTCTCAATCTCTCACATTTATACCTTCTTTCATACCACATGATATGACATAACTGATACATTTACATGCAGGCTAGGATTTTATTAAACACTTAACCCTTCTAATGCTGCAGCTGTGCAACACACACACAGAAAATGACAAGGTAGCTTTGCACAGTGCATTGACATAGGACAAACATGTATGACATTTATGGAAGGGAACAGAATGATGTATTGGGTCACTACATATGCAGCTGCAACCAAGGCAAACCTAAGACTATCTGTGTTGGTAGGGATTTCGTAATCTATAGAGTGATAGTCTCAGTATGAAATAACCAATCTTTAATCATGCATCTTCTGTGATAATGGAGAGGCGTTGATGGCAGACACAACAATGAGTAAACTCAGCGGTTTTACCTCTAACCCTAAGTGTTTGACCATTTCTTGATGTATTAAGTTGACACCGGCTCCACTGATTTTAATATTTTGAACACTGGATTTTATTTGTTTCTGTTTTATATGCCTTTTGGAATTGTATAGAATTTTTGTTGATGTAGTCTGATCTCAACTTGATATTAGGAAGAATCTATTTTATCTGTATTGGGGACAACTGTGTAATCAATGGGGGTTTGGCCACTAGGACCTCCACTGATCACCAGAATGGGGGTCCTGAGGGTCCACGAACGAATAGAGCAGTGGTCTCACATGTCCAATGCCAGTCTATTGTTTTCAGTGGGATTTCTGGTGATAGCTGAGCACTTGAACTTGGCTATCCCTGGCAGTCCCTTTGAAGTGAATGGAACGGTGGTGCATATGCGTGACTATCACTTCATTCATTTGGGAACATTCAAGACCCCTTTTTCGTGATCAGACCCAGCATTTGCACTCCCACTGATCAGAAAGTTATCTATTGAGTAATTCAATACATCATTAGATATATAGATAGATATGAGATAGATATGAGACAGATAAATAGAATAGTATTATTATAATGTACAACCACTAAACAGAGGATTCCATCAGCATAACACTTAAATTATGTTACAAATTCAGATTAAAATAATTCCAGTAAATCAATAAACAAAAATGAATACAGATTACGATCATATTATGGCATAAAGTGTGGCACCTATTCAACTTACTATATTCTCTGTATTGTTTCTTCTGCTCAAAAACATCTACATCATGGAAGTTCTGCCCAAGTGGGCCTAATGGGTGTCCAGTTCAGTTGAGGCATTTGTCGCTCACTATGAGGTAGAATGATGCAGGAAGCTCCTATAGATTGGAGCAAAGATGAACACTGCAGTGCTCAGCCTTAAATAATATCACACTCATATCCTGATTAATCCCAGAAGAAGAAACTTTCAGAAATAGTCCCTATACAATTACGATGTTCTGAACAATGATGTCCCAGAGCTGTAGATTGTTCTATATTTGAGTTTCCTTAAAAATAAAAACAATATTTTTATAGCTTTTACATAGTTACATACATAGAATGGATAAAGAAAGATGTACAGTATCTCCAGGAAAATAACATTTTACTCTTGTTGATCCAGAAGCTCGAAGGACATGAGACAATTTCTTTAACTGTATTTATG
Organism: Eleutherodactylus coqui; assembly: GCF_035609145.1. Classification (NCBI taxonomy): domain Eukaryota; kingdom Metazoa; phylum Chordata; class Amphibia; order Anura; family Eleutherodactylidae; genus Eleutherodactylus; species Eleutherodactylus coqui. The sequence continues at coordinate 239,295,423 of NC_089842.1, forward strand.
GAAAAACAATAGTAAATTCATGTTGGTAAAATATTTTCTTCAGTTGAATCTATCCCCATTTTTCTTTACTTGCCACACTTTGCCCAGAGGGGCATTCCGCACCTCTCATTCTGAATGAGCAAGGAAGGACTGCGCAGCGTTCTGTAGGGTGACTCCGGACACATGGCATATGCTGATAAGCTGGGAGGGCAAGATGCTGGCTTGTCACAGCGGCACTTACCACGCTCCTTCCCAGATGAACGCACGCAGCCAAGGCCAGGGCAGCACTGGGCCTCTTCCGGACATCCCTAGCATAGGGATGCCCAATAGATGGTAGAACAGGAAAAGAGTTTGTCACGGGTAATGCCACTGTACTGGTACATACCAGAATGAACTCCGGTGGAGAATAAAGGGAGAAGCAGACAAATATGAAGTACCTCAGGTCCCAGGGAATGGTCAGGGCATGGAGTAACTTTACTTGGCAAAACTTCAACAATACAAGGCACAATTTAGAGCAATGACAGTGCAGGAAATTAATAGACTTGAGCAGTAGTACCTCCACACGGTGATCTAGAGTTCAGAACACCTGTGCGTGAATGATGGATTTAGGAATACCTCCACCCGGTAATCCAGACTTCAGAACAGCCAGGTGTGAAAGACAGAATGGCTGTACCTCTATGTGGTGATCCACTATATCTGAATGGCCATGTAGGAAATTAATATGGAGACAGTACCTCTGCACTGGTCCTTGACAAGCACTCACTTATGGTTGCTCTTGCTCTGCTTAGGTGAGGCTCACCCCTTCCACCTCACATCCAAGCTGGGACAATCTCTCCTCCACTAACATGCTTCACTACATGAGGGTAAAGGTACCCCCATGTAGCTGGACCTCTTAACCAGGACTCCAGAAGACATGGACCCTTTCCCGCTCTCCAACACTCACTTTTATAGCCTCTCTCATACAACGTGACAGGACATAAATTGATACGTTTACAGACTTTGCAGACACTTAACCTTTCACTTGCTGCAGCTGTGCAACATACATAACAGAATGACAAGACAGTTTTGCACAGAGCATCTACATAAGACATACAAGTATGACATTATGGAAGGGGTTACTACAGACTGTCAATCAAGTCAACAACACCTATTGAGAGTGAGTGCTGGGGCCACCTTTTTGACATATTGAGAGTGCCTGGAGACAGATCTAAGAAAAGTCCTTCAAGTTGTGTATGGATAAAAGTGGGGAGAGAGTCACCATGGGCCTCTGCTGCAGAGTTATGCAGAGTTATGCAGTTAACCATGCTGACTTTTTCCATCTACAGGTCTACATTAATAAGCAAAGTTTCAAAGTAAACACTTAACTAATACCATATAAATAAATCATATTAATAATATGAGGACATGCTAATACTGTTTTCTCTAGGTATGCCATTTTATAAAGCTTTTAATGTCATAGTAGCCTGTTAGAAGTTTTTGTTTGTCAAGTCAATACTTGACATCTTAGCTGTTATCAGACAACAAATAAAAAAGTAAAGGGGCTCTGAATTTTGCAGTACAAAGGTAATATATACGCTTCCATCTGAGAAGTCCCCTCTTCCCTCCCTCTCACTGACTCTCTGCCTCTCTCCACCCCTCTGGCTGTTTGATATGCGAGTGGGTGGGATTGGGGAGGAGCTAAGCTCCTGCTCCCTCCCTTCCCTTGTCCACTGCCAGCAATGGAAGTGGGCGGGACAGAGTAGAGCTTAGCTACGCCCCTGCCCCACCTCCTCCTATTGCAAATGCTGGAGTGGAGGAGAGAGGCAGACAGCCGGTGAGGGGGAGGGAGGAACTGCTGAGATGAAAGCTTATATTGGCTGGCAGTGAAATTGCCGGCTGATATATGCTCGTGGGAATAAGCCCTGAAGCTGCATTTGCATGGGTGATAAAAACGTGTGAGTTCCGTGCAATTGCGTATTTTTAAAATGGGTGTATTTATATGAGATAGAAAAATCACAACATGACTATTTTTTTAAATATTGGCCATTATTTTATACGGGTGCAAAAAAAAAAAATCAGATTGTAGTCATATGCAGATAAAATTTTTATGCGAGATGATGCGATTTTTAGTTTCCCTACTGAAACAACATGCAAGTTTCACGTGGGTTTCTCAGACCCATATTATACTCACCTGTGTAATTTCAGCATGACTCACAGAATAAAATTAACAAGTTGATTTTACTTCTCAGTAGTTGCCATAAAAAGGAAATCAAATAACAATGGCAGTATTGTGTTCTTTTTCCCCTTCACCCCACTTTATTTTTAAAGTATTTCAATACCATACCGTAAAAAATACAACTTGTCCTGCAAAAAAACAAGCCTTTTTTTGGACATGTCAACAGAAAGATAAAAAAAAGTTTTATCCCTTGCAAGGTGGGACAACAAATGAATTAAATATGGCTGTGACAGAAAGGAGAAATAACCACTCTCTGTTTGCACTTGACACTTGGAATTCATTCCTTTAAAGGATTCTGGAACTTACTTAAAGGGGTTGTCCCGCGCCGAAACGTTTTTTGTTTTTTTTTGCATAGGCCCCCCGTTCAGCGCAGGACAAACCCAAGGGATGTGTTGAAAAACAAAAATAAAAATTTTACTTACCCGAATCCCCTCTCTGCAACTTCTTCCTTCTTTTCCTCCAAGATGGCCGCCGGGATCTTCACCCACGATGCACCGCGGGTCTTCTCCCATGGTGCACCATGGGCTCTGTGCGGTCCATTGCCGATTCCAGCCTCCTGATTGGCTGGAATCGGCACACTTGACGGGGCGGAGCTACGCGATGACGCGTAGAAGGGGGCGGAGCCAGAACGTCGCTCGTGCCCGGACCGACCAGAAGGGAGAAGACCCATCTGCGCAAGCGCGTCCAATCGGCAATTAGACGCTGAAATTAGACGGCACCATGGAGACGGGGACGCCAGCACAGGGAAGGTGAGTATATAACTTCTGTATGCCTCATATTTCATGCACGATGTATATTACAAAGTGCATGTATATGGCCATACAGAAGTGCTTAACTTAACTTGTCATCGCGGGACAACCCCTTTAATGCTGAGTTAATAGACTGCTCCATGTATAAAAACAAACAAGCTAATATTCACCCTTCCCATCTTCCTGATGTGTCCGATGTTGCAGATGTTGGTCTTCCTGTTACATATTGTTTGTAGTCAGCCTTCATTGACTGCAGCAGCTTGTAACATCTCATACACAGACTGCTGCAGCCTATAAGCAATATATAATTGGGGGGATCCCAAGCTATAGAGTTGTACATAGCAGGGAGTCAGTAAAGGTCTATGTAAGTTTGTTATTTATACATAGGGGCAGGCTTTTTACTTAGCAGTTAAATAAGTCAGACAATCCCTTTAAATGGTTTTTCTAAGATTTTTCTTAAAAAACTTGATGCCCATCTTGAAAAAAAGTAGCAACATATACTTACCTAGTTCCAGCACCTATTTACTCCACCTACACTCTGTTTATATGCTGCAATCAGCCTACATACAGAATATCATAGACTGACTGCAGCCAATCACAGGCATCATTATTCCAGTGACTATCTGGATGAGGCTGTTTGCTAGAGGGTCAGGTCTTGCCATACGTAGTGACTAAAGATGAGCGAGCACCAAAATGCTCGGGTGCTCGTTACTCGGGACGAAATTATCGCGATGCTCGAGGGTTCGTTTCGAGTAACGAACCCCATTGAAGTCAATGGGCGACCCGAGCATTTTTGTATATCGCCGATGCTCGCTAAGGTTTTCATTTGTGAAAATCTGGGCAATTCAAGAAAGTGATGGGAACGACACAGCAACAGATAGGGCAGGCGATGGGCTACATGTTAGGCTGCATCTCAAGTTCCCAGGTCCCACTATTAAGCCACAATAGCGGCAAGAGTGCCCCCCCCCCTCCCAACAACTTTTACTTCTGAAAAGCCCTCATTAGCAATGCATACCTCAGCTAAGCACCACACTACCTCCAACAAAGCACAATCACTGCCTGCATGATACTCTGCTGCCACTTCTCCTGGGTTACATGCTGCCCAACCCCCCCCCCCCCCGCACGACCCAGTGTCCACAGCGCACACCAAAGTGTCCCTGCGCAGCCTTCAGCTGCACTCATGCCACACCACCCTCGTGTCTATTTATAAGTGCGTCTGCCATGAGGAGGAACCGCAGGCACACACTGCAGAGGGTTGGCATGGCTAGGCAGCGACCCTCTTTAAAAGGGGCGGGGCGATAGCCCACAATGCTGTACAGAAGCAATGAGAAATATAATCCTTTGCCACCGCCATCAGGAGCTGCACATGTGGGCATAGCAATGGGGAACCTATGTGCCACACACTATTCATTCTGTCAAGGTGACTGCATGCCCCAGTCAGACCGCGGTTTTTTATAAATAGTCACAGACAGGTACAACTCCGCAATGGGAATTCCGTGTGCACCCACAGCATGGGTGGCTCCCTGGAACCCACCGGCTGTACATAAATGTATCCCATTGCAGTGCCCATCACAGCTGAGGTAACATCTGATTAAATGCAGGTGGGCTTCGGCCCACACTGCATGCCCCAGTCACACTGGGGTTCCTTAGAAGTGGACACATGCAGTTACAACTCCCTGTGGACCCACAGCATGGGTGGGTGCCAGGAAGCCACCGGCGGTACATAAATATATCCCATTGCATTGCCCATCACAGCTGAAGTAATGTCATGTTAAATGCAGGTGGGCTTCGGCCCACACTGCATGCCCCAGTCAGACTGGGGTTCTTTAGAAGTAGACACATGCAGTTACAACTCCCTGTGGATCCACAGCATGGGTGGCTCCCTGGAACCCACCGGTGGTACATAAATATATCCCATTGAAGTGCCCAGCACAGCTGATGTAACGTCAGCTTTAATGCAGGTGGGCAAAAAATTAATTGGATTACACTGTAGGTGAGGGCCCAAAAAATTGGTGTACCAACAGTACTAATGTACCTCAGAAAAATTGCCCATGCCCAACCAAGAGGGCAGGTGAAACCCATTAATCGCTTTGGTTAATGTGGCTTAATTGGTAACTAGGCCTGGAGGCAGCCCAGTTAAAATAAAAATTGGTTCAGGTGCACGTTCCAACGCTTTAATGCTCATTGAAACGTATAAAAATTGTTTACAAAAATTATATGACTGAGCCTTGTGGGCCTAAGAAAAATTGCCCGTTCGGCGTGATTACGTCAGGTTTCAGGAGGAGGAGCAGGAGGAGGAGGATGAATATTATACACAGATTGATGAAGCTAAAAGGTCCACGTTTTTGATGGTGATAGAGAACAATGCTTCCATCCGCGGGTGCAGCCTACGTATTGTTTAGGTATCGCTGCTATCCGCTGGTGGAGAAGAGAAGTCTGATGAAATCCAGGCTTTGTTCATCTTGATGAGTGTAAGCCTGTCGGCACTGTCGGTTGACAGGTGGGTACGCTTATCTGTGATGATTCCCCCAGCCGCACTAAACACCCTCTCTGACAAGACGCTAGCCGCAGGACAAGCAAGCACCTCCAGCGCATACAGCGCGAGTTCAGGCCACATGTCCAGCTTCGACACCCAGTAGTTGTAGGGGGCAGAGGCGTCACGGAGGACGGTCGTGTGACCGGCTACGTACTCCCTCACCATCCTTTTACAGTGCTCCTGCCGACTCAGCCTTGACTGAGGAGCGGTGACACAGTCTTGCTGCAGAGCCAGAAAGCTGTCAAAGGCCTTAGAGAGTGTTCCCCTGCCTGTGCTGTACATGCTGCCTGATCTCTGCACCTCCCCTGCTACCTGGCCCTCGGAACTGCGCCTTCGGCCACTAGCGCTGTCGGATGGGAATTTTACCATCAGTTTGTCCGCCAGGGTCCTGTGGTATAGCATCACTCTCGAACCCCTTTCTTCTTCGGGTATAAGAGTGGAAAGGTTTTCCTTATACCGTGGGTCGAGCAGTGTGTACACCCAGTAATCCGTAGTGGCCAGAATGCGTGTAACGCGAGGGTCACGAGAAAGGCATCCTAACATGAGGTCAGCCATGTGTGCCAGGGTACCTGTACGCAACACATGGCTGTCCTCACTAGGAAGATCACTTTCAGGATCCTCCTCCTCCTCCTCAGGCCATACACGCTGAAAGGATGACAGGCAAGCAGCATGGGTACCCTCAGCAGTGGGCCAAGCTGTCACTTCCCCCTCCTCCTCATCCTCCTCATGCTCCTCCTCCTCCCCCTCAACGCGCTGAGATATAGACAGGAGGGTGCTCTGACTATCCAGCGACATACTGTCTTCCCCCGCCTCTGTTTCCGAGCGCAAAGCGTCTGCCTTTATGCTTTGCAGGGAACTTCTCAAGAGGCATAGCAGAGGAATGGTGACGCTAATGATTGCAGCATCGCCGCTCACCATCTGGGTAGACTCCTCAAAGTTTCCAAGGACCTGGCAGATGGCTGCCAACCAGGCCCACTCTTCTGTAAAGAATTGAGGAGGCTGACTCCCACTGCGCCGCCCATGTGGGAGTTGGTATTCCACTATAGCTCTATGCTGCTCATAGAGCCTGGCCAACATGTGGAGCGTAGAGTTCCACCGTGTGGGCACGTCGCACAGCAGTCGGTGCACTGGCAGATGAAACCGATGTTGCATAGTGCGCAGGGTGGCAGCGTCCGTGTGGGACTTGCGGAAATGTGCGCAGAGCAGGCGCACCTTTCCAAGCAGGTCTGACAAGCGTGGGTAGCTTTTCAGAAAGCGCTGAACCACCAAATTAAAGACGTGGGCCAGGCATGGCACGCGCGTGAGGCTGCCGAGCTGCAGAGCCGCCACCAGGTTACGACCGTTGTCACACACGACCATGCCCGGTTGGAGGCTCAGCGGCGCAAGCCAGCGGTCGGTCTGCTCTGTCAGACCCTGCAGCAGTTCGTGGGCCGTGTGCCTCTTCTCTCCTAAGCTGAGTAGTTTCAGCACGACCTGCTGGCGCTTGCCCACCGCTGTGCTGCCACCCCGCGTGACAACGACTGCTGGCGACGTGCTGCTGCTGACACATCTTGATTGCGAGACAGAGGTTGCGTAGGAGGAGGAGGGAGGAGGAGGAGGGTGGTTTAGTGGAGGAAGCATACACCGCCGCAGATACCACCACCGAGCTGGGGCCCGCAATTCTGGGGGTGGGTAGGACGTGAGCGGTCCCAGGCTCTGACTCAGTCCCAGCCTCCACCCAATGTGCCGTCAGGGAGATAAAGTGGCCCTGCCTGCCTGTGCTTGTCCACGTGTCCGTTGTTAAGTGGACCTTGGCAGTAACCGCGCTGGTGAGGGTGCGTACAATGTTGCGGGAATCGTGGTCGGGCAGGGCTGGGACAGCATATCGGGAAAAGTAGTGGCAACTGGGAACCGAGTAGCGCGGGGCCGCTGCCGCCATCATGTTTTTGAAAGCCTCCGTTTCCACAAGCCTATACGGCAGCATCTCCAGGCTGATCAATTTGGCTATGTGCACGTTTAACGCTTGAGCGTGCGGGTGCGTGGCGGCGTACTTGCGCTCGCGCTCAAACAGTTGCGCTAGCGACAGCTGGACGCTGCGCTGAGAGACATTGCTGGATGGGGCCGAGGACACCGGAGCTGAGCGTGTGGGTGCAGGCCAGGAGACAGTCGTGCCTGTGTCCTGAAAGGGGGGCTGGATCTCAGTGGCAGGTTGGGGCACAGGAGGAGAGGCAGTGGTGCAAACCGGATGCAGTAAACGGCCTTCGCCCTACCTTGTGGGGTGCTTGGCCATCATATGCTTGCGCATGCTGGTGGTGGTGAGGCTGGTGGTGGTGGCTGATCTTGGCACGACAAACCTTGCACACCACAGTTCGTCGGTCGTCTGCACTCTCAGTGAAAAACTGCCACACCTTTGAGCACCTCGGACTCTGCAGGGTGGCACGGCGCGAGGGGGCGCTTTGGGAAACAGTTGGTGGATTATTCGGTCTGGCCCTGCCTCTACCCCTGGCCACCGCACTGCCTCTTCCAACCTGCCCTGCTGCTGCACTTGCCTCCCCCTCTGAAGACCTGTCTTCAGTAGGCTTAGCAAACCAGGTGGGATCAGTCACCTCATCGTCCAGCTGCTCTTCCTCCGAATCCTCTGTGCGCTCCTCCCTCGGACTTACTTTCCTCTACTACTACCTCACTGATAGACAACTGTGTCTCATCGTCATGGTCCTCCTCACCCACTGAAAGCTCTTGAGACAGTTGCCGGAAGTCCCCAGCCTCATCCCCCGGACCCCGGGAACTTTCCAAAGGTTGGGCATCGGTCACGATAAACTCCTCTGTTGGGAGAGGAACGATTGCTGCCCAATCTGGGCAGGGGCCCGAGAACAGTTCCTGGGAGTCTGCCTGCTCCTCAGAATGTGTCATTTTCATGGAGTGAGGAGGCTGGGAGGAAGGAGGAGCAGCAACCAAAGGATTCAGAGTTGCAGCTGTGGACGGCGTAGAAGACTGGGTGGTCGATAGATTGCTGGATGCACTTTCTGCCATCCACGACAGGACCTGCTCACACTGCTCATTATCTAATAAAGGTCTACCGTGTGGACCCATTAATTGTGAGATGAATCTGGGGACCACTGAAACCTGCCTTTCTCCTAATCCCGCAGCAGTCGGCTGCAATACACCCGGACCAGGAGCTCGGCCTGTGCCTACACCCTGACTTGGGCCTCCGCGTCCTCGGCCGCGTCCACGTCCTCTAGGCCTACCCCTACCCCTCAGCATGGTGTATTACGAGATTAGCAGAAACAGAACGCTGTAATTAAATGTGCCGCTTATTGGCCTGTGGTTGGAGGCTGACTTCGCATACGTAACACACTGCAGAGGCAGGCAACAATTATGCGCAAGGCTGGGTATTAATTCAACAACTACTACCCCCAGCAGAGACGCAGTAAACTGAAGGCAGTGACAGGCAGGCCTAATATTGTATTTTTGGGGAACAACCACACTGCCTGTGATATACACTGTATTTCAATTTCCCTGTTGGAGGCTGACTTCGCGTACGTAACGCACTGCTGAGGCACGAAACAATTATGCGCAAGGCTGGGTATTAATTCACCAACTACTACCCCCAGCAGAGACGCTGTAAACTGAAGGCAGTGACAGGCAGGCCAAATCTTGTATATTTTTAAACTTTGTGGGAACAACCACACTGCCTGTGATATGCACTGTATTTCAATTGCCCTGTTGGAGGCTGACTTCGCATACGTAACGCACTGCAGAGGCAGGCAACAATTATGCACAAGGCTGGGTATTAATTCAACAACTACTACCCCCAGCAGAGGCGCAGTAAACTGAAGGCAGTGACAGGCAGGCCTAATATTGTATTTTTTGGGAAAAAGCCCACTGCCTCTATAGCCAGTATACCTCTTTCCCTGCCTCACCAGTACTGCCCCTATACTGAGTAAAATGACTGCAGACTGCGGACGCAATGCTCTGCACGCCCGATATACAAAAAAAAAAAATTGTGCAACACTGCTAAAAGCAGCCTCAACAGTACTGCACACGGTCAGATGTGGCCCTAGGAAGGACCGTTGGGGTTCTTGAAGACTAAAATAACACCTAACACTCTCCCTATAGCAGCAGCATCAGCAGCACTGTCCCTGATCTCTGTCACCATGCATCTGTGCCGAGCCGCGGGCGGGGCTGATTTAAATACTCGGGTGTCACCTGATCTCCCCAGCCACTCACTGCAGGGGGGTCGTATAGGGCTTGAACGTCACAGGAGGAAGTCGTAATGCCTTCCATGTCTTTCTATTGGCCAGAAAAGCGCGCTAAAGTCTCAGAGATGAAAGTGAAAGTAACCCGAACACCACGTGGTACTCGTCTCGAGTAAAGAGCATCTCGAACACCCTAATACTCGAACGAGTATCAAGCTCGGACGATTATGCTCGCTCATCCCTAATCAATGTTAGTGAGGCCAGGAATGTCTACAGCGATCATGTGTGTGTCTCATGATCTCACAACTCGAAGGTCAGCAGAGAACAGCAATGTGCACTACAGCGACTGGGGAGCAACAGTGGAGGTGAGTATGTAGAGTTTGTTATTTCATTAAACACACCTTAAAAAACTAAAATCAGAAGGCCCAACAGCTGTACCTGACCCAGCAGCCCGGGCCCCCGTGCAGCCGAACCGGCTGCATATGCGGTTAGTCCGACCCTGACCCAAAGTGTTCCTTTTAAAGTCAACTAATCTTTCGACCATTCATCACCATTAGTATGGATCTTTTAACAGTTACACCATACAAACAGAGGAAATAAGCAAATGCTCATATTAATAGGGAAAATCCCTAAAGGTAGAATAATTTGTACATCAATTGTAATTACTTCAGGGGGCAATTATTATTCCAGAGACAATTAGAGGGTATGGACAATTGTATATAAGAGCACATCTCAAGCACGCGGCACTGTTAGCATTGGGTGCTAATAGATATAATCCATAGGTAAAGCCCACTGTGTTATATAATCTGCAGGCTTCATTGAGAACACTGGGAGATGATATCCTAATCTGGCTGGATTGCCTTAATATCACCCAATGACCAAACAACTGGACTGGTGTTAGATATCTGTTATTGCACATTGTTTCCTGCTCCCTTTATTATCTGCTACAGTATGATTTCTACACTGCAGTGCATAGTGACTGCCATCTTCATGGCATACTGTATTTGCTCCTACACATCATGAGATCTGTTGCCCATATCTTGTTATGAATGCCATGTCTGTCAGGACAATCATTACTATAAAATTACCAATAATTGACATTTTTCTTCACTATCATTTGTTATCAGCAATACATTGGAGGGTTATTTTTCACTGTAAATGGACCATCTTCCTTCAGACCCGTTTTATGACTGTCAGGCACCAGTGGCAAAGTGATGGTCTGATTATTTCCTTGTCTACAAGAAAAGTAATGTACATGGATAAAATGCATTCATGTATTTCTATATGTGTAAATTACATTAGAATCTTCACTATGAGATCTACACTTTGGAATTATAGCTATAGAATGGAAAGCAAAACCTATGGATCTCATAAAGGAAAAAGCTTTTTGCCAAAAACTGATTGGTGTAGGAACCAACTAGAGGGGCAACCTTTTTGGACTTAATATTAACCAATAGACCAGATAGAATAACAAAGTTTCAGGTCGGTGGACACCTAGGAAAGAGTGATCATAATACAAATACAATTTCCACTTGTCTTTTGATAGGGTGTTTTGTCAGGAGCCACAAAACAATAAACTTCATGAAGGTGAAGCTCAATCAGCTTAGAGATGCCCATAGCTTATTGACTTGGCAATGTCATTAAAAATAAGAGTACAGACAATAAATATGAAGTTTTTACAAATATCTTAAATATACATTGTGAGTGGTACATACTTTAAAGGAATACAAGACAAGCGAAAACGCATGTGGATGAACATAGCAGCATAGTATATTAGGCTGAATGAAGACAATGTCCATTTAGTTCAGCTTGTTTCAACCTCTTCCTTGTCGGTCCAGAGGAAGGCAATTACTTCCTGACTCCATAGTGGCAGCCAGAGTAATCTCTGGGTCAACATTTGAGATGATCAACCCCGCTGGTCACCTAAGGTCTATATCCTGTAATATCATAGCGTTCTAGAAAGACCTCTAATCCCCTCTATGGAGTTTGCCATCACCACGTCCTCAGGCAGAGAGTTCCACAGTCTCATTGCTCTTACAGTTAACAACTCCCTTCTATGTTGGTGATGAAACCTGCTTTCTTCTAGATGTAGCGGGTGCCCTCTTCATAACCGTCAGAGTCCTGGGCATAAACAGATCATGGGAGAGATCCTGGTATTGTCCCCTAATGTATTTATACATAGTTATTTGGTTGCCCCTTAGCAATCTTTTTTCCAGGGTAAATAATCCCAATTTGTATAGCCTCTCTGGGTATTCCAGTCCTCTCATTCCATTTATTAACTTAGTCGCCCTTCTTTGAACCCCGTCAAGCACTGCTGCATCTTTCCTGAGCACAGATGTCCCGAACTGTACACAGTATTCCATGTAGGGCCTAACAAGTGCCTTATATAGTGGAAGAATAATGTTGTCATCCCTTACCCCTATACCTCTTTTAGTGCACCCCAAGACGTAATTTGCTTTTGCAGCAGCTGACTGGCATTGATTGCTCCATTTAAGTCTACAGTCCACTAGTACCCCCTGGTCTTTTCCCATATCCCTTTTCCCTAGCATTAGCCCATGTAGTGTATATTGGTGACATCTGTTTTTCCTGCCCATGTGCATATTCTTACATTTATCAACATTGAATTTCATTTGCCATTTTTCTACCGAAGCCCCCAGCTTATCTAGGTACATTTTGTAGCCACACATTGTCCTCCGCTGTATTAATTGTCTTGTATAATTTTGTATCATCTCCAAATATTGATATTTTGCTGTGCGGCCCCTCTATCAGGTCATTGATAAATATATTGAACAGAATGGGGCCCAATACTGAACCTTGTGGCACCCCACTAGCAACGGTGGCCCAATCAGAGTACGCACCATTTATTACCACCCTCTGCTTTCTATCTCTGAGCCAATTCTTTACCCAGATACACATGGTTTCACCTAGACCAAGCTGCCTCATTTTATATATCAACCAATATGCGGCACGGTGTTGAATGCTTTGGAAAAATCGAAATATACAAGATCAATAGACTCTCCCAGGTCCAGCCTGGAACTTACTTTATCGTAGAGGCTGATCAAATTGGTCTGACATTATCGACTCCTCTTGAACCCATGCTGATGAGGGGTTATACTCTTGTTTTCCTTGATGTATTCTAGGATGGCATCTCTCATAAACCCCTCAAAAATGTTTCCAATTATTGAAGTGAGACTCACCGGCTGTAGTTACCAGGCTCTTTTTCGGACCCCTCTTTGTATATTAGAATGACATTGGCAATGTACCAGTCCAGTGGTACAACCCAGGTTCCGGTAGTGTCCATAAATGTAAAAAATAGGGGTCAGCTATCATGACACTTCTTTCTTTTAGAATCCTTGGGTGTATTCCATCTAGACCCAGCGATTTATCGATTGTAATCCTCTTAAACCGCTTTTGCACTTCGTCCCCTGTTAGGCATGCAATACTTAGTGGGGGGTTCGTTTTGTTCCCTTGCATCTTGTGTGACACCCCCCCCCCCCCCTCCATCATCTTCTATGGTTTCTCCTTCATTATTTGCTAAAGGGTCAGTGCTTTCAGTGCAAATCCTTTTACTGTTTATATGGTTGAGGAATAGTTTAGGGTTATTTTTGGTCTTTGACAATCAATCTTTCTGCCTCCTCCTTAGCAATTTTAATGTTTTCTTTACGGATTTAGTTTTTTCCTCTTTATCATTTTAGCGCTTCTTCACTGCCTTTTTGTTTTATTAGTTTAAACGCTTTCTTTTTTTGTTTATTACTTGTATCTCTTTTTTTTTTAAAGGGTATGAACTGCTCATATGAGGTAATAAGAACTTTTTAAACTTTTCCCATTTGTTGTCTGTGCTTTCATTTTTAAGGACGCTATCCCAATTAATGTTACCAATAGCAGTTCTGAGCTGATCACATTTTTGCTTTACTAAAGATTAAGGTTTTTTTTGTCACTCCCTGATAGGGCTTCTTATTGAATGATAGCTGGAAATTAATTATATTGTGGTCATTGTTTCCCAAGTGTCCCCCAACCTTCACCCCCATGATTCAGTCTGATTTGGCAGTTAATGATAAGTCCAGAGTGGCCCTCCCTCTACTCAGCTTCTGCGCATGTTGGGAAAGGTAATTGTCTTTAATTGTTCTCAAGAACTAATCACCCTTGTGAGATTTGCAGGTTTCATCTTCCCATATTATATCCAGATAATTAAAGTCCCCCATGATAATTACTTCATTGCAGTTTGACACCTCTTCTATTTGCCTTAATAATAAGATTTTCGTTTCTTCTGTTGCTTTTGGTGGCCTATACAAAACCCCTATCAGGATTTTGTTATTTTTTTTCTCCCTGTATTTCTACCCACAGAGATTCCACACTTTTATCTCCTGCACCTATATCTTCTCGTAGCCTTGGCATTAGGTAGGGTTTAATGTACAGACACATTCCTCCACCTTTCTGTTCCCCATGCATCTTGCGCACCCTCGATCGGCTGATCAAGGACCGCATACATTGCACAAGTAACACACTGGGTGGCATTGTCAGGCATGGAGCTCATCCTAATGGGGATCTACAATTTACTAACGGAAGTAGTGAAGATAGACTAGGTCAAACTCCAAACACTCCTCCACCCATTCACAACCGCTCGCACTCACACTTACACACATAGGCATTTACTGATGGGCACTTACACACACACATACTTACTGAATGGCACTCACACACAGACACTTTTACTGATGGGCACTCACACACAGGCACTTAATGACGGGCACACACACAGACACTTACTGACATGCACACACACAGACACTTACTGGTGGGCACACACCGAGACACTTACTGACGGGCACACACCCAGACACTTACTGACGGGCACACACCCAGAAACTTACTGACAGACACACACACCCAGACACTTACTGACAGGCACACGCACAGACACTACTGACAGGGACACACACAGAATATACTTATCAGCCCTTAGCAGCAGCAGACTCCTCTTCAGTAGTTGATGACCTCACCCACAGGCTCAGCATCAGGACCTCTCTCAATGACCTGGTTCCGCTCCAGGAACCGCTCTGCTACCTCTCCCTGCTGGACAGATCCGTCTGCGGGCAATCCTTCAGTGGCTTCCTCGGTCTCCTGGCCACGGTTCCTGTGCCCCACCGATGTCCCCTTGTGCCCTGCTCCTGGCTCGCTACTGGCGTCTGACATCACTTCCGGTCAGATGCTTCTCCTGAAAGATGCAAATAGAGCAATACATAATGGGAAAAAAGCATTGAAACCACTGAAATAATAAAAAGCAGTAAAGAAGCATGAAAAGGTATTTAGGAAAACAAAAATTATGAACAAAACACAAAGGCAGAAAAGCTGGAACCTTCAAATGTTCTTCAGTTGTATAAATAGTAAAAAGATTAAAACTGTAAGTATTGGCACTTTAAAAAGGAATGAGAGAAGAATTATAGAAGGTGATGAGGAAAAAGCAAATCTGTTAAACAGTTTTTTTCTTCAGTGTATTTTAAGAGGAAAATGAAATGTTGTGAGGTGAAATGCTGAAAATAACTACCAAACAGGAAAGCTCCGAGCATCGATCACACACCAGCCAAACTGCTCAAACCAGTGTCAGTCAAGATCCTAACCACCCTATGTCATAAAATCTAAAGCTCCAAATCGTGGCCCAAAAACTGGACAAGGTCTGTCTTCATCACACTGCCAAAAGAAGGTGATGCTCAAGAATGTTCCAATTACCGCACCACCACCCTCATATTTTACGCGAGCATACTTTTTTTAAAAGATCATACAAAAATGCATTGTGACAATTGCTGAACGGGAACTGCCAAACGTTCAAGCTGGCTTCCACAAAGGACGTGGCACCAGAGACCAAATCTCAAACCTGTGCTGGATCACGGAGAAGACCCGAGAGTATCAAATGGACGTGTACATGTTTTTCATTGACTACAGCAAGACATTTGATTACTTCAAACATGACAAGCTTTGGAAGAGTCTGAAGCAAATGGTCGTCCCAGAACATATTTAACAGCTTATAAAGTCTCTTTACAAAAACCAAGAAGCAATAGTCAGGACAGCTTATGGAAACACAGATTGGATTGGAATCGAGAAAGGCCCACAGCAAGGCTGCATTCAATCACCAGTCCTTTTCAATCTGTTTGCAGAAACGATCATGATTAAAGATGAGCGAACGTACTCGGTTCGGGTGTTTTTGAACTCGAGCACCGCTTTTTCCGAGTAACTGACTACTCGGACGAAAAGATTTGGGGGGCGCCAGGGGTCGGGGGCGGCGTAGTGGAGCGGGGGGTAGCAGTGGGGAACAGGGGGGAGCTCTCTCTCTCCCCACTCCCCTCTGCAACCCCCCGTGCACCCCTGGCGCCCCCCGAATCTATTCGTCCAAGTAGTCAGTTACTCGGGAAAAGCGGTGCTCGAGTCAAAAAACACCCGAACCGAGTACGTTCGCTCATCTCTAATCATGATGCAATACAATTTGGACAAATTAGAAATCGGAGTCAAAATCAGTCGCAGAAATGTCAACAACCTTCAATATGCAGATGCCACCACCCTGCTTGCAGAAAGTGAAAGGAACCTAGAATACCTTATCCAATGAGTGCAAAAGGTAAGCGAACGCATGGGACTGTACCTCAACAGCAAGAAAACGAAAGTCATCACCACGGTAGGCAACGGTGCATTGAACATAAAATTAACAACAAAGAAGTTGAGTCGGTCCAGGATTTCATCTTCCATGGATCCAAAATCGATTGCAATGGGCAATCTGGACCTGAGATCAAGAAATGGATTACACTTGGTAGGAATGCAGTGCAAGAAATGGAAAAGATCTGGAAAAGCAAGAATATTAGCATTGCAACAAAACCAGACTAGTCAATGCAATCGTCTTTCTCATAACGATGTATGGTTGCAAAGGTTGGACGCTCAGGAAAGCAAACAGAAGGAAAATTTTATATGTTTGAACTCTGGTTCTGGAGGAGAATGCTACGGATACCTTGGACTGCCTTACTACGAATAAGGTAGTGTTAGATCGCGTCAAACTGAAAATATCACTAGAGGGCAAAATTGTCAAACAGTGGCTCTATTTTTTGATACGTGATGCTTGCTAACTCACTGGAAACAGTACTGATGCTTCACAAGATCAGTAGAAAGAGCAGATCAGGCCGACAAGGAACAAGATGACAAGATACAATCAAGGCCACCAACAGGTCAATCGTGGAAGTGAAAGAAGCGGTGAAAGACACATGGAGAACATTGATCCATAGAGTGACTGAAGGTCTGATGCAACTGAACGGTTAATCATCATAAAGAAAACTCTACACTCTATGTCATCAGTCTAACTCAGGAAGAAGTGCAGATCTGTGTTAAAAAGATTACATAGACAAATCACTAGTTTCAGATGGCATACATCCCCAGATATTAAGTACTATAATCGACAATACCTTATTCTAATATTTAACTGTGATGATGGGGTTTGTTCCACAAAATTGGCAAAAAGCAAATGTAGTTGCCAATATACAAGAAGGAGTCACAAAGTGAACCTAAAAACCATAGGCTGGTAAGTCTAACTTCTATAGTTAATAAAAAATTTGGGGGGGGGGGGTTTCTAAGAGACACTATCCTGGAGTGCCTAGATGAAAATAGCTGTACAACTCCATATCAGTGTGGGTTTATGAGGGATCACTCCTGTTAAACCAATCTAATCAGCTTCTACACGGAGGTAAGTTCTATCTAAACTGGATTGGGGAGAGTCTTTGGATCTTATATATCTTGTTGTTGTTTTTTTTTTCCCTAAAGGATACTGTGCCACATAAAAGGTTGGTAAATAAAATGAAAATGCTTGGTCTGGGTGAGAATGTGTATGAGTGGGTATGTAACTGGCTCAGAGATAGAAAGCAGAGGGTGGTTATTAATGATGCTTAATGTGATTAGGTCACCATTACTAGTGGAGTACCACAGGGGACAGTACTGGGCTGGTGATCATACCCTAAAGGCCCATTTAGACTGGACGAATGTTGGGCAAACGATGCCCGACACTCGTCCCCGCACATACTCGCTCCTGTGCTGCTTCACGGGAGCAAGTATCGCTGGCTCACAGACGGGAGGCTGGAGAAAAATTCTCTCCTTGCACTCCCACGCCCATCTGCATTGACTTAACATAGCGATCGTTTGGTACTAAATGGCTGCTATTTACACTGAACGATCAGTGATCAGCTCATCGTCCATCGTTTATGCTGCATAAACAATGGACGATGTGCTGATTGCTCATTGTAAGTAGCAGCTGTTCAGTACTGAACAGCCGTTATGTTAAGTCAATGGAGAGGGGCGGGGGAGTGGGAGGAGAAAAATCTCCTCCAGCTGCCTTGCCCCCCTGCTGGCCACTCTGTGAGCGAGCCAGCACTACTAGCAACTCTGCAACAGCATGGGAGCGAGGACGCACAGGGGCAAGTGTCGGGCATCGTTTGCCCGACATTCGTCCCATCTAAATGGACCTTTAGAGACTTTGGAAGTCAATGCATGAACAAACGTGGACTAAATCTGTTAGCCCAGAGTTGGAGTGTACCATAAGCACAGAGGGACTGGCTGCCCGGACCTGAGACCTACTGATGGCCCTTTTCCTTCAAGTCTAGTAGATGGAGCAGACTGGAGAAGCCTAAGAAGTTATCTATTCTCCTCAATGACAAGAATAGTTGAAGGATTGCATAGTGTTTTGCAAAACATGTATGCTGTATTAAAGTCTCAGTTGTATTATTGTTGCAGGTATATTAAGTGGTACCTTGATAAAAAGGTACTCCTTTTCCAACTAGGTCTATAATAGTCCGTCTGTAGTGTAGGGAGTCATACTCCTATGCTGTACAGAGTAATATGCAATGTGCATGCTTTGCAGTAGGAACTCATGGAGAAGTAGTGGTGTAATGGTCATAAGGACACATGGAGACAGAAAGCATTTTCCATACTAAGTGACTAGTGCAAACCTAAAAGTGGCGTAGAGATTGAAGAGGCTGTGACAAAGAGTAGCCTCTCAGGCTGACCATACTCATTAAACTTTGATTGGCCGCATTGAGACTAAATAGGGTTAATTTAGTTCACCTTATTTTTTTATTTTACAAGCCTGTGCAAAATGGCATGATCAGCTGGCTTCCACTAATCATGCCATACACTTGCAATTTCAGCAACAGCTCACATTTTTCTTTGGGTTGGATCACATGTTATGCAAGTGCAAGCAATTGTTAGCATTATTTTTGCCATTTTGCTTTTTTGGACAATTCTCTCATGTATATTGCCAGCTTCAGGGTGCAGTATGATGGGCTGCTGGCTGAAAGTCACTTTGGCGCAATATAATTTGGTGGAACTTCTGATGTAAGATGAGGTCCCTAACCCAATGTAAGGACCCGTAGGGAAGGTTAGGTCACTGTTCTATAAAAAAGATAATTAGATAATCGCAACTGTGTGTTTTTTAAAAGGAGAGCACCTTATAAAAGCTGTCTGTAGATATAATGATTAAGATTGGACTGTAAAATGTTTAAGATCATTACCTTTATCTATAGCAAATAGACTTGTTTAGGTCAGTCAATAAGCTTCCATTTCCACTTTTTGTCCATGTCAGGTGCTCATTATTAGTGCTATGGAACTGGTTAACCAATCCTTTTCAGGAAGATTTTTTCTCGTTGGATTGTCCACCATTCCTTATGTGGAGGCTCTTGGCTTTCTTTCATTCTTGGTGATATACTTGATTACCTTGCTAGCAAACTTTCTACTGATCGTCGCGGTGAAACTCAACCCAAAGCTCCAGACTCCCATGTACTTCTTTCTTATTAATCTTTCCTTTATTGATATTTGCTTCTCTACCACTGTGGTCCCTAAACTCCTGAAGAACACATTATCCAAGGACAGGAGCATCTCTCTACTAGAATGTGCTATCCAGATGTACTTTCATTTGGCTTTTGGGTCTACAGAGTGTTTTTTACTTGCTATTATGGCTTATGATAGATTTGCTGCCATCTGTAAACCGCTGCACTACAACACCATCATGAGCAAGAAAATATGTATTTGTATGGCCGCTGCGTCATGGACCTCAAGCTTTATCAACTCCATGATACAAGTGATCTACACTTTCCAGATGTCCTTCTGCCGTTCCCACTATGTCAACCACTTCTTTTGCGAGGTACCTCCATTTTTACAAATATCCTGCAGTGACACTTGGCCTCATGAGGTATCAATGTACATTACAGCTGGAATCATAGTTAGTCTAGCGTTTTTCTTGATTCTAATTTCATATATCCGTATTGTATCCACCATCCTGAAGATCAGTTCTACTGATGGAAGGTATAAAGCTCTCTCCACATGTGCCTCCCACATCATTGTAGTTACTCTCTACTATGGAACCATTATGGTTATGTATTTACGTCCACATTCTCATGCCTCTCGAGACATAGACAAGTCTGTCTCTATCCTCTACACAACTGTTACACCTATGCTAAACCCCATCATCTACAGTGTCAGAAATAAGGATGTCAAAGGAACCATAAGAAAAATCTACTGTAGTTAAAGTCTCCAATCGAATTTATTTTTATAAAAAATCTTATTAATATAGGAATTCTATATTGAGAAACACTGGATCCGATAGTATCAAACTTTCCTTCTGTGCTCTATTCTTAATGCCAGTTTGGATGTTGACCATAAGATCTGAGCACAAGCATTGCTTGAAGCCCTTGAATTGTGATACAAGATCTGTAACAGATTCCAACACACACATTTTCAAAAAAACAACCATCACATGATACATTAATGTCCACATATGTGGTCTTTTGTCACCCAAAGTCTTAGTATTGACTGTACCTCAGCTCCACCTATAGCTCAAACAAAAATAAAAAAAAAAGTTTGCAAGCTCAGCTCAATTAATTGAAGTTACGTGTTCAAATCTCAGATGGTGCAGTGGAAGGGAAAATACCTCGTATCGGCCAAGGGCTACAGCATGAATCTAAAGAGGACTGTGAAATTGTGCATTCATCTCAAAATAAAACAAGATTTTATTATGCTAAAAACATCTTAAATGCAGAACAGGAAAAAAATGTGGTGAGATTTGCAATTCTTTCTGATCTCCATCTAAAGGCCCTTTTACACACAATGATAATAATTTGTTATAATAATCTTTCAGAGCAGTCAGCAACTAACCAGCAACTAACTACCAGATTTGTGCTTGAAAAAGGAGCTTGTTGCTCCGAAACAGAATTATAAATTGGCCTCATATTGTTGGTAGGCCCAAACAATTAGATGGAGATAAACCAACTGACAACCACAGTCCCATTGGCAGTAGGGGGGAGAAGCCTATATAGATCACTGCAGCAAATGTCTTACGACTAGAGATGAGCGAACCTACTCATTTCGAGTAATTACTCGATCGAGCACCTCGATTTTCGAGTACTTCCGTACTCGGGTGAAAAGATTCGGGGGGCTCCGGGGGGCGGCGTGGCGGAGCGGGGGGTAGCAGCGGGGAACAGGGGGGAGCCCTCTTTTTCTCCCCCCCCCCCCACTCCCCGCTGCAACCCCCCTCTCACCCACGGCGCCCCCCAGAATCTTTTCGCCCGAGTATGGAAGTACTCGAAAATCGCGGCGCTTGGGCAAAAAATGGGCGTGGCCGAGTACGCTCGCTCATCTCTACTTACGACGCACAGAACAGGTTAGTACTAGAGATATACATTAAAGTACCACCTATTTTTAACCTGTTAAGACTCCATGATGTAAACTAATATTATATACTGGCTTGCTTTAAGCTTCAATGATGGACATTTATGTAATAGATTCTGCACTCACAATAGAGCTCTGTATTAACTGACAGCGTGGCTCTCATTTTACTGACCAGGATCAGAAAAGACTTTGATCCTGGTCATTAGCTCCCTAGGTGCCGTGGTCAGTATTAATCATGGTATCTAGGTAGATAGACAGAGGGAGGGGTTCCCTCTGTTCCCACTGGCCCCTCACAAATGTAATTGTGGCTCAGCAATGGGTGGTCATACCAGCCAGAGGCCTATTAAAAGGCATACAGGCATGCCACAGTCGTCTAATAGATAATTTTGGAGTTCTAGATTCACATGGAATTATATTATTCCCATATTGAGAATACCAAAGCATCATAACTGGAGTGGGAGTCTCAGATTAAGGATGAACTTAGTGTAAAGTCATTATCAAAACAGCGGTCAAGGGTATCGGAGTTGAGGGAGAAGAAATAGGGGGCTGCAGCACTGTGGAGAGCTTTATGGATGGGAAAGTGAGTTTAAATTGTATTCTGTAGCAGATGGGCAAATAGTGGAGAGACACAGAATGGAAACATTGGTGTAGTGGCTGGCACAGGGCAGAGGCATCACTGCCGTAACTGTTATAGTGGGAGACATCAGTGTAGTGTATGGCACAGGGTGGAGGCATTAGTGTAGTTATGGGCAAAAAGGTAAATGCAACAGTGTAATGATTGGATATAAAGATGAGTCGGGCAACCGTATTCAGGATAGACTGCAGGGAAGACCGATTAGTGATAAGTTACAGTAGTCAAGACAAAAATGGATCAGGGCAACAACGATCGCATTGTGATGTTCCTATTAGGACCAAAAAAGTAAAAGGATAAATGTTATTAAAGTGTATTAAAAAAAATGTGCATGGTTAAAATAAAAACTATTCTTGTTTTTTTTTTTTTGTAAAAGCGAAAAAAAGAAATCCACATAAAATATTACCTCAAGAAGTGTATAATTACCTCCATGCTGTCACTGAACAGAATCAACTATACCAAGACCAACAATACGAATAGTAACAGTAAATGAGGCCCAAATAATAGTATCAAATAAAACTGCAGACCATGATCACATATTACCACCACATAGTGAAGGGAAAGTCCCACCATACTGTTACTGAATAACGACCACTGCAAAGATCAATATAACCAATAATGATGCTATATCAGGGACAAATAATACCTCTAAACCATAACTGCACTAAACCGCCACAGTATTACTGAAGAAAAACACTATATAAAGTCCAATATTACCATTATATAGTGACTAGTGATGAGCGAGCATTGCCCTTAGCGAGTACTTTCCCGCTCGAGAGAAAAGGTTTGGCTGCCGGCGGCGGGCAGGGAGCGGCGGAGGAGAGCGGGGAGGAATGGAGGGGAGATCTCTATCTCCACCTCCCGCACCCTCCTGCCCACTGCCGCAACTCACCTGTCACCTCGATGGAGCAATTGGTCTTAGCGAGTATGCTCACTCATCTCTAATAGTGACCATAAACAGTAAATACCAGCTCTACACAAGCACCCTGGAGACTGTATAAGTTATTACAATAAAGTTATTGCCAGTGAGGACAGATGATATTCTCTGACTGGAGTCATAAACTTTCCTTTTTCTTCCCCCTTTGGCCCAGACCTCCCTGCTGAGCCGGCGCACCTTTCCAAGCAGGTCTGACAAGCGTGGGTAGCTTTTCAGAAACCGCTGAACCACCAAATTAAAGACGTGGGCCAGACATGGCACGTGCGTGAGGCTGCCGAGCTGCAGAGCCGCCACCAGGTTACGGACCTTGTCACACACGACCATGCCCGGTTGGAGGCTCAGCGGCGAAAGCCAGCGGTCGGTCTGCTCTGTCAGACCCTGCAGCAGTTCATGGGCCGTGTGCCTCTTCTCTCCTAAGCTGAGTACTTTCAGCACGACCTGCTGGCGCTTGCCCACCGCTGTGCTGCCACCTCGCTCGACAACGACTGCTGGCGACGTGCTGCTGCTGACACATCTTGATTGCGAGACAGAGGTTGCGTACTAGGAGGAGGCAGGAGGAGGGTGGTTTAGTGGAGGAAGCATACACCGCCGCAGATACCACCACCGAGCTGGGGCCCGCAATTCTGGTGGGTAGGACATGAGCGGTCCCAGGCTCTGACTCAGTCCCAGCCTCCACTAAATTCACCCAATGTGCCATCAGGGAGATATAGTGGCCCTGCCTGCCTGCGCTTGTCCACGTGTCCGTTGTTAAGTGGATCTTGGCAGTAACCGCGTTGGTGAGGGTGCGTACAATGTTGCGGGAGACGTGGTCGTGCACGGCTGGGACAACATATCAGGAAAAGTAGTGGCGACTGGGAACCGAGTAGCGCAGGGCCGCCGCCACCATCATGTTTTTGAAAGCCTCCGTTTCCACAAGCCTATACGGCAGCATCTCCAGGCTGATCAATTTGGCTATGTGCACGTTTAACGCTTGAGCGTGCGGGTGCATGGCGGCGTACTTGCGCTTGCGCTCAAACAGTTGCGCTAGCGACGGCTGGACGCTGCGCTGAGAGACATTGCTGGATGGGGCCGAGGACAGCGGAGGTGAGGGTGTGGGTGCAGGCCGGGAGACGGTCGTGCCTGTGTCCTGAGAGGGGGGTTGGATCTCAGTGGCAGGTTGGGGCACAGGGGGAGAGGCAGTGGTGCAAACCGGAGGCGGTGAACGGCCTTCGTCCCACCTTGTGGGGTGCTTGGCCATCATATGCCTGCACATGCTGGTGGTGGGGAGGCTGGTGGTGGTGGCTCCCCGGCTGATCTTGGCACGACAAACCTTGTACACCACAGTTCGTCGGTCGTCTGCACTCTCAGTGAAAAACTGCCAGACCTTTGAGCACCTCGCCCTCTGCAGGGTGGCATGGCGCGAGGGGGGTGCTTTGGGAAGCAGTTGGTGGATTATTCGGTCTGGCCCTGTCTCTACCCCCGGCCACCGCACTGCCTCTTCCAACCTGCCCTGCTGCTGCACTTGCCTCCCCCTCTGAAGACGTGTCCTCAGTAGGCTTAGCAAACCAGGTGGGGTCAGTCACCTCATCGTCCAGCTACTCTTCCTCCGAATCCTCTGTGCGCTCCTCCCTCGGACTTACTGCCCTTACTACTACCTCACTGATAGACAACTGTGTCTCATCGTCATCGTCCTCCTCACCCACTGAAAGCTCTTGAGACAGTTGCCGGAAGTCCCCAGTCTCCTCACCCGGATCCCGGGAACTTTCCAAAGGTTGGGCATCGGTCATGAGAAACTCCTCAGGTGATAGAGGATCCATTTTTGCCCACTCAAGGCCAGGACCCGAGAACAGTTCCTGGGAGCCTGCCTGCTCTTCTGAATGTGTCATTTGCTGGGAGGGAGGATGCTGGGAGAAGGGAGAAGCAGCAGCAAGAAGATTTTGGGATGCAGCAGTGGACGGCGTAGAACTCTGGGTGGTCGATAGATTGCTGGATGCACTTTCTGCCATCCACGAAAGGACCTGCTCACACTGCTCAGTTTCTAATAAATGTCTACCCCGTGGACCCATTAATTGTGAGATGAATCTGGGGACCCCAGAAACTTGCCTCTCTCCTAATCCCGCAGCAGTCGGCTGCGATACACCTGGACCAGGAGCTCGGCCTGTGCCCACACCCTGACTTGGGCCTCCGCATCCTCGCCCGCATCCACGTCCTCTAGGCCTACCCCTACCCCTTAGCATGGTGTATTACGAGTAGAGCAGAAACAGAATGCTGTAATTAAATGTGCCGCTTATTGGCCTGTGGTTGGAGGCTGATTTCGCTTACGGAACGCACAGCAGAGCCAGGAAACAATTATGCGCAAGCCTGTAGTGAGACCTAGGTGCGTATGACTGAGCTACTGGAATTCACAGGGCAGAACCAGTCAAGTGGCCAAAGGCCAGTGGTAGGCCTTAAGTATTTTGCTTCAACTTTTTAAAATGGTGAGGTGAAAAACCTGACAGACACCGTATGCAGCGTATATATGTATACTCTTTCCCTCTGGCGGGATGACGGCGGTCATGTAACGGACACAGCAGAGCCAGGAAACAATTATGCGCAAGCCTGTAGTGAGACCTAGGTGCGTATGACTGAGCTACTGGAATTCATAGGGCAGAACCAGTGAAGTGGCTAAAGGCCAGTGGTAGGCCTTAAGTATTTTGCTTCAATTTTCTAAAATGGTGACGTGAAAAACCAGACAGACACCGTATGCAGCGTATATATGTATACTCTTTCCCTCTGGCGGGATGACGGTGGTCATGTAACGGACACAGCAGAGCCAGGAAACAATTATGCGCAAGCCTGCTATAACGCTTAGCTGGGTAATAATGAGCAACCACTACCCCCAGCAGACACGCAGTAAAGTGTACACGGTCAAAGGCTTGGCTGGGTAATAATGGGCGACTACTACCCCCAGCAGACACGCAGTAAACTGAAGACGGTCACAGGCAGCCCAAATATAGTATTTTTTCCCAATTTTTGGGAAAAAGCCCACTGCCTATATAGCCTGTATATAGATTTCCCTGTTGGAGGATGACTGTGGTTATTGAAAGCACAGTGCAGCCAGAAATAATTATGTGCAAGGCTGCAATAACACCTAGCTGGGTATTAATGAGTGACTACTACCCCCAGCAGACACGCAGTAAACTGAACACGGTCACAGGCAGCCCAAAGATTTTTTTTTCCAATTTTTTTGAAAAAGCCCACTGCCTAAATAGACAGTATATCTCTTTCCCTGTACCATTGTCCCTACCTCACCAGTACTGCCCCTATACTCAGTAAAATGACTGCAGACTGAGGACGCTATGGTCTGCACGCCCGATATACAAAAAAAAAATTTGCAAAACTGCTAAAAGCAGCCTCAACAGTACTGCACACGGTCAGATGTGGCCCTAATAAGGACCGTTGGGGTTCTTGTAGACGAAGATAACAGCCTAACACTCTCCCTATAGCAGGTACAGCAGGACGGCACTTTCCCTAATGTTTCTCAGCGTGCATCTGTGGCGAGCCGCGGCCGGCCCCAGTTTATATACTTGGGTGTCACCTGATCTCCCCAGACACTCACTGCAGGGGGGTGGGATAGGGCTGGAACTTCACAGGAGGAAGTTATAATGCCTTCCCTGTGTTTCTATTGGCCAGAAAACGGTGCAAAATTTTCTGGGAAGAAAATGGAAGTGACTCGAACACCGCGTGGTACTCGTCTCGAGTAACGAGCATCTCGAGTACCCTAATACTCGAACGAGCATCAAGCTCGGATGAGTACGCTCGCTCATCTCTATTTAACTTAAACAAATTTGTATTGATACTTTAATAGAAACCAATTTTTTTCACAGGGCTGCCTCCAGGCTCTGTTAGAAATTAAACAACAGCGAGCTGTATCTTTAAAAAATGTTTATGGGTTTCACCTGCCCTCGCGGTTGAGCAATTTTTCAGGGGTACACTTTTTCTCTTGGTACACCAATTTTTCTGGCCCTCGTCTATACTGTTATCTAACTAATTTTTCCGGCCTGCGCCTACACTCATGGTACACCAATGTTTCAGGGGTTCACCTATACTTCTGCTACAGAAACGTTACAGGGGTCTGCCTATACTTTTGCTACAGAAATGTTACTGGGGTCTGCCTATACTTGTGCTACAGAAATGTTACAGGGGTCTGCCTATACTTTTGCTACAGAAATGTTACTGGGGTCTGCTTATACCTTTGCTACAGAAATGTTGCTGGGGTCTGCCTATACCTTTGCTACAGTAATGTTACTGGGGTCCGCCTATACTTTTACTACAGAAATGTTACTGGGGTCTGCCTATACTTTTACTACAGAAATGTTACTGGGGTCTGCCTATACCTTTGCAACAGAGATGTTACAGGGGTCTGCCTATGCCGTGGGTGCACAAAGACTTCCATCGTGGTGTTTTACCTATCTGGCACAATTACACTGACTGACTTGGGAAGAAATGTGTGCCGAGGCCAAGGTCCTTGGCGGGGGGAAACTCTGCCATGTTTGGGCACTCTGATTTCTTCCTGTGTAATACCATCTTTGTGCACTGACAGCATAGGCGAGCCCAAGGAACTCAAAGACGTCCCCTTGTGGTGTTGAGCTATCTGACACCTACACAGAATGAATTGTGTGAGAACACATGGATTTCCCATTGCTATGTAACTCAGGGCACCTTGGGTCACACAAGGTGGAGGCTGGGACCGAGCCTGACCTAGGGCCCGCTCACGTGCTTCCCACACAGAGTATTGCTGCATTGTGGAGATGTGTAGAAGTGCTGGCACCTGAGTCCCCTTTATGCCCACGTTTGCAGATCCTGACAATTTTGTGACAGAGGTGGCACGGGATTGGAATGATGATCGTACATCAATTTATCATCATTTCTCAACAGCATTGTGGGCTATCGCCCACACATTCAAAGAGGGTCCCTGCCTGGCCTGCCAACCCAACATGTTTGGGTGCTGTGATTTCTTTATGTGTAATACATTCCTTGGGTTCTTTTGGCTCACCTATGCTGTGGGTGCACAAAGACTTCCCATAGCGGTATTTTACCTGTCTGGCACAAATACACTGACAGGCTTTAGTAGGGTGCAAAGTGCAGATGGCTTTCCCATTGCGTTGTTGAGCTATCTGACACCTACGCAGAATGAATAGTGTGTGGACACATGGATTTCCCATTGCTTTGTAACTCGCAGCACCTTGGGTCACACAAGGTGGAGGCTGGGGCCAAGCCATACTTCCCACACAGACTATTGCGGGTCCTACCTCAGTCATGGTTTCTTGGCCTTGTTGTACCACCTCCTCCTCCTGCTTGGGGTCAGGGGATCAGCACTGTGCAACATGCATTTTCTCTCGTGTTACCACAGTTATCTGAGACACTGGTTTGGGCCAAACAAAAGGAGCGTTACTGCATTAATTAGAGGTATAGAGCTGTACTAGCATCGGAGTCTGCTTTATGCCCACGATTGCTGAGGATGTGGGCAGAGGACGAAGTCCTGGGGAAAATGCAACTGCGCCAGGATTGGCCTGTGGAACGTCTTCCTGGTTCATCAAGTCTTTGGAGCGATGAAAGCAACCACAACTAATTTAATGAGACGTTTACAGCTGTAATAGCATCGGAGTCCGCTTTATGCCAACGATTGCTGAGGGTGTGTGCAGAGGCCGAGGTCCTCGGCGGAGTGAAAGTCTGCCATGTTTGGGCACTGTAATTGCTCCATGCTTAATATTTTCCTTGGGTTCCTTTGGCTCGCTTATGCTGTTGGTGCACAAAGACTTCCCATAGCGCTGTTTTGCCTGTCTGGCACAAATACACTGACTGACCTAGGTAGGGTGCAAAGTGCAGATGGCTTTCCCATTGCGTTGTTCAGCTATCTGACACCAACACAGAATGAATGAGGGTTTGTTCCAAGTAAATTGATAGTGGGGTGACCGCCAGACTCTTGCCCCCATTTTGGCTTAATAGTGGGACCTGCGAGCCTCATATGCAGCCATGCATGCTGCCCCTGCCCTTCCCTATCCGTTTTTGTGGTGTTTCCATGGCTTTCTGATGTTTTGTGGTGTTTCACAAGTCATCAGCTATGCGGAGCATTGGTCCCATACAAAAATGCTCGAGTCGCCCATTAACTTCAATAGGGTTAATTACTCGAAACGAGCTCTCGAGCATTACAAAGTTTGACTCGAGCAACGAGCACCCGAGCATTTTGGTGCTCGCTCATCTCTACATAGAATCATGAAATTTGTCAGGAACATTCTTTAGGTCCTAAATAGGAAAAGTAAAGGGGCCACAACTCGAAAATTCAATGCTAAGTGCAAAAGTATTGGCGCCCCTCTGTAATGTACCAAATCTAATTCTCTAACTTTCTGATATCGTACAAACATGAAATTTGGCAGTAGCATTCTTTAGGTCCTGAATAGGAAAACTAAACGTCCTAAATGAGGACGTGAATTAATAGCTAAGAGCTATGTGTGATTGGATGAGTGCTCAGCCAATAGCTAAGCAGTAGCTGCTATTGGCTGAGCCCTCAGCCAATCTGCATAGCCCTTTCAGGAGGCAGGGATTTTTAAATCCCTGACTGCGGAAAGAGCTTCATAGCAGTACCGGCGAGCCAGCAGGAGGACGCGGCTGAGCGCAGGAGAGGTGAGTAATAATTTTTTTTATTTTTTCACCACTTATTGATGCCTATCGGGGAAGGGCTTATACTTCAAGCCCTTCCCCGATAATCATTCTGCGGGGCTTGGCTGAAACTATTGATTTCAATGGGATCGGCAGCAGTGTTAAATTCGCGATCGCGCAACATCGCAATTTACCGCGAAATCGTGATTTTGCGCGTTCGCGATTTTAATATTACAAGTCCCATAGACCCCTGCAGAAAACAAAAAGCTGCGGATTTCAAAGGGAAAAGAAAACTTTAGTGAGTAGTCACCCTTATGAGCAACACAAAGATAAACTTTATTGTAATTATAAGTTAAGCCCAATGTCCACAGGTGGACTTGAATTATGCGTACCTGCACGAATGATCCACAGTTCAAGCCACCCACAGAGAAACATAGACGTCTGCAGCTGAATTAAAGCATGCAGCTTTGTTTTGTGGACCTTTTGGTCTGGAAAACAAATTGTAGCATGCTCCATTTCGGTGTTGTTCCCGCACGGGCGGCTTCCATTAAAATCAAAGGAAGCCGTCTGATCCACGGCCCGTCCGCAATTGACATTGTGGATGAGCTGCGGATTCCTCAGGAAAGCAGGAGTTAGAAAAAGAAAACTTTACTGGGCATGTGTGGCGGTACATGGGCGCTTCTGCACGCATCCGCAGTGAAATCCTGGACAGGTATTCACGGTCCTTGGCCGCCGGCAGGGTCAGAATCCACTGCGTGCTCGCGCATGCGGAATCTAACCCGCCCATGGACATGAGCCTTAAGTAGGAGCGGTGGGGTGATAACTGGTTAACTTTTTTCTGCGAGCCAATGCAATTACACAGATACCACAGTTGTATGATATTTTCATTCTGTTTCTCTACTTAAATTAGATTTGCATTGCAAAATTCAGAGCCTTCCTAGTTTTAATTTTTCTGCTTCTAGGGCTGTGTAAGGGCTTGTTTCTTGTTGGATGAGTTGTAGTTTTTATAAGTGCAATTTCAAGATACATACAACTTGTTGTTCACTTTTTGATCTATTTTTTTAAGAGGCAGAGTGAACCAAAAGACTCCCAGAATTCTGACATTGCGTACAATATTTTGTGCCACGCTGGATAAACTACATTTAAAATAAAGTAACACTTTTTGAACTCTTCATTTTATTTCTAAATATTTTTTTAAAAATTAACAAAATCTTTTTTTTTTTTTTACACTTTTTTAGACCTCTAGTGGAACTTGAAAATGTAATTACTTGATTACTTGCACAATGCACTGCAATACTTGCATGTAGTAGGTCTTCATACAAGTTCTACAATGCTCGTTACGCGAGTCGAACTTTCAGTGATGCTCGAGAGTTCGTTTCGAGTAACGAACCCCATTGAAGTCAATGGGCGACTCGAGCATTTTTGTATATGACTGGTGCTCCGCTAAGGTTTTCATTTGTGAAAATCTTAGCAAATCACCAAAGTCATGTAAAAAACACAGAAATGGATAGGGCAGGCAAGGAGCAACATGCAGGGCTGCATTTCGGGCTCCGAGGTCTCACTATTAAGCCCCAATAGTGGCAAGAGTGAGACACCCCCCCCCCCGCACTGTCAGCATAACGATCGTTCTGCCACAGCTGTAACAGGTGTGGCAGAGAAGAACGACGTTAGCCCATTGAATTCAATGGAGCCGGCAATACAGCTGGCTCCATTGAAAGCAATGGGCTGTCGGCGAGCGCGGGATGAATTTTCGGGAAGGGCTTAAAAATATAAGCCCTTACCTGAAAAAGAAAGATTTTAGTGTAAAAAAGAATAAAAATGCAAGCATTCTCTTCAATGGAGCCGCTGCTGCTGCCGGCGACTCCATTGAAGACAATGGTCCGCTGGCACACCTGAATTCTTTTTCAGGGAAGGGTTTTACATATAAGCCATTCCCTGGAAATGAATTAAAAGTGATTTAAAAAACAAAAAAAAATAGATACTCACCTCCCTTCAGCTGCCGGGGCACAGCCGCGTCTTCTCCTGCTGTCCCCTGCACTGTGGTGCTGAACTGCTGTCATTCAGCTGAGCCAATCAGAGGCAACACTCACTCACCCATTCATGAATTCATGAATGGGTGTGAGTGAGATCTGCCTCTGATTGGTCAGGCTGTGACCAATCAGAGGCAGCTCATTCAGCAGGAGGGGATTTTAAATCCCCGACTGCTGAATACTACAGAGAGCAGTTCAGGAGAACTGCCAGCTGGCCGCAGCTGAACTCCGTCTGCCGGGACCAGGTGAGTATATATATTTTTTTTTATTTTTACACATTTCTGGATGAATTGCAGGGAAGGGCTTATATATTTAAGCCCTTTCCGAAAATTCATTGTGCGATCGCCGGCAGCCCATTGCTTTCAATGAAGCCGGCTGTATCGCCGGCTCCATTGAATTCAATGGGCTAACATCGTTCTGCCGGGACCAGGTGAGTATATATATTTTTTTTACTTTTTACACATTTTAGGATGATTTTCAGGTAAGGGCTTATATTTTTAAGCCCTTCCCGAAAATTCATCCCGCACTCGCCGGCAGCCCATTGCTTTCAATGGAGCCGGCTGTATTGCCGGCTCCATTGAATTCAATGGTCAGTGCTCGTTTAATCAAGACGAGCACCGCGTGGTGCTCGTCTCGAGTAACGAGCATCTCGAGCACCCTAATACTCGAACGAGCATCAAGCTCGGACGAGTATGCTCGCTCATCTCTAGTAATGATCATTGTGCATTTTTGTTCATTTGAATGAATTTTGCATGATAGTCATCCCCTTGTAAATGGCCTTTAAAACAACAAAAACTTTTGAAACTAATTGAAGCAACATCTTAAAAAAACAAATTGTTCAATTACTATAGAAGCACAAATTTGGCCAATATGGTTATTAATATTAAACTTTTTATTTACTGAACATACTGTACAACTCTTTTTGTTCATTCTGCTTATATAACTTTGTAACAATTATAAATAATAATGCTTTGCTTTATTTCTCTAATGTAGGCTAATTTATAGCTCTGGGACATCTGAAAGTTTCATCCTCTGGGATTGATCAGGATATAAGTATAAGATATTAGTTAAGGCTGAGCACTGCAGTGTTCATCCTTGTTCCAATTTACAGAAGCTTCCTGCATTATTCTGCCTTATAGTCATCCACAAAAACCTCAACTGGACTGGACACCCATTACACCCACTGAAGCAGAAATTCCATGATGTTGATCACTCTACAATTAAAAATTATTAGCAAAGCTGTAAAAATTGTTTGAACTGATGAAATATATATAGGTGACCATCAGAAATATACAGAAAACAGTAAGTTGGATAGTTGTCTGATTTTGTGCCATAATGTGTTCACACCCTGCATTCGTTTATATTGTATTTTAATTTACTTCAATTATTAACATTTTTATATGCAGCATAGTTTAAATTCTATGCTGATGGATTCATCAGTTTCATGAATTGCTTGTTATATTAATATTTAAAATAAGTAATTCACAGGGGCAAAAGTCTATTTCTTAGAGAGAGCCCTTCACAGGATAGACTAAATTAAAAATATAACGTTTATTTAAAGTATTTCAAAAACAAAACCACATAGGGCACACCTATAATAAATACGTTTATTGTCTATCCTTTAGTCTATCCTGTGAAGGATTAATATTTAAAATGATTTATCTATCTCAGTTAAATCTTTTACATTTTTTAAGATATCCATTAGCCAGTGGATAACTTTTGGGACCACCACTGATCATGAAAAGGGGGTCCTGAAAGTCCATGAATGAAGGGCGTGGAGGTCAGACATATGTATCACAGTTCTATTAATTTTAATGGGACTGCCAAAGGTAGAAAATTTGAAGTGCTCAGGTATCTAAAAAAATTAACTAGTAATACGCATTTGTGACCACCGCTCTATTCATTCATGAACTTTCAGGACCTCCATTCTTGTGATCAGTGAAGGTCCCGGAATTCAGACTCCTATCAACAATAAAAAACTTCCCTCCTGATCTCAAGTAGCGATTGGACTGAATTAATGAGAACGCTATACATTTCCATAAGCATTAAATGAGTTTTCTGGGACATTACAGTAAATTAATTCAATGAGCATTTAACCTCTTAGCAACATCACAGAAAAAAGATAGGTATAGAAATCCAAAAAGCATTTTGAGCTCCAGTAGATATACCATTAAAGACAATTAGCAAGTAACAAGTAACTTACTTCACAGGGGTGCCTCTGTCAAAAGCACCCCAATCCAGTACTGTAGAAATGTCAAACACCAACAACCAATGTATGGATAGGTCCAAGGATTCAGGAAGGCGTTGTACAGCAACAAACACTTTATTCCAACAGTATAGAATGCAACATATTTTGACCCGAACGGATGATCCTTGAGAAAGGGCCCTGTCTCTTTCTGTTTGGGCCAAAATGCAACGCATTCTATATTGTTGGAATAAAGTGTTTGTTGCTGTACAATGCCTTCCTGAATCCTTGGACCTTTCCATACATTGTATGTTGGTGTTTGACATTTCTGCAGTACTGGATTGGGGTGCTTTGGACAGAGGCACCCCTGTGAAGTAGGTTGCTTGTTACTTGCTAATTGTCTTCAATGGTATATCTACTGGAGCGCAAAAGACTTTATGGTTCCTATACCAATCTTTTCTCTGTTGCTTTTTTGGTTATATTTCTATGTAACTGGACTACCCATTTGACGCTCTCTCTATTAAATGTCCTGAAGACCAGTGGATATCACTCTGCCTCTACTTGCCTACTTGGATTGCAGACAACCTAGGCTGCCCCTAACTTCATTAGGGCTGGTCATAGGTGCGTCAGATGAGTTTATGTCAATATATTCCTTTCGTATGCAATCAAGTCTTCTCCCACTTCTCTCTTGGAGTTCTGCCTAACCGACACTATTGAAACAGCAGGGATGGGTAGACTCACAATCCCCGCTGTTGCAGCCACTGTCCATTGCCAAAGGTGCAAACTTAGCTTATGAACCCGTGCCATCCATAAGATGTAAGTTTATGTACATTTCCATTCCATAAATTTTGTATAATTTTCCAAGCAATTTCTCCATGTGGAGTTTCATTGATGACCATTATGGACAAAGTCTCCACTTCTCTCTTTGAAACTAATGTGCAAACTAATGTGTCTAATTATCAGTGATTCCTAAAAAGGAACATATCACCTGGTTCATGCTGCCCAAGTCACGAACAGTATAAACTTGGGACAGATATGCACATTGCACCCATATATTTTTACTAGCTGATTTACCTGGCCTCACCCAAGTTAATTTGATACAGGTGTTTACGTGTTGTTTGCACAAAACATTTTATGAATCCAAGGTTACTTTAGAGTAACCACAGAATAAAATATGGAGACACATAAAGGAGCATTAGATTCTCCTCAGGCTAATGTACTGATGTCCCTCTGCAGAATGTGCCAACTATCCCACTCTCTTCATTTAGGACCTAAAGAATGCTCGTGGCAAATTTTACACTTGTACAACACCGAGAAGTTACATTATATAGCTGTGCACTTACTTTTGTACATAGCATTGAATTTTTGAGTTGTGACCCATTTACTTTTCCTACTTAGGACCTAAAGAATGCTCCTGCCTAATTTCATGCTTGTACGACATTGGGAAGTTAGCTAATTAGATTTCGAACATTACACAGGGGTGCTAATACTTTTGCACATAGCAGTGCATTTTCGAGTTGTGACCCCTCTACTTTTCCTATTTACAACTTAAAGAATGCTCCTGCCAAATTTCATGTTTGTACAAAATCGGGAAGTTAGAGAATTAGATTTGGTACATTAGAAGGGGGCGCCTATGATGATGTATAAGATTTTGTACCTAGAGCCGTTAAGCCATCAACCATCTTGTTCTGGGTAACTTGCATTATATTCAGCCTATGTCCAGCAATCCATTTGGTACCTA
Organism: Eleutherodactylus coqui; assembly: GCF_035609145.1. Taxonomy (NCBI): domain Eukaryota; kingdom Metazoa; phylum Chordata; class Amphibia; order Anura; family Eleutherodactylidae; genus Eleutherodactylus; species Eleutherodactylus coqui. Next base: position 239,330,904 of record NC_089842.1, read on the forward strand.
CTATATAATCCTTGAATAGGTGGAAAGAAGCGACAGGTTTAGCAGCTTTTTCCCCCCAGCCTGTTGATATGTGCATGCAGGAAAAGCATTGTCTCACCTGGCCTGGACAAGAGCTGTGCTGTGATGTAAATAACCCCCATTCTTTCTCTCCCACCTGTATTTGTGTATGGGCATTGTAGGGCACTGGAGTGCGTTAGAACGGATCAGGTGGTGATTTGAGCTTCCGCTTTTCATGCGTGCAGAAGCCCCGAGGAAGCTTTGTACAAATCAGCCTGTATTCTAACGACTTCATGCTTACAATACCGCTAGAGTGATCAAGGAATGAGGCAAGATCAATAGGTATTGTCCCCACTCTCCCTCTCCTGTGTCCAGTACGTGACAGCGCCAATCTTTTTGCCTTGGAATTGAATAATCAAGTTGTGATCCCTTTTCTTTTCCTACTTAGGAGTTAAAGAATGATAATCCCAAATTTCAAGTTTGTACAACATCTGGAAGGTAGAGAATTAGACTTGGTAGATTACACAGGGATGCCAATACTTTTGCAATTAGCATTGCATTTTCAAGTTGTGACCCACTTTACTTTTCCTATTTAAAACATGTAGCATGGTCATGCCAATTTTCATGTTTGTACGACATCGGGAAGTTACATTACAGAGGCGTGCCAATACTTTTGCACTTAGCATTGAAAACATGAGCTAGGACCCCTTTACTTTTCCTATTTAGAATCTAAAGAATGTTCATGCCAAAATTCTTGTTTGTATGGCATCAGGAAGTTAGAGTATATACTAGATTTTTTATATTCCACAGAAGTGCCAATACTTTTGCACTTAGCATTGGATTTTTGAGTTTTGACCCCTTGACTTTTTCAATTTAGGGCCTAAAGAATGCACCTGCAAACTGTCATGTTTGTGCGACATTGGGATGTTACATGACATAGTGGTGCCCTTAGCATTGAATTTTCGAGTTGTGACCCCTTTACATTTCTTATTTAGGACTTGTAGAATGGTTCTGCCAAATTTCATGTTTGCACGACACTGGGAAGTTACATTACATATGGGTGCCAATGCTTTTGCACATACCATTGAATAATCTAGTCGATTCCCCTTTACTTTTCCTATTTAGGACCTAAAGAATGGTCGAGTCAAATTTCATGTTTGTATGACACCAGGAGGTTAAATTACATAGGGGTGCCAATATTTTTGCACTTAGCATGGAATTTTCAGGTTGTGCCCCATTTACTTTTCCTACATAGGAACTAAAGAATGCTGATGCCAAATTTTATGTTTGTAGGACATCAAGTACTTAGAGAATTAGTTTTGGTATGCTACACAAGGGTGCAAATACTTTTGTACTTAGAATTGAACTTCCAAGTTGTGACCCATTTACTTTTAGTATTTAGGACCTAAAGTATATTCCTGCCAAATTTAATGTTTGTGAAACAGCAGGAAATTAGAGAATTAGATTTTGTATATTACAAAGGGGGGGGGGTCAATACTTTTGCACTTAGCATTAAATAATCGAGTTGTGACCCAATTACTTTTCCTATGTAGGATCTAAAGAATGCTCCTGCCAAATTTCATGTTTATAAGACACCATGAAGTTACGTTACACAGGTGTGCCATTACTTTTGCAATTTGCATTGAATAATTAAGTTCGTACACATTTACTTTTTCTATTTAGGAGCTGAAGAATGATCCTCACAAATGTAATGTTTGTAAGGCATCGGGAATTTAGAGATTTAGATTTCATACATTGCAGAGGGCTGCCAATATGTTTGCACTTAGCAGTGAATTTTCAAGTTGTGACCCCTTTACTTTTCATATTAGGACTTGCAGAATGGTTGTGTCAAATTTCATGTTTGTAGGACATCAGTAAATTACATTACACAGGTGTGCTAATACTTTTGCAATTAGCATTGAATAATCGAGTTGAGACCCCTTCACTTTTCCCAATTAGGACCTAAAGAATGCTCATGCCAAATTTTATGCTTGTGCGACATTGGGTTCTTAGAGAATTAGTTTTGATACGTTACACAGGGGTGCTAATACCTATGTATGCTCCTGCCAAATGTTATGCTTATATGACATCGGGAGGTTAGAGTATTAGATTTGGTACATTATACAGGGAAGCCAATACTTTTACATATAGCATTTAATAATCATGCTCCTACTCATTCACTTTTCCTACTTAGGAGCAGGAGAGTGACCATCACAAATTTTATGTTTGTACGGAATCAGAAACTAGAGAATAATATTTGATACATTATAGAGGGCTGCCGGTATTTTTACCCTTAGTATTGAATTTTCAAGTTGTGACTAGAGATGAGCGAGCACCAAAATGCTCGGGTGCTCGTTGCTCGAGTCGAACTTTTCGTAATGCTGGAGAGCTTGTTTCGAGTAACGAACCCAATTGAAGTCAATGGGCGACTCGAGCATTTTTATGGGACCGATGCTTCGCATAGCTGATGACTTGTCCAACACCCGAAAACATAAGAAAGTCATGGAAACACCACAGAAACGGATAGGGAAGGGCAGGGGCAGCATGCATGGTTGCACCTGAGGCTCCCAGGTCCCACTATTAAGCCAAAATGGGGGCAAGAGTCTGGCGTCACCCCCTAACAATTTACTTCTGACAAACCCTCATTAGCAAGGCACACGCATTGGTACATCTTAGCTAAGCACCACACTACCTGCAACCAAGGACAATCACTGCCTGCGGGTGACACCGCTGCCTCTTCACCTGGGTTACATGCTGGCATTGCTGTCTAAAGCCCCTGCACGACCCTGCTTCCACAGCGTACACAAAAGTTTCACTGCGCAGCGTTCAGCTGCCCTCATGCCACACGCTCGCTTCATAGCCACACCACCCTCATGTCTATTTAAAAGCGCGTACTGGATGAGGAAAAACCGGAGGCACACACTGCAGAGGGTTGGCAGGGCCAGGCAGCGACCGTCTTTGAAAGTGTACGCGAAAGCCCACAATGCAACTGAGAATTGATGATAGATTGACGTACGATCATCATTCCAATATCCCGTGACACCTCCGTCACAAAATTGTCAGGAGCAGCAAACGAGGGCATAAAGGTGACATCACTTCTACACATCTCCATAATGCAGCAATACTCTGTGTGGCAAGCACGTGAGCAGGCCCTGGGTCAGGCTCGGTCCCAGCCTCCACCTTGTGTGACCCAAGGTGTCACGAGTTACATAGCAATGGGAAATCCATGTGAGTTTCACCCCGCCACGGACCTCGGCCCACATTTCTACCCTAGTCTGTCAGTGTATTTGTGCCAGACTGGTAAAACACCTCAATGGTAAGTCTTTGTGCACCCACAGCATAGGCGAGCCCAAGGAACTTAAAGATGTTATTACGCATAATGAAATCACAGCACCCAAACATGGGAAGTCTTTGTGTATCCACAGCATGGGCAGACCCCAGTAATATTTCTGTAGCAAAAGTATAGGCGAACCACTCAAACCATTCAGTAGAAACTGCATAGGCAGACCCCAGTAACATTTTTGTAGCAAAAGTATAGGCAGACCCCTGCAACATTTCTGTAGCAAGTGTATAGGTGGACCCCAGTAACATTTCTGTAGCAGAGCATAGGCGGACCCCAGTAACATTTCTGTAGCAAAGGTATAGGCAGACCCCAGTAACATTTCTGTAGCAAGAGTATAGGCGAACGCCTGAAACATTGGTGTACCATGAGCGTAGGAGAAGGCCGGAAAAATTAGTTAGATAAAAGTATAAGCGAGGGCCTGAAAAATTGGTTTACCAAGAGTAAAAGTGCACCCCTGAAAAATTGCTCAACTGCAAGGGCAGGTGAAACCCATAAACATTTTTTAAAGATAGCACTCGCTGTTGCTTAATTTCTAACAGAGCCTGGAGGCAGCCCTGTGAAACAAATTGGTTTCAATACTTTTGAAACTTCGAAAAATTGTAAAAAAAATTATAAACAGAGCCTTTTGGGCCACAGAAAAATTGTCAGTTCAGCGTGATGACATGCTGTTTTAGGAGGAGGAGTAATAATATCCGAGAGTGATTGACAAAGCTAATTCCCCCTTTTTTCTGGTGATAGTGGATGCTTTTTTCTCCTGTTGCAGCAAAAAGAATCATTAGGTTCCGCTGCTTTCTGCCGGTGAAGAAGAGAAGTCTGGGGAAATCCAGCCTTTGTTCATCTTTATGAGTGTAAGCATGTCGGCACAGGCAGTTGACAGGCGGGTACTCTTATCTGTGATGATTCCCCCAGCTGCACTAAACACCCTCTCTGACAAGACGCTAATGGCAGGGCAGGCTAGAACCTCCAGGGTGGACAGCGCAAGTTCGTGCCATGTGTCCAGCTTTGACACCCAATGGAGCAGAGGCATCACAGAGGACGGTGGTACGATTGGCTATGTACTCCCTCACCATCTTTTTACAGTGCTCCCTCTGACTCAGCCTTGACTGGGGTCTTGCTGGGAGGCCATAAAGCTGGCAAAGGCCTTGGAGAGTGTTCCCCTGCCTGCGCTGGACATGCTGCCTGATCCCCACGCCTTCCCTGCTACTTGGCCCTCTGAACTGCATCTTCTGCCACTAGTGCTGTCAGATGGGAACTTTAGCATCACTTTTTCCACCAGGGCCCTGTGGTACTGCATCACTCTCGTACCCCTTCCCTCTTTGGGAATGGGAGTGGAAAGTTTCTCCTTATACCGTGGGTTGAGAAGGATGTACACCCAGTAATCCGTATTGGCCAGAATGTGTTTTACGCGAGGGTCACGGGAAAGGCAGCCTAACATGAAGTCAGCCATGTGTGCCAGGGTACCAGTACGCAACACATCGCTGTCTTCACTAGGAAGATGACTTTCAGGATCCTCCTTCTCCTCCTCCTCTACAGCCCATACACGCTGAACAGATGAGAGGAAAGCAGCATGGGTACCCTCTGCAGTGTGCCCAGGTATCTTTTCTCCCTCCTCCTCCTGCATCTCCCCCTCCTCCTTCTCCTCCAAAATGCGCTGAGATATAGACATGAGGGTGGTCTCGCTATCAAGTGAAATACTGTAATCCCCATCTCCTGTTTCAACCGCAAAGCGTCGGCTTTTATACTTTGCAGCGAACTTCTCAGCAGACAAAGCAGCGGGATGGTAACACTAATGATTGCAGCATCGCTGCTCACCATCTGGGTAGACTCCTCAAAGTTTCTGAGGACCTGGCAGATATCTGCCATCCATGCCCACTCCTCAGTAAAAAATTATGGAGGCTGACTACCACTCGCAGCCCATGTTACAGCTGGTATTCCACCATTGCTCGTACAGCCTGGCCAACATGTGCAGCATAGAATTCCAACGTGTGGGCACGTTGGTGCTCTGGCAGCTGAAACCAATGTTGTAGGGTCCTCAGGGTGGCAGCGTCCGTGGTGGACTTGTGGAAATGTGCGCAGACGCTGTGCACCTTGCTGAGCAGGTCAGACTAGTGGGGGTCGTTTTTCAGAAACCACTGAACCACCAGATTGAAGACGTGAGCCAGGCATGGCACATGTGTGAGGCTGCCGAGCTGCAGAGCCGCCACCAGGCTACGGCCGTTGTCACACACGACTGTGCCCGGTTGGAGGCTCAGCGGCAAAAGCCAGAGGTCTGTCTGCTCTGTCAGACCTTGCAACAGCACAGGGGGCGTATGCCTCTTGTCACCTGAGCTGATTAGTTTCAGCACGGCTTGCTGACGCTTGCCCACCGCTGTGCTGCCACTACCCGCGCTTCCAACTGCTGGCGACGTGCTCACACTTCTTAATTAAGAGGTAGACGTGAGGGAGAGGTTTTGGAGGAGGTGGCATAAAAAGCCGCAGACACCAGCACCGAGGTAATACCTGCTATACTGGGTGTGGGTAGGACGTGAGCGGTCCCAGGCTCTGACACGGTCCCAGCCTCCACCAAGTTAACCCAATGTGCCGTCAGGGAGATATAGTGGCCCTGTCCGCCAGTACTTGTCCACGTGTCCGTGGCTAAGTGGACCTTCCCAGTAACCGCGTTGGTGAGGGCATGATTTATGTTGCGGGAGATATGCTCTTGTAGGGCTGGGACGGCACACCGGGAAGTGTAGTGGCGACTGAGGACCGCCGCCGCCATCATGTTTTTGAAAGCCTCCGTTTCCACAAGCCTGTATAGCAGCATCTCCAGGCTGATTAATTTGGCAATGTGCATGTTTAAAGCTTGTACGTGGGTGGCGGCGTATTTGCGCTTTCGCTCCACCGCTTGTGCTAGCGACAGCTGAACGCTGTGCTGAGAGACATTGCTGGAAGGAGTGGAGGACGGTGGAGGGGAGGGTGTGGGTGCAAGCCTGCGCATGCTGGTGGTGGCGAGGCTGGTAGTGGTGGCTCCCCAGCTGATCTTGGTGAGACACAGGTTGCACACCACTGTTCGGCAGTCATCTGCGCTCTCACTAAAAATCATCCACACGCTCTGTATGGTTGCTTGCCACGAGGGGGTGCTTTGGGAAACAGTTGGGGGATTTCTTCGCTCTGGCCCTGCCCCTACCTCTGGCCACTCCACTGACTCTTCCAAGCTGTCCTGCTGCTGCACTTGCCTCCCCCTCTGAAGCCCTGTCCTCAGTAGGCTTAGCAAACCAGGTGGGGTCAGTTACCTCATTGTCCAGCTGCTCTTCCTCTGAATCCTCAGTGCGCTCCTCCCTCGGACTTACTGCCCTTACTACTACCTCACTGATAAAGACAACTGTGTCTCATCATCCTCATCCACAAAAAGCTCTTGAGACAGTTGCCGAAAGTCCCCAGCCTCATCACCCGGACTCTGGGAACTTTCCAAAGGTTGGGCATCGGTCATAACAAACTCCTCAGGTGAGAGAGGAACCATTTTTTCCACTCATGGCAGGGACCCGAGAACAGTTCCTGGGAGTCTGCCTGCTCAGAATATGTCATTTTCATAGAGTGAGGAGGCTGGGAGGAAGGAGGAGCAGCAGCGAGAGGATTCAGAGTTGCAGTTCCTAGGCCGGGAGTAGTCGACTCCGTAGAAGACTGGCTGGTGGATACATTGTTGGACGCATTTTCTGCCATCCACGACAGGACCTGCTTACACTGCTCTGTTTGTAATAAAGGTCTACCACGCGGACCCGTAAATTGTGCTATGAAGCTCGGGAGCCCAGAAACTTGCCTCTCTCCTAATCCCGCAGCAGCCGGCTGTGATTCACCACGACCAGGAAGTCGGCCGGTGCCCACACCCTCTCTTGGACATCCGCATCCTCGACCCTTACCCCTACTTCTCATCATGGTGGATTAAGAATAGAGCAGGGCCCAAATACATTACCCCACTGACAACGGTGGCTTAATTCACCGCACACAGAGACTTGTAGATAGCGGAGGCTCTATGCTGTGACTTGAAGAAATTAACCCGCTGTCTTGCGCTCATACCTAGGGGTAATTTACTGCTCACAGAGACTTGTAGATTATAGAGGCTGTATGGAGTGGGAGAAGACTCTAAAGCCAGTGGATAGTGCTGGTAACTGCGTCTATCTCAACCCCACCAAGGAAAGGGTATTGTAAGACGCTCTGCACAGCAGCAGAGCTGAAATACTTTGCAGTGGCCAAGGAAATATTGCAGTTTTGTTTAGCGGTGAGACCTCTGTTTAATGCACTGCAGACACAGAACGGTATAAATGAAGTCGTTAGCAGTAGGCTAGGAAATATTAGAGAGCAATTTCACGGTGAGAGCTGGTTGTACGGCACTGCAGGCTGAGAATCAATTACTGAAAGGCTGGGAACTGGTCTAGATGCATATTACAAATATTGATGCACTAATACTCCCAGCAAGCCACAACTATAATGCACACGGTCAGATGTAGCCTCAAGAAGGAGCGTTCGGGTTCTTGCATGGAGGATCAGGACTGTATAGTGTATAACTTTCCCTATAGAAATGGCTGTGTCCCAACACTCTGGGTTATGCACTGCAGACAGGGAACGGTATAAATGAAGTCGCTTGCAGTAGACTAGGAGATGTTAGAGAGCAGTTTCACAGTGAGAGCTGGTTGTACGGCACTTTAGGCTGAGAACGTTATTACTGAAAAGCTGGGAACAGGCCTAGATGCGTAATACAAAAATTGATGCACTACTACTCCCAGCAAGCCACAACTATAATGCACACGGTCAGATGTAGCCCTAAGAAGGACTCTTGGGGTGTTTGAAGACAGGATCCTACTCTAACACTTTCCCCTATATAAGCAGCTCTTCCCCTAAACTCTGCATAATACACTGCAGACTGAGAATGCTATAGCTAACATGGCCTGCACAGCCCGAGATGAAATAAAAAAATTGGTGCACTACTGCTCCCAGCCAGCCACAACAGTAATGCACACTATGAAGAGTGAGAAGCCCTAAGAAGGACCTTGGGGTTCTTGTAGACTGGATCCTACGCTAACACTGTCCCTATATCAGCAGCAGCACTTTCCCTAACCTCTACCAGCATGCGTCTGAGGCGAGCCGCGGGCGGGACCACTTTAAGTACTCGGCGGTTACCTGATCGGCCCAGCCACTCACTACTGTGAGGTGGGATAGGGCTGGCACGTCACAGCAGAAAGTGGTAATGCCTTCCCCGCATGTCTATTGGCTTGAAAATGGCCCTAAACATGCGGGAAGGAAATGCAATTGACTCGAGTACAGCGTGGTGTTCGTCTCGAGTAACGAGCATCTCGAGTACCCTAATGCTGGAATGAGCATCAAGCTAGGACGAGTGTGCTCGCTCATCTCTAGTTGTGACCTCTTTACTTTTCCTATTTAGGACCTGTAGAAGGGTTTTGCCAAATTTAATGTTTGTACGACACCAGGAAGTTCCATTACACAGGTGTGCCAATACTTTTGCAATTAGCATTGAATAATTAGGTTCATACACATTTACTTTTCCTATTTAGGAGCTGAAGAATAATCATCAAGAAGTTAGAGAATTAGATTTGGTACATTACAGAAAGCTACCAATATTTTTGCACTTAGCATTGAATTTTCGAGTTCTGACCCCTTAACTTTTCCTATTTAGGACCTGTAGCATGGTCGTGTCAAATGTAATTCTTGTATGTCACCAGGAGGTTAAATACATAGGGGTGCCAATATTTTTGCGCTTAATGTTGCATTTCTGAGGTATGACCCCTTTACTTTTACTATTTAGGACCTAAAGAATGTTTGTGCCAAATTTCTTGTTTGTAGAAAATCGGGAAGTTAGAGAATAAGATTTAATATATTACACAGGGCTGCCAATATTTTTGCACTTATCTTTGAATTTTCGAGTTGTGACCCCTTTACTTTTCCTATGTACAACCTGTAGCATGGTAGTGTCAATTTTCATGTTTGTACGACACCAGCAAGTTTTATTACACATGTGTGCCAATACTTCTGCAAATACCATTGAGTTATGGATTTGTAACCCCTTTACTATTCGTAATTAGGACATAAAGAATACTCATGCCAAATTTCTTGATTGCATGACATTGGGAAGTTGGAGATTTACATGAGGTACATTACAAGATGGTGGCGATACTTTTGCACATAACATTGAATAATCAAGTTCATACCCATTCACTTTTCCTATTCAGGTGCTGAAGAATGATCATCACAAATTTAATGTTTGTACGACATCAGAAAGTTAGAGAATAAGATTTGGTACATTACATAGGTGTGCCAATACTTTTGCAATTAGCATTGAATAATTAATTTCATACCCATTTACTTTTCCTAATTATGACCTAAAGAATACTCATGCCAAATTTCTTGTTTGTATGAAATAGGGAAGTTAGAGAATTAGATTTAATACATTACACAGGGCTGCCAATATTTTTGCATTTATTAAATTTTCGACTTGTGACCCCTTCACTTTTACTATTTATGACCCGTAGAATGGTTGTGCCAAATTTCATGTTTGTACTACATCCGGAAGTAACATTACACAAGTGTGCCAATACTGCATACTGCTACCGGCTCTATACAGTATACTGCTACAGGTGTACACAGACTATATAGGAACTAACAAAACTTCTTTCATTTTTCATTTTTTTATTTGTTTTTGGAACAAGACTGTACTCATTTTTCACTATTTTTTGCTATAGTGTATGCAAAATACCCCAGTGTGTTTCCTGTCGATCCACACTGTATAACAAGACTGTACACATTTTTCACTGTATATTTTTTGCTATAGTGTATGCAAATTACCCCAGGGTGTGTCCTCTTGATCCTCACTATATAACAAGACTGTATACATTTTACACTGTCTATTTTTGGCTTAAAGCATAGCAAAATACCTTCCATTTTGTGTAGCATTTTGACGCAGTGCATTATACAGCATGATTAAGACTAGGGGTAAGGGTCGAGGACGAGGATGTGGACGCGAACGTGGGAATCCGAATGAGGGTGTGGGCAGAGGCTGAGGTCCTGGGCGTGTTAAATAGTGCCTGCTGCTGAGGGAGAAGTAGAACGCTGCATATCTATGCTCCCTAGCCTCATCTCATATTTTGTAGGTCCGCGTGGTAGACCATTATTAAAACCACAACAGTGCGATCAGGTGATAACATGGATAGTGATTTATCCACCATCCAGTCTTCCATGCAGTCCACTCACGCTAGCCAAGGGACTGGATCTCTGAGTCCTAAGTCTGCTCTTCCTTTCTCCCAGCCTGGTCACTCCAGGAAAAAGAGAGATTCAGAACAGGCATATTCACAGGATCTGTTCTCAGGTCCCTTCCCTGTGTCACAAACAACAGTTCATAAGCAAGCTGAGGAGCTTATCGTGACCAATGGCCAAAATTTGGACCTTTCACAGTCTCAGAGTGATAAGGTTGGGGACTTCCAAGTAGTGTCTTAAGTGGTATTTGTTGATGGTGATGATGATGATGATGATGAGACACAATTGTCTGTCAGTGAGGTTGTTGTTAGGGCAGTAAGTCTGAGGGAGGAGCAGACTGGGGATTCAGAGGAGGAGCTGGTGGATGATGAGGTGACTGACCCCACCTAGATTGGTAAGCCTACTGAAGACAGTGCTTCAGGGGGGGAGGCAAGTGCAGCACGAGAACAGGTGGGAAGAGGCAGTGGGGCGGCCAGAGGGGGAAGCAGGGCCAGAGCAAGTAATCCCCCAACTCTTCCCCACAGCCCCTCCTCATGGCACGCTCCCATGCAGAGGGCTAGGTGTTCAAAGATCTGGAGGTTTTATAAGGAGCGCGCGGACGACCGACGAACAGTGGTGTGAAACTTGTTCCGCACCAAGATCAGCCGAGGAGCCACCACTACCAGCCTCACCACTACCAGCATGCACAGTCACATGCTGGCACTGAGATGTAATCCCTCTTCCAGGACGCAGGCACGAGCGTCTCCCGCCCTGCGCACACCCCTTCACCTGCACAGTCCTCCACTGCCTCCACCAATGTGTCCCAGAGCAGCGTTCAGCTGTCCATAACACAAACTGAGCGCAAGTGCAAATATGCAGCCATCCACATGCACAATCGCTAAACATGCATATCTCTGAACTGCTGAGCCTGGAGATGCTGCCATATAGGCTGGAAGACACTGAGGCTTTCCGCAACCTTATGGTGATGGCCGTCCCCAGTCGCCATTATTTTTCCTGCTCTGTCGTCCCGACCCTACATCAGCACGTGTCATGGAATATCAACCGTGCCCTCACCAACGCAGTTACTGGGAAGGTCCATTTAACCACCAACACGTGGACAACTGATGACACATTGGGTTAACCTGGTGCAGGCTGGGACTGAGTCTGACCCTGGGTCCGCTCATGTGTTACTAACACCAAGGATTGCGGATCCTACCTCGGTCATGGTTTCTCCTGCTTATTATGCCACCTCCTCCAACCCACCCTCCTCCACCTCTCAATTACCATCTGTGAGCATGTCGCCTTCAGTCGGTAGCTCAAGGCGCTGCAGCACATTTTCAATTGCAATATCTAAAATATGTGCAAGCATACGATAGACATATTTGATAAGATATATATTTCCATCTGTTTACTTTATTCTGGATGCACATTTGAAAAATGTTAGCTTTTTTTTTTAACCAGTTAGGGGACATACAAATTTAACATTGATTATCAACATTTTGAGGAACACTTTGTTTTCCTATACCAAGCCAAGATTTCAAAAGCTCATAGATGTCAGAATGATAGATACCCCCACAAATGCCCCCCATTTTAAAACTAATGACTAAGGATACTTATAGAGGCATATCATCGAGGCAGATTCAGGTCCCTGAGGAGCTCCTGAGTGGAGCGAAATGCGTTGGACCAAACTAGACCTATTAAGTTCATTATACCTGATTTAATGTCACGGCAGAGTTGTCTTCTGTCCTGGTCACGATTAGGATCTATAACTGACTGACACTTCATTGGGGGGTTATTCCTGCCTGTTGTAGTGTACTGTCAAAATAAACTCCCTTACACCTCAGTGAGAAGATCAACATTGTTTAGTATTGTCCCCTTTATTTGGGTTTACCTACAGTGGCACCAAACACACCCATTAAAATTCAGGACATATAACAATGGTCGATATTTAAAGAATAGCGATCCGCGCCACCACACAATATGCCGAAATGTGTATGGGGTTAACTCACCTGGTGCATAGCAGGGTCCCAGGAATGTAAGGGGGACACCCCACTTGCACCGATGGTCCCGGTTTGCTTGTAATAAATGAAGATCCTCAGATATCCTTCAGGATTAAGGAGGGGAGCAGGAAGAAAAAGCCCCAAAAGGTATACAAACCCAAATGGGGAAATAACTAGAATTCAAAGATAAAAAACCTTTCTTCCGCGCTCTTTACTGTGGATCTTTTGCTCGGAAGAGCAAAAGAGCAAAAGATGCACAGTAAAGAGCGCAGAAGAAAGGTTTTTTAATGGTCCATATTTGATATTTACTTACGTAAGCCAGTGAGAAGTATCCTAGAGTATACATTTAATACATTCCTTATTTTTGTGTGTCCCATGTATGTGTGTCAGTTTCTATAATTATTAAAAGTTAAGTTTTAGGGTCCAAACAGTGACAAGCTTTACAATATAATTTGGACCTTTCTTGTCCCAGTTAAATAATATTTTTGCAAATATGTCATTTTAAATGCAGTTTTTTTTCCTGTAGGGCACATCAAATTGAGAATTTACACACCAAAATGGATACCCGTGTTTGTCCTGTGTTCAGAAACATACCCATTGTGGCCATAATATTATGTCTGTATGAACAATGGGGCCCAACATGAAGGGAGCAGCCAGTGGCTTTTAGAACAGACATTTTGCTTGAAGCATTTTAGGCCCCATAGCCCCTTGAGTGGCCAAAACGATAGAGAACCCCCAGAAATAGCCACATTAATCTAGGGGTGTACTGTGTATTTTTACCCCAAAGTTTTTTAAAGAATCTAAGCAAAGCAGAAGGAAACAAAATATGATTTAAATTTTTTTGCCAATGGTGTCATTTAAAAAACAGGTTTTTTTTGTACAGCACACATATAAATGAAGACTTGCATCTCAAATGGATCCCCCTGTTCGTCCTGTATTAAGAAACCTACCTTTTGTGGTCCTCATATTATGCCTGTATGCACAACGGGGCCCAAACCGAGAGTAGCAACCGGTGGCTTTCAGAACAGGCATTTTCTTGAAGGTGCTTTAGGTCCCATTGCCCACGTGTACACCCCTTATCGAATTCATCTAGGGGTGTACTGTGTATCTTTACTCTACAGTTTTTGAATAAATCTAAGCAAAGCAGAAGGAAAAAAATTACGATTTTCATTTTTTGGTCAATTGTGTCAATTTAAAAACTTTTTTTTTCGTATAGCACACATATGAATGAAGAATTTTTACCCCAAAATGAATCCCCCTGTATCTCCTGTGTTCAAGAAATACCCATTGTAGCCCCAATCTACTTACAGGACACATGGCTAGGCCTATAATGAAAGGAGCACCCATTGGATTTCAGGGCACAACTGAATAAATTCCAGGCCAAATTGCTCACTTGTGCAGAAAAAAAATTGTCTCCCTAAAAATAATCCCACACCCCCATTTTTTGGCATTCCCTAAATCTTAGATAAAAGTAATTATATAAACTGTGTTGTATGTCCGAAGACAGGGGTAGTTACAAAGGCCCAATTGGGATGGGCACATCGGGGCATTAAAATGCAGGCGGTCATGCACAGTACAGCTTTTTTTTGTTTGCATTTCCCGTGCCGTTGCTTAGCGATGGTGCAGGTACCCACAGCCCATACACAATGTAGTTGCATTTGGGCTATGGGTTTATCCGCAACCGTACAGTGCAATGGGCTCTATGTTGCGGAGATTCAATGTAAAAGAGAACATACGGCATTCTGTTTTATGCGAGTGGATTATGTAATTCCGACCAGCTAATTTGAGCGGAATTCTATAAACCAATGCATTCGATTGATCCGCGTATTACTGCAGATCAAAAGCATGAGGAATCCACAATTTCTGTCTGGTCATGTGAGACTGGACTAAGGTATATTGCTAACCTTTTGTACCATGTGACCTCTCAGCAAGGCCACCGGTCACTGTTCCAGGCTCCCGGCGACTTTTGGTAGCCGGGAAGGTCCATGGAGGAGGATCACATCTGTGAGGGCAGATGAAACTTCAACTATTTTTTTAACTTTTACATGATCACCATTTTCCATTGGATAATGGCGATCTCGTAACCAGGAACTGAATACTGCAGCACCCCGTGATATCTCCAGGATCTCAGGTGTAGGGAGATTTTACATTTACTGGACAATTCTTTACTTTTGTGCATTCGTCTACCATTTTGCCGACGGGGATATGGGCCGAAGCTGAGATAGGTCTGCGGATAAAGATCTGATTTGGGGACAAATCTGGGTACCTTCGGTATGTAATTTCATCTCCCCCCATGGATATGATCCATAAGGGGAGATGAAACTTTTACTTTTTAAACTTTAAAAAAAAAACTTTTTAACTTTACATGATCATTGCTATCCCATGGATAAAGCAATCAAGTGACCAGGAACCACATATAGCAGCCCCAGGTGACATATTCCTGCACTCTTCTATCTTTGACAGTCGGGTGCAGGGAGATTTTTAATTAGCCAGGCACTCCGGCCTTCTGTGCATGCGTGCCACATCGGCAGATGTGCAAAAGCCTGCGGCAGGTCCAGATCACCGTGGCACATCGCGGAGAACAAGGGTGAGTATTTTCAGCTGCCTTCATGGATCTGACCTATGAGGGGAGCTGAAACTTTCATTTTTTTAAACTTTTTTTCACATTTCCATGATCGGCATTATCCATTGGATAACGGCGATCACGGGCCTGGGGACTGGTCACCGCAGTCCCCAGTGATATCTCCTGATTCTCAGCTACCAAATCTGTCGGGACAGAGTAATGAAGTCTGGCATACATGCACAAGGGATGAGGAACAAGGTACTAGGATTTAGGGGAGCTGTAGAGTATGCTGAATAGCTCAATTAGCAGGGACATTGCCTCAAACACAATAAATCGCAGATTCAAGTTCTGACACGTGGCTATTTTAAGAGGTAAATGTGCGTTATTGTTTATTTTACAACACTCCCTGCTTTTTAAGTTCAGGGCTATAGGTTCTATAGGTATCAACATGACAGCCGAAATAGTTCAAGCCCAATGTATGTAGAAAAGAAGAATGGTATGCAAATTGGAGATAGTACAATGTCTCTGGAGTGCCATGTATTAGAAAACAGCTTCCCTATAAATCTATATATTTATGTCATACATAAAAGAGAAAATAAAGGATATTCCCTGTTCACTGGTAAATGTTAACATTGTTTTTTCATGGCTCAGAGACAACTGGCTTCTACTTTAGATTTCTAGCATCTATAGAGAATCATATTACTTGTCAAACTACATTATCCTCAGAAGTAGAGATCTACGAGGAAATGTAGGATGCCACCATGAACAATGTTTTTGTAACTATTCTTAAAGATGACCACTGATGGAAAGATTATGATATGACTACATAATGCTCAAATTCATTACCCATAACTCAAGCTTGTAGAGTTACTTAAGTCAATAAATAAAGCTTCCATTTCCAATTCTTGTCCATGTGAGGTTCTTCTTTATTTGTTATAGAAATGTTCAACCAGTCCTCTTCAAACCGATTTTTTCTCCTTGGTTTGTCATTTGTTCCTTACTTGGAGGTTCTTGGCTTCCTTGCATTCTTGGGGATGTATTTGATAACTTTGATAGCAAATCTTCTTCTGATCATTATGGTGAGGATTAATCCAAAGCTCCAGACTCCTATGTACTTCTTTCTTAGTAATCTCTCTGTCACTGATATTGGCCTCTCTACCACTGTGGTCCCTAAAATCCTGAAGAACACATTATTTAAGGATACTAGCGTCTCCTTACTGGAATGTGCTATCCAGATGCACTTTCATTTGGCATTTGGGGCTATAGAATGTCTCATTCTTGCCATCATGGCTTATGATAGATTTGCTGCCATCTGTAAACCTCTGCACTACAACACCATCATGAGCAAGAAGATGTGTATCTCTATGGCCACTGCATCATGGATAGCAAGCTTCATCAACTCCATGATACATGTGATTTACACCTTCCAGATGTCTTTCTGCCATTCCCACCATGTCAACCACTTCTTTTGTGAGGTACCTGCCTTCTTACAAATATCTTGCAGTGATACTTGGCTTCACGAGGTAGCAATGTATATTTCAGCGGGAGCCTTTGCTAGTTTATCGTTTTTCTTAACTCTGATTTCATATATGCATATTCTGCCTACTATCCTGAAGATCAATTCTTCTGATGGAAGGTATAAAGCTCTCTCCACATGTGCCTCCCACATCATTGTGGTGACTCTCTACTATGGGACCATTATGCTTTTATATTTACGTCCACATTCCCAATCCTCTCCTGACATAGACAACGCTATTTCCATCCTCTACTCTGCTGTGACACCCATGCTAAACCCCATTATCTACAGTGTCAGAAATAAGGATGTCAAAGGAACCATAAGGAAGAATCTATTTAAAAATGTTCTCCAATCAAGGTTATGTTTACAAACATCTTAATATGATGTTTACATATGAAAAACAGGAAAGTTGAACAGTGTGAAATTTCTTTTCCCCAATTTCATTGAGCTTCTAGTTGACCATTCCTGTCAGTCATTTCAATCACATGCCCTTTGATGAAGGAGATACTTTTTAATGTTGTCATCAGACTACTGGACTACCAGCTGAGTGGGTATTAACACTGGAAGATAGATTCCAATAAAAAAGAAATTACCAACAATAACAAGAGGTGGAAATTTTACAGAAGCAGGCAGTACACGAGCAGTCAGGAACTTCCAATGTAAATTGGATATCACCCCTTTGCCTAGCCCACAGAGACCTATGATCCTCACCAGCTTTAGATCTATCTCGGGTATTGTATTAGTGCCATCAGTGAGATTGTTGAAGGGAAGGCAACTAATAGCCAAAGACGCTCACATGCAGGTTAGTTTCAACATTTTGGTGGGCCAAGTGCAGAGGAAAGATAATTGTATCTTGTTACCACCCACAAACTTTCCTGTGTCTCAAAAAATAATAAATATGCTTAGCCCCGCCCTGTTGTCAAAGATCAGCGGCAGGGAATGGGGACCTGAAAGGAAGAGCATGGCACCTTGTTGTGGATGCAGTGCTGGCAGGACTAGTGTGTCAGTGCTGTGGAGACCCAGTTCCCACCATACAGAAAGGAACAGGGCTAGGACCTGCCCACATGCAGGAGAGGATTTTGGTGCTACAGGCACCTGCTAATAATAGAAAGGTAGCTACATCACTGCAGTCAGCGGTGCAACACAGGGCAGAGGAAGCAGAGTAGCAGCAGTTCCAACCCACCCTGAAAGTTATCACAAATAGCTTGGGATTATGATTTGGCAGCAGCAGTTTCCAGACCAACAGCAGAGTGGCTCTGAGTTCAACAGCAGGGCATCCAGTATTGTGAGCCACCAGTTTTCTAATGTGGCGACCTCTGGATATTAGTAATGTGTTACATGTGCTGCTGGAATCTGTAGTGTTAAAGGGGTTGTCCCGAGGCAGCAAGTGGGGTTATACACTTCTGTATGGCCATAATAATGCACTTTGTAATATACATTGTGCATTAATTATGAGCCATACAGAAGTTATAAAAAGTTTTATACTTACCTGCTCCGTTGCTGGCGTCCTCGTCTCCATGGTGCCGACTAATTTTTGGCCTCCGATGGCCAAATTAGCCGCGCTTGCGCAGTCCGGGTCTTCAGCAGTCTTCTATGGAGCCGCTCGTGCCAGAGAGCGGCTCCGTGTAGCTCCGCCCCGTCACGTGCCGATTCCAGCCAATCAGGAGGCTGGAATCGGCAGTGGACCGCACAGAAGAGCTGCGGTCCACGAAGACAGAGGATCCCGGCGGCCATCTTCAGCGGTAAGTATTGAAGTCACCGGAGCGCGGGGATTAAGGTAAGCGCTCCGGTAAACTTTCTTTACTTCCCTGCATCGGGGTTGTCTCGCGCCGAACGGGGGGGGGGGTTGAAAAAAAAAAAACCCGTTTCGGCGCGGGACGACCCCTTTAAGTTTCCTAGCAGCACAGCTCCACAGGAGGTACGATCGTGTGGGCCCCGTGCTTAGTTTGCCCACACGATCGTAACATAATGTCTATGTCATGTATTGTGTTCTGTGGATAAGGATGCTGTTTCTCTGAAACATTTGAGGTTGGGGTCTATGACCATGAAGTATGATGATCTATGTAGTGGTTATGTCGCAGTATGAAGACATTGATTGTCATGTGTCTTACTGCTGCCAGGAAGATGTACAGGAGACGTATATGTTGGCAAGAGATGCTGAGAGATGAGCAAGCATATTTTGGATTGTAGCAGAAATGTATACTTAGCGTTGCAGTTGATATGTAAAGTATTGTCTCTTTAATAGAGTTTATTCCCATTTTCACTAGAATAAAGAACCCTCCCAAAGAGCGTAAACATCTTTATTAACCCTTAAGTGACCATGCCTGTTTGCACCTTAATGACCAGGCCACACTTTTGAAATCTGACATGTGTCACTTTAACATAGAATAACTCTGTAAAGATTTTGCATATCTAAGTAATTCTGACACTGTTATTTCACCACATATTGCACTTCTTTTAGGTCATAATAATAGGCTGACAGAATTTGTCTATATTTAATAAAAGCATCAAAATTGAGAAACATTTGAAAAAATTGTAATGTTTTTCACATTTTCAACTGCAATATGTCAAATATGTGCAAACATACTATACAAATTTTTGATTAGATACATATTTCCTTCTATTTACTTTATTCTGGAAGCACATTTGAGAAACTTTAGATTTTATTTAACCATTTAGGAAATGTGCAGATTAAACATTGGTTATTAAAATTTTGAGGAACATTGTTTTTTCTACACCAAGCCAAGATTGTTAAGGCTCATAGATGTCAGAATGATAGCTATCCCCACAAATGACACCATTAAAAAATATAACCCTTAATGCATTCACTGAGGGTGTCATAAGTATTTTCACCCTGCAGTATTTTGATCCTTTGGTAGCTGGGAGCAAGGAGATTTTAAATTTCCTGGGCCCTCCTTGGCTTCTTTTGCTGGTGGGCATATGCACAAAGCTGGGGAAGGTAAGGGGAGGATGATCGGTGAGGGGTGATAGAGCTTTAACTTTTGAAACGTTTTTTTAACTTTCCTTGATCACCATTATCCATTAAATATTATTGTTAATTTTAAAACACTCTGTAATTTAAGTATAGAGCTATAGGTTCTATAGTTATCAAGGTGACAGGCAATATATTTCAAGCCCTATATATGTAGTATAGAAGAATGGTATGCAAATGGCAGATGGTGCAATGCCTCTGAAATGCTATCTATTAGGCTGACTACCCACTACAGTTTTTTTTTTCACTGTGAAATTCACAGCGTTTTATTTCCTCTAGGGGTCTATGGGACTTGTAATGTTAAAATCGTGATCGCGCAACATTGCCATTTCGCTGTAAATTGCGATTTTGCGCGATCGCGATTTTAACATTACAAGTCCCATAGACCCCTGCAGAAAAAAAACGCGAATTTCGCAGTGAAAAAAAGACTGTAGTGGGTAGTCACTAGAGATGAGTGAGCACCAAAATGCTCGGGTGCTCGTTACTCGGGACGAAATTATCGCGATGCTCGAGGGTTCGTTTCGAATAACGAACCCCATTGAAGTCAATGGGCGACTCGATGCTCGCTAAGGTTTCCATTTGTGAAAATCTGGGCAATTCAAGAAAGTGATGGGAACGACACAGCAACGGATAGGGCAGGCGAGGGGCTACATGTTGGGCTGCATCTCAAGTTCCCAGGTCCCACTATTAAGCCACAATAGTGGCAAGAGTGGGCCCCCCCCTCCCAACAATTTTTACTTCTGAAAAGCCCTCATTAGCAATGTATACCTTAGCTAAGCACCACACTACCTCCAACAAAGCATAATCACTGCCTGCATGACACTCCGCTGCCACTTCTCCTGGGTTACATGCTGCCCAATCCCCCCCCCCCCCGCACGACGCAGTGTCCACAGCGCACACCAAAGTGTCCCTGCGTAGCCTTCAGCTGCACTCATGCCACACCACCCTCATGTCTATTTATAAGTGCGTCTGCCATGAGGAGGAACCGCAGGCACACACTGCAGAGGGTTGGCACGGCTAGGCAGCGACTCTCTTTAAAAGGGGCGGGGCGATAGCCCACAATGCTGTACAGAAGCAATGAGAAATATAATCCTGTGCCACCGCCATCAGGAGCTGCACACGTGGGCATAGCAATGGGGAACCTATGTGCCACACACTATTCATTCTGTCATGGTGTCTGCATACCCCAGTCAGACCGAGGTTTTTTATAAATAGTCACAGGCAGGTACAACTCCGCAATGGGAATTCCGTGTGCACCCACAGCATGGGTGGCTCCCTGGAACCCACCGGCGGTACATAAATGTATCCCATTGCATTGCCCATCACAGCTGAGGTGACGTCAGCTGTAATGCAGGTGGGCAAAAAATTTATTGGATTACACTCTAGGCGAGGGCCCCCAAAAATTGGTGTACCAACAGTACTAATGTACCTCAGAAAAATTGCCCACGCCCAACCAAGAGGGCAGGTGAAACCCATTAATCGCTTGGTTAATGTGGCTTAATTTGTAAATAGGCCTGGAGGCAGCTCAGTTAAAATAAAAATTGGTTCAGGTGAAAGTTTCAACGCTTTAATGAGAATTGAAACGTATAAAAATTGTTTACAAAAATTATATGACTGAGCCTTGTGGGCCTAAGAAAAATTGCCCGTTCGGCGTGATTACGTCAGGTTTCAGGAGGAGGAGCAGGAGGAGGAGGATGAATATAATACACAGATTGATGAAGCTAAAAAATCCCCGGTTTTTATGGTGATAGAGAACGATGCTTCCATCCGCGGGTGCAGCCTACGTATTGTTTAGGTACCGCTGCTGTCCGCTGGTGGAGAAGAGAAGTCTGGGGAAATCCAGGCTTTGTTCATCTTTATGAGTGTAAGCCTGTCGGCACTGTCAGTTGACTGGCGTGTACGCTTATCCGTGATGATTCCCCCAGCCGCACTAAACACCCTCTCTGACAAGACGCTAGCCGCAGGACAAGCAAGTACCTCCAGGGCATACAGCGCGAGTTCAGGCCACGTGTCCAGCTTCGACACCCAGTAGTTGTAGGGGGCAGAGGCGTCACGGAGGACGGTCGTGCGATCGGCTACGTACTCCCTCACCATCCTTTTACAGTGCTCCCGACGACTCAGCCTTGACTGGGGAGCGGTGACACAGTCTTGCTGCAGAGCCATAAAGCTGTCAAAGGCCTTAGAGAGTGTTCCCCTGCCTGTGCTGTACATGCTGCCTGATCTCCGCGCCTCCCCTGCTACCTCGCCCTCGGAACTGCGCCTTCTGCCACTAGCGCTGTCGTATGGGAATTTTACCATCAACTTGTCCGCTAGGGTCCTGTGGTATAGCATCACTCTCGAACCCCTTTCCTCTTCGGGTATGAGAGTGGAAAGGTTCTCCTTATACCGTGGGTCGAGCAGTGTGTACACCCAGTAATCCATAGTGGCCAAAATGCGTCTAACGCGAGGGTCACAAGAAAGGCATCCTAACATGAAGTCAGCCATGTGTGCCAGGGTACCTGTACGCAACACATGGCTGTCCTCACTAGGAAGATCACTTTCAGGATCCTCCTCCTCAGGCCATACATGCTGAAAGGATGAGAGGCAAGCAGCATGGGTACCGTCAGCAGTGGGCCAAGCTGTCTCTTCCCCCTCCTCCTCATGCTCCTCCCCCTCCTCCTCAACGCGCTGAGATATAGACATGAGGGTACTCTGACTATCCAGCGACATACTGTCTTCCCCCGCCTCTGTTTCCGAGCGCAAAGCGTCTGCCTTTATGCTTTGCAGGGAACTTCTCAAGAGGCATAGCAGAGGAATAGTGATGCTAATGATTGCAGCATCGCCGCTCACCATCTGGGTAGACTCTTCAAACTTTCCAAGGACCTGGCAGATGTCTGCCAACCAGGCCCACTCTTCTGTAAAGAATTGAGGAGGCTGACTCCCACTACGCCGCCCATGTTAGAGTTGGTATTCCACTATAGCTCTACGCTGCTCATAGAGCCTGACCAACATGTGGAGCGTAGAGTTCCACCGTGTGGGCACGTCGCACATCAGTCGGTGCACTGGCAGATTAAACTGATGTTGCAGGGTCCGCAGGGTGGCAGCGTCCGTCTTGGACTTGCGGAAATGTGTGCTGAGCCGGCGCACCTTTCCGAGCAGGTCTGACAAGCGTGGGTAGCTTTTCAGAAAGCGCTGAACCACCAAATTAAAGACGTGGGCCAGGCATGGCACGTGCATGAGGCTGCCGAGCTGCAGAGCCGCCACTAGGTTACGGCCGTTGTCACACACGACCATGTCCGGTTGGAGGCTCAGCGGTGAAAGCCAGTGGTCAGTCTGCTCTGTCAGACCCTGCAGCAGTTCGTGGGCCGTGTGCCTCTTCTCTCCTAAGCTGAGTAGTTTCAGCAGGGCCTGCTGACGCTTGCCCACCGCTGTGCTGCCACGCCGCCCTACACCGACTGCTGGCGACATGCTGCTGCTGACACATCTTGATTGCGAGACAGAGGTTGCGGAGGAGGAGGAGGGTGGTTTAGTGGAGGAAGCATACACCGCCGCAGATACCAGCACCGAGTTGGACCCCGCAATTCTGGGGGTGGGTAGGACGTGACCGGTCCAAGGCTCTGACTCGGTCCATGCCTCCACTAAATTCACCCAATGTGCCGTCAGGGAGATATAGTGGCCCTGCCCGCCTGTGCTTGTCCTCGTGTCCGTTGTTAAGTGGACCTAGGCAGTAACCGCGTTGGTGAGGGTGCGTACAATATTGCGGGAGACGTGGTCGTGCAGGGCTGGGACGGCACATCGGGAAAAGTAGTGGCGACTGGGAACCGAGTAGCGTGGGGCCACCGCCATCATGTTTTTGAAAGTCTCCGTTTCCACAAGCCTATACGGCAGAATCTCCAGGCTTATCAATTTGGCTATGTGCACATTTAACGCTTGAGCATGCGGGTGCGTGGCGGCGTACTTGCGCTTGCGCTTAAACAGTTGCGCTAGCGACGGCTGGACGCAGCGCTGAGAGACTTTGCTGGATGGGGCCGAGGACAGCGGAGGTGAGGGTGTGGGTACAGGCCGGGAGACGGTCGTGCCTGTGTCCTGAGAGGGGGGTTGGATCTCAGTGGCAGGTTGGGGCACAGGGGGAGAGGCAGCGGTGCAAACCGGAGGCGCTGAACGGCCTTCGTCCCACCTTGTGGGGTGCTTGGCCATCATATGCCTGCGCATGCTGGTGGTGAGGCTGGTGGTGGTGGCTCCCCGGCTGATCTTGGTGCGACAAACCTTGCACACCACAGTTCGTCGGTCATCGAAAAACTGCCTTTGAGCACCTCGGCCTCTGCAGGGTGACATGGCGCAAGGGGGCGCTTTGGGAAACAGTTGGTGGATTATTCGGTCTGGCCTTCCTCTACCCCTGGCCACCGCACTGCCTCTTCCAACCTCCCCTGCTGCTGCACTTGCCTCCCCCTCTGAAGACCTGTCCTCAGTAGGCTTAGCAAACCAGGTGGGGTCAGTCACCTCATCGTCCAGCTGCTCTTCCTCCGAATCCTCTGTGCGCTCCTCCCTCGGACTTACTGCAATTACTACTACCTGAGTGATAGACCACTGTGTCTCATCGTCCTCGTCCTCCTCACCCACTGAAAGCTCTTGAGACAGTTGCCGGTAGTCCCCAGCCTCATCCCCCAGACCCCGGGAACTTTCCAAAGGTTGGGCATCGGTCACGACAAACTCCTCCGGTGGGAGAGGAACTATTGCTGCCCAATCTCGGCAGGGGCCCGAGAACAGTTCCTGGGAGTCTGCCTGCTCCTCAGAATGTGTCATTTTCATGAAGTGAGGAGGCTGGGAGGAAGGAGGAGCAGCAGCCAGAGGATTCAGAGTTGCAGCAGTGGACGGTGTAGAAGACTGTGTGGTTGATAGATTGCTGGATGCACTTTCTGCCATCCACGACAGGACCTGCTCACACTGCTCAGTTTCTAATAAAGGTCTACCGCATGGACCCATTAATTGTGAGATGAATCTGGGGACCCCAGAAACTTGCCTCTCTCCTAATCCCGCAGCAGTCGGCTGCGATACACCTGGATCAGGAGCTCGGCCTGTGCCCACACCCTGACTTGGGCCTCCGCGTCCTCGCCCACGTCCACGTCCACGTCTCCTAGGCCTACCCCTACCCCTCAGCATGGTGTATTACGAGATTAGCAGAAACAGAACGCTGTAATTAAATGTGCCGCTTATTGGCCTGTGGTTGGAGGCTGACTTCGCGTACGTAACGCACTGCAGAGGCAGGAAACAATTATGCACAAGGCTGGGTATTAATTCACCAACTACTACCCGCAGCTGAGACGCAGTAAACTGAAGGCAGTGACAGGCAGGCCAAATATTGTATATTTTTGAACTTTTTGGGAACAACCACACTGCCTGTGATATACACTGTATTTCGATTTCCCTGTTGGAGGCTGACTTCGCGTACGTAACGCACTGCAGAGGCAGGAAACAATTATGCACAAGGCTGGGTATTAATTCACCAACTACTACCCGCAGCTGAGACGCAGTAAACTGAAGGCAGTGACAGGCAGGCCAAATATTGTATATTTTTGAACTTTTTGGGAACAACCACACTGCCTGTGATATACACTGTATTTCGATTTCCCTGTTGGAGGCTGACTTTGCGTACGTAACGCACTGCAGAGCCAGGAAACAATTATGCACAAGGCTGGGTATTAATTCACCAACTACTACCCGCAGCAGAGACACTGTAAACTGAAGGCAGTGACAGGCAGGCCAAATATTGTATATTTTTGAAATTTTTGGGAACAACCACACTGCCTGTGATATACACTGTATTTCGATTTCCCTGTTGGAGGCTGACTTTGCGTACGTAACGCACTGCAGAGGCAGGAAACAATTATGCGCAAGGCTGGGTATTAATTCACCAACTACTACCCCCAGCAGAGACGCAGTAAACTGAAGGCAGTGACAGGCAGGCCAAATATTGTATCTTTTTGAACTTTTTGGGAACAACCACACTGCCTATATAGCCAGTATATCTCTTTCACCTTTCCCACTGTCCCTGCCTCACCAGTACTGCCCTTATACTCTGTACAATGACTGCAGACTGAGAATGCAATGCTCTGCACGCCCGATATACAAAAAAAAGAAATAAATTGTGCAACACTGCTCCCAGCAGCCTCAACAGTACTGCACACGGTCAGATGTGGCCCTAAGAAGGACCGTTGGGGTTCTTAAAGCCTAAAATAACTCCTAACACTCTCCCTATAGCAGCTTCGGCACCAGCAGCACTTTCCCTGATCTCTGTCAGAATGCATCTGTGGCGAGCCACGGGCGGGGCAGATTTTAATATTCGGGTGTCACCTGATCTCCCTAGCCACTCACTGCAGGGGGGTGGTATAGGGCTGGAACTTCACAGGAGGAAGTTGTAATGCTTTCCCTGTCTTTCTATTGGCCAGAAAAGCGCGCTCATTTCTCAGGGAAGAAAGTGAAAGTAACTCGAACATCGCGTGTGACTCGCCTCGAGTAACGAGCATCTCGAACACCCTAATACTCGAACGAGTATCAAGCTCGGACGAGTACGCTCGCTCATCTCTATTTGAAACTAAATCTAAACAAAAGTCCATATTTCAATTACTATACAGTAGAAACAAATATTTTGATAACATGATTTTA
The DNA here is from genome assembly GCF_035609145.1 of Eleutherodactylus coqui. NCBI lineage: Eukaryota > Metazoa > Chordata > Amphibia > Anura > Eleutherodactylidae > Eleutherodactylus > Eleutherodactylus coqui. Next base: position 239,357,178 of record NC_089842.1, read on the forward strand.
CTATTATTTTTTACTTAATTATAATTCAGGCTTCTTCTGGAATGACAAAAGTAGTTTTCTTTAATAAACATACGCCTTTCTTCACCTATTCTATGTATTTAACTATACTTTATAATGCTTCTGTTTTATTTCTAAGAATACGCAAATAAGGAATAATATATAACCTGGGGAAATCATTGTCTAGAACCGCAGAATTGTGTAGGGACCATTTCTGAAGGCTTCAACTTCTGGGATTAATCAGAATATGAGTATTCTATTATTTAAGGCTGAACACTGCAGTGATCATGTTTGCTCCAATCTACAGGAGCTTTCTGCATCATCCTACCTCCTTACAAGAAATTTCTCAACTGAACTGAAGCAGAACTTTCATAATGTAGTTCACTGTGCTGTTAAAAATAGTTAACAATTAACAAAGTATTGATATTGATATTTTACCAACAGAAATATACAGAATACAGTAAGTTCAATAAGTGTCACATATTACACCATAATATGATTTCAACCCTTTATTTATTTTTATTGTATTTTAACTTATTTTACATATTTTGCAACACAATCTAACTTTTATTCTGATTTATCTGTTTGATGGTTGTAAATTACAAAGCAAAAAATAATAATTTGAAACTTTCTCCCCCTCTCTCTCTCTGTCTAGAAATATGTCTTAAAGTAAAATGATATTGAAGCAATAATACATTGCTCAGGGATAAAAAAGAGATCCTGCTCCCCTATGTATGTAGTTTATGGAGACATTATAGCAGCAGTCTACTCCTACTAGTTCAGAGATAGAAAAGAGATCCTGCTCCCCTATGTGTGCAGTTTATGGAAACATCACAGCAGCTAGTCTACACCCACCAGCTCAGAGAGATAGAGAAGTTACAGCTCCATCATTTCATACAAAGTCAGGGTTTTGACTCTGATTGCCCCATCCACAACCTATCAGGAATTATGGTCCTCATCTCAGGCTCAGTGGGGTGAGATTTCTATAGTCTATAGTGTTTTGGCAGCCAGGGAGGTATCAGACACAGAGTTATTGTTTATGGGACATTTGGGGGGGGGGGGGGGGACTGGGCAGCTCCCTATTGGATGGGGAGTGGTCCAGGGCCCTATCCTTGACCCATAAAATTTCTGTCTCAGGTAGGTATCACAAGCTAAACTATAAGCTCTTATCAAGATGGTATTACACCCCTTCTTGCCTGGCGAGGATGCATTTTGGTCCATCAGACAGGTGCTGGAGATGTTTGGAGGTGCAGGGGGGAACCTTTATACATATCTGGTGGTTTTGTCCAGATATAATAGGTCTGTGGTCAGATGTTGCGGCTGTGTACAACAAACTGAAGGGACTGGTGCTTACCCCAAAGATGGCCCTTTCTCTTGATTTTACCAGGCTCTATTACAGAATGTAAAAGGGATATCCTGCGTTTATTTATCCTGGCCATGAAAATTGTGATTCCTTGATTATGGAAATCCCAGGTTGCACTTGCGAGTTTCAGCTGGGTGATGGCCATGGGGAAGATTAATAACATGGAGGAATTAAGGGCCAAGGATGAAGCTAACTGGTTGGTATACAAAGAAACTTGGGAGGTTTGGAGGAGATTCTGTTGGTCCTCAAGTTGCGATACTTGGCTTGTGGGTGGGGTAGTGCAATCACAAGAGAGGATATGAGGGAAAGACTAGGGGTGAGGCCAGAGAGGGATGGGTAAACAAATAAATAAAACAATAAAGGCTGGAGACTTTTTTCCTTTTTTTTTCTCTTTCATTTTCAGCCTTTTTATTATTTTTCTTCCTCTTTATTATTTATTTAGTATGAAGAAATGGTACTGGTTCATAAAATAATTTTAGGGGCTAAGTGTGTCTGGCATGGCCTTGACAAGAACCTCCTTGGTTATCTGCAGTGTACCGGAGTGGCTTGTCGGAGCCAACACTAAAGCAAGCAAGTAATGGTTTTGATGTATATGTATATGAATAATGGTAATGATATATATTATTTGGATTGGAGTCCTTGTGGACTAATGACCACTAAGGGGTAATAATTGGATGCTTATTTAAATTTTATTTTCAGTTACAATTTTTAATATATGTTAATTGTCTAATGATAAATGCAAAAACCTTAATAAAAATAATTTTCCACAGAGAGATAAAGAAGTTCTCCTGTTCTCCTATCTATGCAGTGCATAGAGTCATCATAGCAGCAGTTTATACCTCACTGGATCAGGAAGAACTGAGAATGAGAGCTGGAGCTTGCAGAGGTGAAAACTGGTTATAAATGCCGGTTATACGTCATATAATGTCCAGATATAGTGTTATTCCTCATGTACACATGGCAGCTTATTCTGAAACGTCACCTGAAAAACTAATTACACCTTAAAGGCTCTGGGCCCTGTGCTTGCAGTAGACAATGTTTAATTTATGTGTTGTAAATGTATTGTCTTTATTTGTATGTTTTACTGTGTACAGCTCAATGGACTAAGAGGACGATAATCCTAGAATCATAGGATCATCTGTTCCAACCAGGGTCATCTGTTCCTTCTGCTCAATGCAGGATTCATTAAATAATCCCAGACAGATGTGTGTCCAGCCTCTGTTGGAAGACCTCAATTGAAGGAGAACTCACCAACTTCTGTGGCGACCTGTTCCACTCATTGATCACTCTCACTGTTAAAAGTGTCTCTTCTCTTTTAGTTTCATCCAATTGCGTTTAGTCTTTTCTTGCACAAATGAGAATAGGGCTGATCCCTCTGCACTGTGATAGACCATCAGATATTTATAGACATTAATTAAGCTTTCTCTCAGCCTTCTTTTTGCAAGGAAAACATTCCCAGATTCTTTAACCATCCCTCATAGGACATGATTTGCAGACCGCTCACCTTCTTAGTAGCTCTTCCCTGAACTCTCTCTACTTTGCCTAAGTCTTTTTAAAATCGGGGTCCAGAACTAGACACAGTATTCCAGATGATGTCTGACCAAGGAAGAGTAGAGGGGGATAATTAACTCACATGATGAAGACTCTATGCTTCTTTTAATACATCCCAGAATCGTGTTTCCCTTTTTTGCTGCTGCATCACATTGTTGACTCATGTTCAGTCTGTGATCTATTAGTATACCCAAGTCTTTTTCACATGTGTTGCTTAGCCTAATTCCTCCCATTCTGTATGTGCTTTTTTATTATTCTTGCCCAGATGTTGGACTTTGCATTTCTTCTTGTTAAATACCACTCAGTTAGTTGCCGCCCACTGTTCAAGCTTTTCCAGATCTTTTTGAATCATATCTCTCCTCTAGTGTTAGCTATCCCTCCTAACTTTGTGTTATCAGCAAATTTGATCAGTTTCCCTTCAATTCCCTCCTCTACATAATTTATAAAAATATTGAACAACACTTGCCCCAGGACAGAGCCTTGTGGTACCCCATTTGATACATTCTTCCACTTGAATGTCCAGACATTTATGACTACTCTTTGAGTATGATTACTCAGCCAGTTATGAATCCACCTAACAGTAGCCTTGTCAATCTCATATTTGCTCGTTTTTTTCAATAAGGATGGTATGAGATACTTTGTCAAATGCCCTACTAACCCTTTCCAATCCACTGTCTGATGTCTGAAGACATTCTGATTGAAGGCTGTACAGCTCCGATATCGGAAGACATCCGGCAGGGTATTCTTACTATATATTACTGGCCGCTCTGTTGTCAAGGGCCTCTCCAGCATGTCCCATACCGCAGTACTGGCTCTAGCCAGCAGACGGCGCCATTGTATAATGGCAGAAAGAGAAAGCTCCTTAGGAAACCCTAAATCCAAAATTGGATTGCAAAGGGCTAAAGTCAAGATATACTATATCCACCGCATTTCCCTGATCAACCCAATCCATGATTCTGGAAAGAAGGAAATTAGTTAAAATTAGTTAAATAATAAATCGTATAAAGTTAGACTGCAGAGTCTAACGCTATGCCAGACTTCATCCAGAATGAGCGCCTGTGATAAGCTGGTGAATTTTAAGACTATCTAGTCTAAGTTACCTAATTATTAGACAGTATTAGATGTAAATGTATATATTAGTGTTGTCTCATTGGTTGAGAGTCATAGGTTTACAGAGTTTAAAAAAGTTTAGAAAAGATATAGTCAAATGGTACTGATAAAACTACAATATAAATGAAAATGAGATCCCACATGTAATTGATATAAATAAAAAAGTGAAATGTCGTACCTTTTTGTACGAAGAATAATGGTCATTGTATGATTGATTATGTAAAAGGGTATTGACTGTAAAATCTAAGGCCACATTCCTAATGGGCCTGTCAGTGGACTGGCCACCATCTCAAAGCATAAGCTGCTGTGACATTACTATTATGTGTTATATTAGCCCTGTATTTGCAATGTAGTTTTTGAAGTTAGAAGGAGTGATTGACCTATGATGACATCACAGATACATGGCAGCACAGGTCTTGCACCCAGTAGTCCAGTGGAAGCCTGCAGCCTATAAGTTTCTTCCTGCTAGCTCCCTCCAGAATTAACTGTGCTGCTGCCAATCTGAAAGGCATATAGACAATGGTGCTACACTGTAGTAATCATTTGATACTTCTCGGACAACATTTTATACTGCACTGTTGCATTTGGCACTTCTGGAGGGATATTTTGTACTGCACTGTGGTATTTGGCATGTCCAGGGCAATATTTTGATATTGTGGTATGTGGCAATGCTAGGGGGGTAATGGGGAAATTTTTGGCTCTGCTGTGATAATATGGGCTCCACGGGGTGGTATTAGGTGCTGTGCAGTAGTATTGTTTGCTGCTAATGCCCCTTCATCACTATGGATTGGCTGGTAAAGCCCACATAGAAAATGTCAGATTTATCTAGTAGATAGTCACAGTTTGCATTGCAATCCACTATTTACTTGTGATATGCCGGTGGGGGGAGTCAATACTGTATGTGGACTGGTAGGGTTTGTGTGCCTGGGTTGCTGTTTTATTCCAGTCTGGACCTGATAACATGGAATAAAAATTAAGATATGGAGTTGTCCCCTTTTTTTTTACTCTCAGGCCACATGCACATGACAGTATGTTGAAACGTGGATGCCAAAACATTCTGTACTGTGGAGCCATAGACACTCCATTTAAAAGAGTTGTCCAGTTGCAAACTATTATTGGCTTATCCTTAAGATAACTCATCAATAGTAGATTGGCAAGAGTTTACTGCCTGGCCTACTGATGACCAGCTATTCGCTGGAGCCAGTGCACTCATGTGCTGAACATTCATTTCAATGGGAACTTGGCCTGCAATACCAAGCCTAGCCACTACAGTAAGAATGGAGCTGCCTGCTTCCTGCATAACTCAGTTCAGTGCACCAACCTGGTGAACAACTGATCAGCAGTGGGCCCAGACAACAAACCCCCGCCAATCTACTATTGGTGACTTATCCTCAAGATCAGCCATCAATAGTTTACAACCGAATGACCACTTTAATGCTGTATTACAGAAATATTGTCCGCTTGAAGCAAAGTTTCCAGGAGATTTTTTCTGTAATACAGCATCTAATGCATAATTCACACCATTCCTTATGTTGGGGCTGTATGCTTGGAAAAAAAAATAATGGCTGAAAAATATTGGTGAGATTTATTCACTCTGTTGTATGGAGTTTTCACCTATTGTTTTTTTTTTTAATTTAACCCTTTCAAATCCACTGTCTTAGTGGAAAATGTCCGGCAGGGTCCTCTTACTGTATATTGCCAGCCTTTCTGCTGTCAGAGCCTATCCAACGTCTCACCTCATGCAATACTGGCTTTAGCTAGCAAACAGCGCCATTATATAATGGTAGAAAAAGAGTAAGCCCCCTCCCTAGGCAAACTAGGATATTAATTGGAATGAAAAGGGTTAACTTTTAATATTCTGCTCTTTCCACAAATCATCCAAATATATCTTTCATTTTAGCCTAAAGGGACAGCCTGTAAGAGAAAATATAAAACATAGAAATAACTATTGATGTTGACTCTGATTCCTATAGGTTCCCACTGACACTTGATATGGAATACTTGAACCAAACATCTTCGAATAGATTTTTCTTGGTTGGTCTTTCCACTGACCCATTCCTTCAACCATTATATTTTATGATATTTCTGATGATGTATATGGTCACTTTAACAGGGAACATTTTGATCATTGCTGTGGTAAGGACAGAACCCCGACTACAGACCCCTATGTACTTTTTCCTCAGTAACCTCTCTCTCGTTGACCTCTGTTTCTCCTCCACCATCGTGCCAAAACTTCTGCTGAATACTTTGTCTGAAGACAAGAGTATCTCTTTCTGGGCATGTGTCGCTCAGATGTATTTCCACCTAGCTTTGGGAGGAACTGAGTGTATTATTTTGGCAATCATGGCCTATGATAGATATGTGGCCATCTGCCACCCCTTACACTACTACAATATCATGAACTTAAAGCTTTGTTTTCTTCTCGCAGTCGGAACCTGGTCTTCAAACTTCCTTAACTCCATTTACTATGCATACAGCACTTTTCAGCTGCCCTTCTGTAGGTCTAAACATGTGAATCACTACTTCTGCGAGATGCCTCCTCTCTTTCGATTGTCTTGTAAGGACACATTGATCAATGAAATAGCAGTTTATATCTCTGGAGGGATTGTAGGTCTTTGCTCTTTTGTGTTGACTCTTCTGTCCTATGTTCAAATCATTTCAAGCATCTTAAAGATCCGCTCAAGCACTGGAAGGCGCAAAGCCTTTTCTACTTGTGTCTCCCACCTTTCAGTAGTTTCTTTATACTACGGGGCTATTGTTTTCACGTATTTACGTCCTCGGGGGAGCTACTCTGTACATCGAGATAGATCTGTGGCCATTTTATACACTGTGGTTACTCCCATGTTTAACCCCATTATTTATAGCATAAGAAACAAGGAAGTGAAGGAAAGTGTCAGGAAAATATTTATTTACAGGGATTCCCAGCGTACAATCCTCAAATTCCATCACTGAAGTCAGAAGATATTTTTTATGACAATGAACTTTTTTCTGTAAATTTGCTATACATTGAAGATACTACAGTTTGTTTTATAAACCATTGGACCTCATAAACATGTAAAACTACTGAATTGCCTCAAAATTGCCCTTGTGTGCATTTCAATAGTAAATTTAAAAAAATGGTTTGTACTTTTTGTTGCCGTATGTCTATGTGAGTAATGAAGAAGTGGCCCATGCAAAGTGTAATACATTTATGAACAGTGTAAGATTACATATGACAGCATAAAAAGTATTCAAGAGGTTGGAGTTTATTTTGTGCCTTACAAGGTGACAGTATTAATTCATAGTTTGTTTAATTTCTATGTAATTGTAAGAAGTGGCAAGGCATATAAAGGGTTAATTGTATGTAATGTTGTGTACAGTTTTATTGCTACTTCATATATATGTGTATAATGCACAGGGCGGTGGCCGTCTCTTATCTGAACTGGTAAACAAGTGTTAAGGATTTTTTTTCTCATCTATGCAAAGTTAATAGAGATGAGCGAACGTACTCGGTAAGGCCGATTTCACAATCGAGCACCGCGATTTTCGAGTACTTCACTACTCGGGTGCGCTGTGGGTGAGCGGGGGGTTGCAGAGGGGAGTGGGGGGGAGAGGGAGAGAGAGAGGGCTCCCCCCTGTTCCCCGCTGCTACACCCCGCTCCACCACGCCACGCCACGCCCCACAGCGCACCCGAGTACTTTTCACCCGAGTAATGAAGTAATCGAAAATCGCGGTGCTCGATTGCAAAATCGGCCTTACCGAGTACGTTCGCTCATCTCTAAAAGTTAATAAAAGTTATATAATCCAGATCCCAGTACGCGAGGCGCAGAGCAAGCTTACAAAGTAGTAAGAGCTACATTGACACACACTAGGTCTGGAAGATGTGGCTTGGGGATAGGTTTCCAGCAGAATATCCTGAACATAAAATTATCACCGCTTGTCAGCATAAATGGTGCAAGCAGCAGAAGTGAGGTGAGCTGTATGGTGCTGGCACAATGGATGCTCAACCTGACCCTATATAGAAGGAATGATGCTGCAAGAAGGTCAAGATAAATAGTCAGTTAAGGGCAGAGAGAGCAGACTGTTTAGCTGTGAAGAAGATCTGACTGGTGTGGGAGCAGCAGCTATAATGATGAGTAACCAAGGTTCAGTAACATTGTGGGAGAGAGTGTTATAGCCACCACCAAGAGTACACGTTTAAGTGTATAGCCTCTGTGATGCAGGTGAGAAACCATCAAGTTTTGAAGCAAGTAAACTTGAGTTAATCTGCTTTCCTAGAATTTATTGAGATACACCACACATAATATCACAGCCAGGAAGCAGAGGTTTTGCAGCTTGTATTAGAGACTGTTGGCCCATCATTTGAAATATCTTAGTTGTGTGTTATATTAAGATTATTGCAATTTTTTAGTAAAAAATTATGGATTTTGCAACTATTCACCCCACTTTACTATTATGTGGAGACAACTAGTGTGGGTAGGTCTCTCTTAGCTTTGCATAAGTGGACATTGTAACTGCTTTACAATTTACAAAAATTATTTTAGGACAGAGTCTTGTTTTCAGGGAAACACGGTAGTAGTGACTTGTGACTGCAGCCTAGCTGCAGAATCTTAGGCGAGTCAGATATCCACCTCTCCCTTTTGCGCCTTAAGGCCTTAGTCACACGGGCATTTTTTCCCGCTATTTGCGGATCGCATGACGGATGCGCATCCGCAAATCGTGTGACCGGGGCTGAAAAATCGCCCGAAAAAACTGCTCCTAGCCGCGTTTCAATAGAAACGGGCCGGAGCTGTCCAGCGCATTGAATTCAATGGAGCCGGCAATACAGCCGGCTCCATTGAAAGCAATGCGCTGCGGGCGATCTCACGATGAATTTTCGGGAAGGGCTTAAATATATAAGCCCTTCCCAGCAATTCATCCAGAAATGTGTAAAAATAAAAAAATATATATATACTCACCTTGTCCCGGCAGACGGAGTTCAGCCGCGGCCGGTGGCAGTTCTCCTGAACTGCTCTCTGTAGTATTCAGCAGCTGGGGATTTAAAATCCCCGCCTGCTGAATGAGCTGCCTCTGATTGGTCACAGCCTGACCAATCAGAGGCAGCTCTCACTCACACCCATTCATGAATTCATGAATGACAGCTGAGAGCTGCCCCTGATTGGTCCCTGCGCTGAACCAATCAGAGGCAGCACTCACTCACCCATTCATGAATTCATGAATGGGTGTGAGTGAGAGCTGCCTCTGATTGGTCAGGCTGTGACCAATCAGAGGCAGCTCATTCAGCAGGTTGGGATTTTAAATCCCCGGCTGCTGAATACTACAGAGAGCAGTTCAGGAGAACTGCCGCCGGCCGCGGCTGAACTCCGTCTGCCGGGACAAGGTGAGTATATATATTTTTTTTATTTTTACACATTTCTGGATGAATTGCAGGGAAGGGCTTATATATTTAAGCCCTTCCCGAAAATTCATCCCGCGCTCGCCGGCAGCCCATTGCTTTCAATGGAACCGGCTGTATTGCCCCACAGTTTTTGAATGAAATTAAGCAAAGCAGAAGAAAAAAATTATGAATTTTGTTTTTTTGGCAATTCTATCATTTTAAAAACAGCTTTTTTTGTACAGCAGACATATGAATGAAGACTTGCCCCCAAAAGTGGGTACCCCTATTTCTCCCGTGTTCAGAGACATACCCATTGTGGCCCTAATCTTATGTCTGGATGCACAAAGTGGCCCACTGATCCCCTTAGTGATGAAGCCTGTTTCTGCCTTAATAACCAAGCCAAATTTTCAAGAACTGACATGTCACTTTAACATAAAATAGCTCCGTAAATGTTTTGCATATCCAAATGATTCTGACATTGCTTTTTCGCCACATATTGTACTTCATTTAAGTGGTAAAAATAGACCAATGGAATTTGTGTATATTTATTAAAAGTGCCAATATTGGGAACAGTTTGAAAAAAATATTTTTTTTTTCACATTTTCAACTGCAATTTGTCAGATATGTGCAAACATACTGTATACATTTTTAATAAGTTATATATTTTAATCTGTTTACTTTATTCTGGATGCACATTTGAAAAAGTTAGTTTTTTTCAACCATTTAGGAGATGTACAATTTAGCATTAATTCTTAACATTTTGAGGAACATTTTGTTTTCCTACACCAAGCCAAAATTGCGAAGGCTCATAGATATCAGAATGATAGATACCCCCACAAATGACCCCATTAAAAAAAAAACACATCTTAATGTATTCACTAAGGGGTGTCATGAGTGTTTTAACCCCACAGTTGTTTTTCAGGAGTTAACATAGTTTAGAAGAGGAAAAATAAAACACATTTTTGGGTTTTTTTCTATAGTGCACATGAAAATGAGGATTTGCACCTCAAAATGGATATCCCTGTTTGTCTGTCAGAAACATACCCATTGTGGCCCTAATTTTCTGTATATACAATGGGGACCAAACCAAAAGGAGCAGCCGGTAGCTTTCTGAACAGACATTTTCCTTGAAGGTGTTTTGAATCCTTTTGCACACTTGTAGAACCCTTGTGCTGCCAAAATGACAGAGAACCCCCACAAATGACACCAATTTGTAAACTAGACCATTTAAGGAATTCATCTAGGCGTGTACTACGTATTTTATCCACACAGTTTTTGAATGAATCTAAGCAAAAACGAAGGAATAAATTATGATTTTCATTTTCTTTGGCAATTATGCCATTTTAAAAAGTTTGTTTTGTACAGCACACATATGAATAAAGACTTTCACCTTAAAATGGATACCCATGTTTGTCCTGTGTTCAGAAACATATCTGCTGTGGCCCAATCTTCTGTTTGTATGCACAATGCGGCCCAAATTAAAAAGGAGCAGCCAGTAGCTTTCAGAACAGAGATTTAGCTTGAAGTGTTTTAGGCCCCATAGCACACTTGTAGAGCCATTGATCAGCCAAAATGATGGTAAACTCCCGCTAATGACACCATTTTGAAAACTAGACCCCTTACCAAATTCATCTAGTGGTGTTCTACATATTTTGACACAACAGTTTTTGAATGAATCTAAGCAAAGCAGAAGGAAACAAATTACGATTTTCATTTTTTTGGCAATTGAATCATTTTAAAAATATTTTTTTTTGTGTAGCACACATATGAATGAAGACTTTCACCACAAAATGCATACCCCTGTTTGTCCTGTGTTCAGAAACATACATATTGTGCCCCAATCTGCTTACTGGTCACATCGATAGGCTTATAATGGAGGGAACACCCTTTAGCTAACACAACTGAATAAATTCAAGGACCCACCCTAAAAATACTCCACCTGCCGCCCTTTTTGGCATTTCTTAAATCTTAGATAAAAGTAATCATGTAAACTGTGTGGTATTTACGGTTAATTGATTAATTATGGAAGCCTGGTTGGGATGGGCACATGAGGCAATAAAATCGGGTATTCCTCCTCCCATGCTTTCTGCAAACCCAACACTTTTTTCAGGGTTATTTCTTGATCTCAGTGTAAGGAATTGTGGTGGATTTATTTTGGGGTCCAAAGCGTAATCAATAGGAATGTTTGCACCCTTCTAGATTTATGTTCAGAGATTGTGCACACAATGGAAGAGATCACACGGAGACAAGACTGTCAGCGTAGAAAGTCTTCCTTGACTCTGTTTATTAGTTGGCGTATAGTATCTTATATAGCATGATGAGTTAATTGCCCTTTATGGGCATGCAGGAAGCAACACGTGGTTGGAAATCAAAGCATTGGATTGGGTGGTCCAAATATGGTCTTTTTACATCCGGTCCTGCGTGAGTTGCTGTCGTCATGGATGTCCGACATCACGTGGTTTCAGGTGCAAAATCAGCGCCATCTTTCCGTGTTCGATAGAGGAGGCAGGGGTGGGAATGAGCAATGTGTCGTCAAATGACGCCTGAGGGTTATGTGTGGGTAAAAATGTGCCCTGAGGTTATGAGCGTGTGTTTCTATCAAGCTGCATATTCTGATAACAGTTAGCAGTACAGTATGCATCCGGCACATTCCATTCTGCTGGCTCAGATAGTGAAATATACATTTCACCTTGTATAGAGTGTAAAATGGGGTGTAAAAAGTGGTACTCTCTAAGGCTTTATAAGCTTGCTGAGGTGCGACGATCTCACACAGAAGGTGTTCATCAAGCTGCTCCTGGAACGGCAGGAAGGCGAGCGTACCCAGGAACTTCTTGTAAATTATATATTACAGGTAGCAATCTTAATAACTCCAGGCTCACATGATTCTATGTGGAATCCACTTGCCGAGGCGCAAAGTGGATCCCAGCTGTGGCCCTGCATACAGCCGCATAATGTACTGTGCATAACTGCATACTCACACAGGCGGTCTTGTGCAGTACACCTTTTTTGTTAATATTTCCCGCACCATTGCTTAGTGGTGATTCAGGTACCCGCAGCCCGTACACAATGCAGTTGCGTATGGGCTATGGGTAAATCTAAAGGGCTCTATGTTGCGTATATCCACGGTAAAATATGTAATTCTGACCAGCTAATGTGAGCAGAATTGTGTTTTCCAATGCATTTGATTGATCCACGTATTACCACAGATCAAATGCATGCAGAATCTGTAATTTCTATCCGGCTGTGTAAGACCAGCCTATAGTAGTTTGCTACCTTTTCAACACGTGACCGACGAGGCCACTGGTCACTGCCTTGGGCTCTCGGCTACCTATGGTAGCCAGGAGCAAGGAGGCCTCCCCAGCTGCTGCACTTGTGTCCGTCATTGTGCAGATGGGCGCATGCTCCGAAGCTGGGGAACGGTCCGCGGCTAAAAATCCCATAGGGGGACATTGCCGGAGGCCTTAAGTAAGTAATTTCACCTCCCCTTCATGGATTGGATCTGTGTGAAACTTTAACTTTTTAAAAAACTTTTACATGACCACTGGTATCCATTGGATAACGGTAATCACGTAACCGGAGACCGCATACCATGTCCCCCAGGAGCCAGCCAGGGGCAGGGACATTTTAAATTACTCTGGCAATCCATGGCTTTTGCATACGCAGCCAGCATTTTTGCGAAAGGCGCATGTGCAGAAAACTGGGTAAGTTCGGCAGATAAATCTGGGGGCCTTAGATACGTAATTCCATCTGCCCTCATGGATATGATCAGTGAAGAGAGATGAAACTTACATTTTTAACCCTTCCCCCCCCCCCCTTTTTTTAACTTTACATGATCACAGTTATCTGTTGGATAACGGCGATCGTAGTAACATAGTAACATATTATGTTAGGCTGAATGAAGACAATGTCCATCTAGTACAGCCTGTTTTAACCCTTCCCTTGTTGGTCTAGAGGAAGGCAAAAAAAGCAAGACAATTTAGCTCCTTCCTGACTTTATAGTGGCAGTCAGAGTAATCCCTGGATCAACATTTGAGATCAACAACCCTGCTAGTCACCTAATGTCTATATCCTTTAATATCATAGTGCTCTAGAAAGACATCTAGTTCCCTCTTAAACTCCTCCTGGATTTTGTTATCACCACATCCTCAAGCAGAGAGTTACACAGTCTCACTGCTCTTACAGTAAAGAACCCCCTTCTGTATTGGTGATGAAACCTGCTTTTTTCTAGACATAGAGGATGCCCTCTTGTTACGGTCGCAGTCCCCTAATGTATTTATATATACCTATTTGATCGCCTCTTAATCGCCTTTTCCAGGGTAAATATTTCCAATTTTGATATCCTCTCTGGGTATTCCATTCTTACCATGTCGTTTATTAATTTAGTTGCCTTTCATGTGACCGTGAACCGCATACCATGGCCCCCGGTGACATCTATCTGCTCTCGGCTATTCATGCTACCAAGGGGTTGGGGGAGATTTCAAATCTCTTGGCTGATCCCATCTTCTGCGCATGTGTTGTCATTTTTCCTGTGCGCCCTATGCGCAGAAGACGGCGGCAGGTACTTTCAGGACCAGATCACTGCAGGACATCACGGAGGATAGAGGTGAGTAGTTTCAGCTCTCCTCATGGATTTCCTGATACTGTATTAATAGCATATAGTGCAGATACCTTCATACATGAAAAACAGATCAAGCTTCCTGATTGGATCTACGCAGTGTGTGGTAATAAAGCATATAGGTGGATTGTACAGGGTGCAAGAGGTACATGTACCTTAACTAAGTCGGAACCAGCGATGTGGATGTGGAAAAATGATGAATTTCCCTACCAACACGAAAAGGTACATTTTACTCACACTCACTGGGCATTGGGTGGACCAGAAGTTAGGGGTTGCGACATAATACGTCAGTTTTGATATGAAGCAATGCCCCCAGCTTGTGATTGGCTGGGGGCGTGTTTCATCCCCAAGTGCCATTGTCCATCGTGGAGGACAGCGGCAAGAGTGGGAGAGGTGGCGGCCAACGCAGCTGCAGGAGGAGAGGCGCCATCAGCAACACAAGGAAAGGCGCGGTGCCAGGAGGAGAGGCAATGGTGGCTGCAGCAAGTGGACGAGAGCCGGTGCCAGGAGGAGACGCGGGGGCAGAGGCAGCACCTGTAGAATAGACACCAGCTGGAGATGAGGCAGCGGCAGCAGCAGCTGGAGACCCAGCAGTGGCAGTAAGAGGAGACCCAGAGGCAGCGGAAGACCTGACAGCAGCGGCAGACCAGGAGACCTGGTGGCAGCAGGAGAGCCCAAGGTCTTAGCAGTAGCGTCGGTATGGATTTTTGCCTGGGCTGGAGGGTTACGGTTAGGCTTACTTTTCTTGTTAGGCTTACATATAATGCCCAGCAAAAATCCATACCGAAGCTCCTGCTATGACCTGGAGCTCTCCTGCTGCTGCCGGGTCTCCAGGTCCACCAGGCAAAAATCTAAAAAGATTTCAGCCAATCAGGAGCTAGGGGCATGACAGGGGTGTTCTTCTATGCAACCCCTGTCAAACCCCTAGCTTCCGGTGGTGTCAAGGTCCACCAGTACCGGGTGAACCTATAGTTATGGTGTTCATTTCACTGAGAAATACACATATGATAGAAGCACTGGGCTTTGATAACATCACAGATACACTATTTGATGCACTTGACATTATTCACTGAAAAAACCAAAAATGCAATACCTAATAATTTGCAAAGCATACACAGTCGCCATAGGCACGATCACCAAAGGCAGGCACAACCGCTATAAGCCCTAAAAGTATGCGGTCAGCCAGACTATGGTTTGAAGGAGCAACTTGTTCATTGCAGACTAATATGCAGTCACCCACTTAACCCAGCCCAGATTGGGGAGGAGCGACTGCATATAATCATAGCCTGCACATGTGAACGATACCAAAGATGCCAGCCAAAGATGGATGGTGACCCACCATAAAGGATATCAACCCTCACTGATATAACAGCAGGTTGCCCTGTATCTCCAAAGTGGGCCAGGCTGGCTGACATCTTGGGCTCCCCCAAGTACTCTAGCAAACTACATACAAAAATACTAATGCATACTAATAAATTTGGGTGTTGGTACTGCATTTTGGTCAAGGTCTCCAGGTCCACCAGGCAAAAATCCAAAAAGATTTCAACCAATCAGGTGCTAGGTGCATGACAGGAGTGTTCTTCCATGCAACCCCTGTCAAACCCCTAGCTTCCAGTAGTGTCAAGGTACACCAGTACGGGTGAACCTATAGGTATGGTGTTCATTTCACTGAGAAATATACATATGATAGAAGCACTGAGAGATGGCTTTGATAACATCACAGATACACTATTTGATGCACTTGGGGTTCAAAATGAGTTAATTAAAAAGTTACATTTGGTTATTAAGCAACACACTGTGGTACTAGACTACCTTACAGCATCACAAGGAGGATTGTACCAGGGAATTGGTACATCCTGTTGATATTACATTGATCCATTAGGAACATTGCAAATCACACATGACATTAAACAATCCAGGAAGGTAAAGGACCTATGCTATAAGGCTTTAGGCCAAATAGAAAACATACACGGGGAGCATATATGGTGCAAGCAACATCAGGTACGATGCATCTTTATTCCTCTTCAACACACTGACAGCAACGTTTCAACTTTGTAGCAAAGTCTGAACAACAGTATTAGGTTTGTGCTGCTGACCATATTTTTATTATACCGTGGAGGAGGAAATCACATTGCCAGAGTCGTTACAATATTTAAACCCAGTCAATTGGTTCAAAGGGTGGGTGGTATGGTATCTGGGGCTGTGCATATGTTCATACAGTTTGTGCACCTAATTCTTGTTTTTGTAATCATTGTTAAGGTTCTTATTTTATTATTTCAGAGAATTATGAAAACTAGCTGTAGGTGTTTTTCAGAAAAAACTTTATAAAAATTTGCCAAGCGAAATGAATCTGATGTGCACATGTTGGCGGTGTAGTGGTGCATTACACAGAATGACCTGCAGAGTGTGCTAGTCAGGCATTCTAATACCTGCAAAAGGGAAAGAAAGGGTTAATACCTAGAGATGAGCGAACATACTCGTCCGAGCTTGATACTCGTTCGAGTATTAGCGTGTTCGAGATGCTCGTTACTCGTGACGAGTACCACGCGATGTTCGAGTTACTTTCACTTTCATCTCTGAGACGTTAGCGCGCTTTTCTGGCCAATAGAAAGACAGGGAAGGCATTACAACTTCCCCCTGCGACATTCAAGCCCTATACCACCACCCTGCAGGGAGTGGCTGGCGAGATCAGGTGTCACCCGAGTATAAAAATCGGCCCCTCCCGTGGCTCGCCACAGATTTGTTCTGACATACTTTAGGGAAAGTGCTGTTGGTGCCGGAGCTGCTATAGGGAGAGTGTTAGGAGTATTTTAGGCTTCAAGAACCCCAACGGTCCTTCTTAGGGCCACATCTAACCGTGTGCAGTAGTGTGGAGGCTGCTTTTTGCAGTGTTGCACTTTTTGTTTTTTTGTATATCGGCCGTGCAGAGCATTGCGCCCTGCAGTAATTATACATACTCCAGGGCCAGTAGTGGTGGTGAGGCAGGGACAGAAGACATATATTTATTGAATATAGGCAGTGGGCCTTTGCAAAAACATTTGGGGAAAAAAATCTATTTGGGCTGCCTGTGACTGTCCTCAGTGTTCTGGGTCTGAGCTGGGTGTAGTTGTCCTCCTAATTCATACGCAGCCAGCTAAGTGTTACAGCAGGCTTGCGCAAAATTATTTCCTGGCGTTCCGTAAGCGAAGTCAGCCTCCAACCACAGGCCAATAAGCGGCACATTTAATTACAGCGTTCTGTTTCTGCACTACTGGTAATACACCATGCTGAGGGGTAGGGGTAGGCCGAGAGGACGAGGACGCGGAGGCCCAAGTCAGGGTGTGGGCACAGGCCGAGCCAGTGCGGTGGCCAGGGGTAGAGGCAGGGCCAGACCGAATAATCCACCAACTGTTTCCCAAAGCGCCCCCTTGCGCCATGCCACCCTGCAGAGGTCAAGGTGCTCTACGGTGTGGCAGTTTTTCACAGAGACGCCTGACGACCGACGAACAGTGGTGTGCAACCTTTGTCGTGCCAAGATCAGCTGGGGAGCCACCACCACCAGCATGTGCAGGCATATGATGGCCAAGCACCCCACAAGGTGGGACGAAGGCCGTTCACCACCTCCGGTTTGCACCACTGCCTCTCCCCCTGTGCCCCAACCTGTCACTGAGATCCAACCCCCCTCTGAGGACACAGGCACTACTGTCTCCTGGCCTGCACCCACACCCTCACCTCCGCTGTCCTCGGCCCCATCCAGCAATGTCTCTCAGCGCAGCGTCCAGACGTCGCTAGCGCCACTGTTTGAGCGCAAGCGCAAGTACGCCGCCACGCACCCGCACGCTCAAGCGTTAAACGTGCACATTGCCAAATTGATCAGCCTGGAGATGCTGCTGTATAGGCTTGTGGAAACGGAGGCTTTCAAAAGCATGATGGCGGCGGCGGCCCCGCGCTACTCGGTTCCCAGTTGCCACTACTTTTCCCGATGTGCCGTCCCAGCCCTGCACGACCACATCTCCCGCAACATTGTACGCGCCCTCACCAACGCGGTTACTGCCAAGGTCCACTTAACAACAGACACGTGGACAAGCACAGGCGGGCAGGGCCACTATATCTCACTGAGGGCACATTGGGTGAATTTAGTGGAGGCTGGGACAGAGCCTGGGACCGCTCACGTCCTACCCACCCCCAGAATTGCGGGCCCCAGCTTGGGGCTGGTATCTGCGGCGGTGTATGCTTCCTCCACTAAACCACCCTCCTCCTCCTCCTACGCAACCTCTGTCTCGCAATCAAGATGTGTCAGCAGCAGCACGTCGCCAGCAGTCGGTGTCGCGCGGCACGGCAGCACAGCGGTGGGCAATCGTCAGCAGGCCGTGCTGAAACTACTCAGCTTAGCAGAGAAGAGGCACACGGCCCACGAACTGCTGCATGGTCTGACATGGTCAGACCGACCGCTGGCTTGCGCCGCTGAGCCTCCAACCGGGCATGGTCGTGTGTGACAACGGCCGTAACCTGGTGGAGGCTCTGCAGCTCGGCAGCCTCACGCACGTGCCATGCCTGGCCCATGTCTTTAATTTGGTGGTTCAGCGCTTTCTGAAAAGCTACCCACACTTGTCATACCTGCTCGGAAAGGTGCGCCGGGTCAGCGCACATTTCTGCAACTCCAAGACGGACACTGCCACCCTGCGGACCCTGCAACATCGGTTTAATCTGCCAGTGCACCGACTGCTGTGTGACGTGCCCACACGGTGGAACTCTACGCTCCACATGTTGGCCCGGCTCTATGAGCAGCGTAGAGCTATTGTGGAATACCAACTCCAACATGGGCGGCGTAGTGGGAGTCAGCCTCCTCAATTCTTTACAGAAGAGTGGGCCTGGTTGGCAGACATCTGCCAGGTCCTTGGAAACTTTGAGGAGTCTACCCAGATGGTGAGCGGGGATGCTGCAATCATTAGCATCACCATTCCTCTGCTATGCCTCTTGAGAAGTTCCCTGCAAAGCATAAAGGCAGACGCTTTGCACTCGGAAACAGAGGCGTGGGAAGACAGTATGTCGCTGGATAGTCAGAGCACCCTCATGTCTATATCTCAGCGCATTGAGGAGGAGGAGGAGGGGGAGGAGCATGAGGAGGAGGGAGAAGAGACAGCTTGGCCCACTGCTGAGGGTACACATGCTGCTTGCCTGTCATCCTTTCAGCGTGTATGGCCAGAGGAGGAGGAGGAGGAGGAGGAGGAAGAGGAGGAGGATCCTGAAAGTGATCATCCTAGTGAGGACAGCCATGTGTTGCGTACAGGTACCCCGGCACACATGGCTGACTTCATGTTAGGATGCCTTTCTCGTGACCCTCGCGTTGCACGCATTCTGGCCACTACGGATTACTGGGTGTACACACTGCTCGACCCACAGTATAAGGAGAACCTTTCCACTCTCATTCCCGAAGAGGAAAGGGGTTCCAGAATGATGCTATACCACAGGGTGCTGGTGGACAAACTGATGGTAAACTTCCCATCCGACAGCGCTAGTGGCAGAAGGCGCAGTTCCGAGGGCCAGGTAGCAGGGGAGGGGCAGAGATCAGGCAGCATGTACAGCGCAGGCAGGGGACGATTCTCCAAAGCCTTTGCCAGCTTTATGGCTCCCCAGCAAGACTGTGTTACCGCTCCCCAGTCAAGGCTGAGTTGGCGGGAGCACTGTAAAAGGATGGTGAGGGAGTACGTAGCCGATCGCACGACCGTCCTCCGTGACGCCTCTGCCCCCTACAACTACTGGGTGTCGAAGCTGGACACGTGGCCTGAACTCGCGCTGTATGCCCTGGAGGTGCTTGCTTGTCCTGCGGCTAGCGTCTTGTCAGAGAGTGTGTTTAGTGTGGCTGGGGGAATCATCACGGATAAGCGTACCCATCTGTCAACCGACAGTGCCGACAGGCTTACACTCATCAAGATGAACAAAGCCTGGATTTCCCCAGACTTCTCTTCTTCACCAGCGGACAGCAGCGATACCTAAGCAATACGTAGGCTGCACCCGCGGATGGAAGCTACGTTCTCTCTCACCATCAAAAACGGGGACATTTTTGCTTCATCAATCTGTGTATAATATTCCTCCTCCTCCTCCTGCTCCTCCTCCTGAAACCTCACATAATCACGCCGAACGGGCAATTTTTCTTAGGCCCACAAGGCTCAGTCATATAATTTTTGTAAACAATTTTTATACGTTTCAATGCTCATTAAAGCGTTGAAACTTTCACCTGAACCATTTTTTATTTTAACTGGGCTGCCTCCAGGCCTAGTTACCAATTAAGCCACATTAACCAAAGCGATTAATGGGTTTCACCTGCCCTCTTGGTTGGACATGGGCAATTTTTCTGAGGCACATTAGTACTGTTGGTACACCAATTTTTGGGGGCCCTCGCCAACAGTGTAATCCAATTAATTTTTAGCCCACCTGCATTACAGCTGACGTTACATCAGCTGTGTTGGGCACTGCAATGGGATATATTTATGTACCGCCGGTGGGTTCCAGGGAGCCACCCATGCCGTGGGTCCACACAGAGTTGTAACTGCATGTGTCCACTTCTAAAGAACCCCAGTCTGACTGGGGCATGCAGTGTGGGCCAAAGCCCACTTGCATTAAACATGACATTACCTCAGCTGTGATGGGCACTGCAATGGGATACATTAATGTACAGCCGGTGGGTTCCAGGGAGCCACCCATGCTGTGGGTGCACACGGAATTTGCATTGCGGAGTTGTACCTGCCTGTGACTATTTATAAAAAAACGCAGTCTGACTGGGGCATGCAGACACCTTGACAGAATGAATAGTGTGTGGCACATAGGTTCCCCATTGCTATGCCCACGTGTGCAGCTCCTGATGGCGGTGGCACAGGATTATATTTCTCATTGCTTCTGTACAGCATTGTGAGCTATCGCCCCGCCCCTTTTAAAGAGGGTCGCTGGCTAGCCGTGCCAACCCTCTGCAGTGTGTGCCTGCGGTTCCTCCTCATGGCAGACGCACTTATAAATAGACATAAGGGTGGCATGGCATGAGTGCAGCTGAAGGCTGCGCAGGGACAATTTGGTGTGCGCTGTGGACACTGGGTCGTGCAGGGGGGGGGGTGTTGGGCAGCTTGTAACCCAGGAGAAGTGGCAGCGGAGTGTCATGCAGGCAGTGATTGTGCTTTGTTGGAGGTAGTGTGGTGCTTAGCTAAGGTATGCATTGCTAATGAGGGCTTTTCAGAAGTTAAAGTTGTTGGGGGGTTGGCCCACTCTTGCCGCTATTGTGGCTTAATAGTGGGACCTGGGAACTTGAGATGCAGCCCAACATGTAGCCCCTCGCCAGCCCTATCCGTTGCTGTGTCGT
Source organism: Eleutherodactylus coqui (assembly GCF_035609145.1). Classification (NCBI taxonomy): domain Eukaryota; kingdom Metazoa; phylum Chordata; class Amphibia; order Anura; family Eleutherodactylidae; genus Eleutherodactylus; species Eleutherodactylus coqui. The sequence continues at coordinate 239,378,501 of NC_089842.1, forward strand.
TCCCATCACTTTCTTGAATTGCCCCGATTTTCACAAATGGAAACCTTAGCGAGCATCGGCGATATACAAAAATGCTCGAGTCGCCCATTGACTTCAATGGGGTTCGTTACTCGAAACGAACCCTCGAACATCGCGATAATTTCGTCCCGAGTAACGAGCACCCGAGCATTTTGGTGCTCGCTCATCTCTATTAATACCCTAGTTGTAGCAAGAGTTAGCTACAAAAGAGGCAGCTGTGCAGGAAGCCGCAGAGAGAGGACCAGTTCAGCAGAGTTTAGGTACTGCAAGCTGGTGGCCTAGCAAAGGCCAAACGACAACCCTGGACTCACACCCAAGGTGGAGTGAATATGAACTGTGTTTTCGTTGTATGCTGTGTGCTATGAAAATAAAGTCTGGCAGGAGGCAGAGATAAAGAATTCCACATCTCTGGAGTTTCTACATGTGTGGTGCGCCTGTTCCATATAAGAGAGGTCAGCGATCCCGAGGCGAGTGCACCCCGCTTGCTACAGCTGTTATTACAACTCCAAAGCTAGCATGTACCCTGTCAGGAAAGGACACTCTACAACTGTTTGACAACTGCCTGCACTGTGGGTATCTCATGTCATCATAAAGAGCCAACAAATTTAAACATATTGGACTATACTAGAGATGAGCGAGTATACTCGGTAAAGGCAAATGCTCGAGCGAGCATTGCCTTTATCGAGTACCTGCCCGCTCGAGATGAAATGTTCGGGTGCCGGCGGCGGGCAGGGAGCTGCGGGGGAGAGCGGAGCGGAACAGAGGGGAGATCTCTCCCTCCCTCTCTCCCCCCCCCCCCTGCTCCCTCCTGCTGACAGCCGCTACTCACCGCTCCCCCGCGCCGCCACCCGAACATTTCATCTCGAGCGGGCAGGTACTCGATAAAGGCAATGCTCGCTCGAGCATTTGCCTTTACCGAGTATACTCGCTCATCTCTAGACTATACATAAGAGCTTACAATGGACTATTAATGGACTTGTATTCCTTAAGGACTAAAAAAATAACCACATGATATCAACTGCATAAATACATATATTTAATGTGTATCTTCACATTGCTTTATTTTACATAATGTTGGATGTTGTAGCTTGAGGGATAGTAAAGGCTTGAACCAGTTTGGGAGATTGGGGAGTTGGAGGAAGATCTCTTGACGATCCTCAGGTACGGGTCTTTGTTAGGCAGGGATAGCAGGTCTTCCTTGCCATCGCCGAAGCATGGTATCAGGTACTTGTAAGACAAGCTATTTCTATACATACTGTACCGCCTTCTTTTATATATCTATAAAAGATGATGGGGGGCAGTTTAACTTCAGAGCTTTTTTACCCTTTGACAAGAATGCGTTGTCTGGTTTTTTCTAAAGGACACGGTCATATATGACTCTGTAGTAATAATTTTACCTTATCCGGTGCTTTCTTTAACACTCAAATAAACAGAAAGAAAATTGTAATTTACATCTAGTAGTGACACACAAGTCATAGCTAGAGGTACTAAGGAAAACTGCAAAGAAATTCTATCATACCCTACACAAGGAAGACCATCTGAAAACCATATTCTCTGACCCCCCCCCCCCCCCCCTCCGTTCTGTGCTACAATCTCCAAATTTGAGGAGCTTTATAATCAGGAGTGCATTGCCCTCTGATACACAAAAAGGAACTTATCCCTGCAATCTAAGGAGCTGCAAGACCTGCTCACATGTACTGACAATGGACAGGATACAAATCCCCAACACACAGCAGGACTATAATATCATGAGGACATTCACATGTTCCACATCCATTGCTGTGCAGTAAATTTCCTGTTGGGGGCATTTATGTTGGAGAAACAGGACAAAAACTGTAAGCCAGGCTGAGATTGCATCCCCACATGACTAAAGAGAGAAAGACAGAATTACCTGGGGCAAAGCATTTTGTAATCACGGACACAACATACAACGGATAAAAGTTATCATACTTAAAGGCAATTTTAAGTCCCAATGTCACAGAAGAATTTGGGAATATAAGTTTATAAACAACTTTGATACTATCTGAAATGGAATGAATCTTGGAGGGTTTTTTTTACATCAGTGGAGATTATGAGAAATGAGAAACCCAGAGCAGAGGCAACATGCTGACCTGCTGACCTCCTATCAATTTAGAGACCATAAAACATTCACATTGCTTGTCACTGGACTAATAAAGTATTTACAGTTATCTCTTTCTTCTATTGATTTAAGTGCTATTAATCATAAAATTTCTGTGTCCTCTTATCCTGGACTAGAATTTGTTTCAAGTGTAAATTAAGCACACTGTGTTTGTGCCCCCCCATGTGATCATGTGTATATGTTTTTATATAAATGTATATTTAGATTTGTTCCATTTTGCCTGAGGAAGAAACCTGCTTAGGTTTGAAAGCTAGCTATAACGTCATGTATTTTTGTCATTAAAAGGTATACTATCTACAAGATTACTTGGTTACTCTTACTGAGAATAATCACACTTTATTTGGACATACAAACACACTTGATTTTCAGTGTAATATTTGTTAAAGTAAATAAATGGGAGTTAACCGTTGTCACAATATTTAACTTCATTACATGGAAATAATTTAATATAATGAAGACTAATGTCCCGAAAGTGTCAACAATTGTGAATTGTATTGGGAGATGTCAACACTTAAATCAATAATTAAATTGCATTTCTTGTAATTTCCTACTTAAAGAATATGAATTAAATGAGACATGTGGGAATATTACACAGATATATGAATAGACAGGACTATTGCAAATGCTTTGCTTATTAGCTATAAGCCACTGCTGTTCATGAGTCAGTTGGAAAAAAATATTGACTACAATAATCAACTGGAGAATGGGACTAATTCAAGATACTGTTAATGCCTTTTCAGGGCCCTTTCCAAAGGATGGATTTCTGCCTCCTTGGTAAGTATTTGCAACTACTTGGTTTAGCAGATTAAATCTTGAATTTAACATTATAATAGCCTTACAGTGTTCCAAGAAATAAACAGAACCTTTTTATGATTGTCTAAATATTTTGGCAATGGTGGAATGTCTCAACCAGCCTGTGTAGGTCAAGATTTACATGAGTGGTCATGACAATAACTGATATCAAGTGTAGGTAAAGATAAACAATATTTAGCACATTAGACATCTGTAGTTGACATCAACCAATCACTGGATATAAAAGATGTAAAACAAGGTAACATTTGGTATTGTGATAGAGGTTGGTTAACATATTGTCTCTCCTAGGAAATGAAAAGACTCAATTTTAGATGTTCCTCATAATTTAAAAGAGCAAATCAACAGATGGCAATTGTAATGCACACACCAGTCAGTTCCTCCAGTGGCTCCGCAACTTCCTTCTATCGTATTCTGTATACAACACATCCATGAGGGTGGTCTAAAGTTTTTAGTAACTTAGTAGGGTTATTGCTTTACTAGGGAAGAAAAATCCTTCAAATATTATAATTCATACTGTATGGGGACCATTGACCCATCTTCAGCAACAAGTACTGATAAATTGTAATACCGTAGAATATATTTATGTATGGGCTCACACTAGCAAAAACAGACCAGACATACACCAAATTAAGAGACATGTACTTCATTGTATACTTGGTGCTCTTCACGCCTAGGCCTTTTAGACTTAGACCGTCATATAAAATGCCAACCTATGTAAATTTCCACTTATGCATGTCCCAGAAAAGCACCCAGACCATTCGATATTCAACCATCCTGGAGCAAAGAGCATCTGGCATTTCAAAAAATCTTTGACATGTCATTGTAGCATGTCAGATATTTTGATTGTCCAGGGTCTAGGTGCTGATCCCAACAAATCACTTAAATGAAAGGGTAGAAGTGCTCAGTTGAGTGTGCTGCCTCTTCAGCTGTGAATGTCTCTTCTTGAAAGAGATTTCAATGAGCCCGTCTTCAACTTTCAAGGAGAGCCGATAATAGCTGAAGGAGCACAGAGTTTGGCTCAGCACTTCAGCCGCTTAGTTTCAGTAATCATTTACCTAGTTACACAGTTGAAAATAGACAGGGCCATCAAGTCCAATTTATAATCCAACTCTATTGATCCAGGGGAAGGCAAAAAGCCCCTGCTCCATATTAGTGGGGGGACATTTCCTTCTTGACTCCAACATGACAATCAGGATAAAACCCTGGAACACCCCATCTAAAATAATCTAGTACCCGTAATTTGAAATACATTAGTTATGTCAGTGTGTGCTACTCTGCTGGGGTTTTGAGTTCTATGTGCACTTGTGTTCTGAATTACTGTGGAAATGGGTTTTGTCTGGGTGGCTGGTTAAGTGCACTGGGGGTTAATTGGGAGGGTTCTTAATTAGAGATGAGCAAGCACCAAAATGCTCGGGTGCTCGTTACTCGAGTCGAACTTTCAGTGATGCTCGAGAGTTTGTTTTGAGTAACGAACCCCATTGAAGTCAATGGGCAACTCGAGCATTTTTGTATATTGCCGATGCTCGCTAAGGTTTTCATTTGTGAAAACCTGGGAAATTCAAGAAAGTGATGGGAACGACACAGCAACGGATGGGGCAGGTGAGGGGCTACATGTTGGGCTGCATCTCAAGTTCCCAGGTCCCACTATTAAGCCACAATGGTGGCAAGAGTGAGACCCCCCCCCCACACTGTCAGCATAAAGATCGTTCTCCTCTGCCACAGCTGTAACAGCTGTGGCAGAGAAGAACGATGTTAGCCCATTGAATTCAATGGAGCCGGCTGTATTGCCGGCTCCATTGAATTCAATGGGCTAAGATTGTTCTGCCGGGACAAGGGGAGTATATATTTTTTTTAATTTTAACACATTTCTGGATGAATTGCAGGGAAGGGCTTATATATTTAAGCCCTTCCCGACAATTCATCCCACGCTCGCCGGCAGCCCATTGCTTTCAATGGTGCCGGCTGTATTGCCGGCTCCATTGAATTCAATGGTCAGTGCTCGTTTAATCGAGACGAGTACCGCGTGGTGCTCGTCTCGAGTAATGAGCATCTCGAGCACTCTAATACTCGAACGAGCATCAAGCTCGGACGAGTATGCTCGCTCATCTCTATTCTTAATCCTTCCTCACATTGCCCGTCCAACAGAGCCCTTAGGGTAGAGAATCCCTTTTATGCTGATTGTAAAAGCTTTCTCTCTTTAGATGCAGTGAATGTCCCCTTGCTTTAGTTGCAGTTCTTGTTATGGCTAGATCATTTGACGAAGCTCGGTACTGTCCATTGACATATTTATGTATATTGATTTAAATTACCCATACTGCATCTTTTTAACAAACTACCGTAAATTACCCAGTAATTAATCATATTTATTAGTATATTATAAGGTTTGTCTAATCAGAGACCATCCCTTTTAAACTGCAGCTGGCATCTTGGGCTCATACCATTCCCCTTGCAAAAAGAGGGTTTGGCCATTTAGTCCTTTCCTGGCAAAATGTAGAATTACATAGTAGACTTTTTGATGAAAGGTTATATGTATCACATGTCCAGCTTGAGTCCACAAGAGCAGAAACTACTCCTTTAGAATAGCTCTCTGTGTCACTAACATATTCTAATAAGGAATATGGACAATGATTGTCTTCAGGTGAAAATCCTATTAGTTCATCCATTCTCTCAATTATTTTGGGTGTCTCCCTCTGAACCACCTACATTTTTCCTATGCATTACAGTAGACATATTTTCCATTCACAAGCAGCAAGCGAAATATATGAAAAATGGGGACAAATTGAAACTTTAAAAGTTACAGTATGTTTCAATGGTTAAAGGGGCACTAACTTTTCAAACAATGTATGCTCATCTAATAGCTTGTGTTACTCTCAAACGTTTTGTATTATAATTGCATTAAAAATGTAGTTGCATTACCACTGTAAATCACAATTGAAGTGGCTGCCACTAAGGGTCTCCCTTCCAACTCTTTATCATTAGCTACAGTTTGTCTGCAGTAGCAAGAACACAGGGACACAATTCTAATTGCCAAAGGCAAAAAATACCCATAGGTAATATCCCCTTAAATATAATATAAAAACTCCATTATTCAAAAAGGACAAAAACAACATCCAATAATATTTAAAATAAAGGAGGAATGGCGGTAGCAATGAAATGTAACCAGCAGTCATCAATTAATATCATGTGTGTAACTGTGCATATATGCACTAAAACATAGGCCTGGATGGCCAACTTCCAAAAGCCTATGTGGAAATTAATGTCAGCACCACCAAAACCCTATTAAAATCTGATCTATAGCCCCCCGACATGTTTTGCCTTGCGACATCCTCAGGAGTCGCAAAACTTCAAGGCTATAGTAAGGACGAAATGAGATGGTATGGAGAATCTAGTATATTTTAGAAAACTTGTTGAAAACTCAATCATGATTTAAGCTTTATTTAGCTGAATCCATAAAATGTTTTTACTGCCATGATTGGTATAACTCTTATCTTTTAGGTGAATTATGGCAAACAATATGGAGACCATGAATCAAACATTGGTGAGAAACTTCATCCTTCTAGGTCTTTCTAATGCTCCTGGTTTGCAGCTGTTGTGCTTTCTGTTGTTCTTTCTGATGTACACAACAACATTGTTTGGCAATCTTCTATTGATCATTGTGGTGAGACTTAATTCCCGTCTCCAGACACCTATGTACTTTTTCCTCAGTAACCTGGCATTCATTGATATTTGCTTCTCCACCACCATTGTACCAAAAATTCTTGCAAATACAATATCCCATGACAGGGAAATTTCATTTTTGGGATGTGCAGCACAAATGTATTTCCATTTGGCTCTAGGGGCTACAGAATGTTTAATATTAGCTATCATGGCATATGATCGATACATTGCTATATGTAAGCCACTTCAGTATCGTACTATCATAGACAAAAACCTTTGCCTATTTTTGGCTGCTGGAGCATGGACAGTGAGCTTTTTGAACTCTGGAATTCATGCAGTCTTCACCTTTCAGTTGCCTTATTGCAAGTCCATCCAAGTGAACCACTTTTTCTGTGAGATGCCACCACTCTTTCGGCTTTCGTGTAGAGATACTTGGTTCAACGAAATTGCTGTATACATCTCTGGTGGACTTTTCGCCCTTTGTTCATTCTTATTGACATTGTTATCCTATATTCATATAATTTCTGCCATACTAAGCATCCATTGTATAAATGGAAGACAAAAAGCCTTTTCTACATGTACGTCTCACCTTACAGTTGTCTCCCTTTACTATGGAACCATTATTTTTATGTATTTGCGCCCGCGATCTAGTTATTCGCCAAATCGAGATAGAGTGGTCTCCATCCTCTATACAGTTGTGACTCCAATGTTGAATCCCATCATTTATAGTGTTAGAAATAAGGACTTCACTGGAACAATCAGAAAGACTACTAGACTTATATCATATTACTGAAGTGTCTAATTTAGGGGCAACATTTATGTAAACAAAATGTCTGATATTTTTTTAGAAAGCTGGCCAACTATAGAATCTGATCTTTAGGTTTGGCACCACAGTCTCTTTACCTAAGCATGTTTTGTAGATATGCCAACCGCACTCTACAGAACTTGAATCATATGCCCCTTTATATTCTCTTAATGTAATATTCTAAGAGTGTCAGTTTTTTGAACTAGTGTGTGGACAAGGAGGAAAAAGAGGGGTGGAGCAAAACTCGTACAGTTGTGTTTGTTGTGAAAAATGATACTGTAAAAGTGGTATGGGGGCGTGGCTAAGCGGCCATGAAGAACAGTCGCACCTAAAGGCAGCTCCGTGGAGACCCCATTAATCCTGTCACATCCTTCCTTCCCTGAGGCACTAAACTTAAGTACTGGCGCCCGGAGACTGCACTGGTGCCGGTGGTCGTGCTGGCGGGGTCCCTGGTGCAACTTCTGGGCTGTTTTGAGTGAGAGGCGGGAGGTCCGGACCTGGGCCTGCATGCTACACATGCCGCGCGCTAGGAGACCGGCCCACGTGGAACACGGCGGCAGGAGAGATAACGCTGCGGCTCCCTCCCTGCTGAGCATCCCTGAAGCAACTGGTGGGTGAGATCCACGATACGGACGGGGAGCTGAGTGTCGGGTGCAGTGCGGCACCTCCCCCACCTTTGCCTGAGAGGCTGCGGGGGAGCGCGGGGACGCTGACGGGCACTCACCAGCCCTGCAGGCAGAACACTGACGTGGAGGCTGGGAGGTGAACGTTGACGGGGCTGGGATTCTCCTCGGGAGTCCCTTACTGCTGCGGAGGCTGAGAGTGGGTGCCGAGGCTGAGGAGACGGCCCCTCCTCCATCCTGACAGGCGGCTGCTGCTTAGCTGAAGCGTGGGGGAGGAAAACTGCTACAGCACACAGCGGGAGACTGAGAATCCCGGGCGGGCTCTCTCCAGCTTCAAACAGACCAGCTCTGTGGGGGGCTTTACAGCATCCTGAGGTCACAGCACGGCTAGCAATCAAGTTACTGCACTACTACTCCCAGTGGACAGACATCAGCTGGAGGTAGGCACTGTATTACTACTACTCCCAGTGGACACTTGTAGCTAGAGAGTCATTTTGCCGCTATTGCTACTCCCAGCGGACACGTCACTGCTGGAGATAGAGCCACTCTGCCACCACTACTACTGCTCCTAGCGGACACGTCACTGCTGGAGATAGAGCCACTCTGCCACCACTACTACTGCTCCTAGCGGACACGCACTGCTGCAGATAGAGCCACTCTGCCACCACTACTACTGCTCCTAGCGGACACGTCACTGCTGCAGATAGAGCCACTCTGCCACCACTACTACTGCTCCTAGCGGACACGTCACTGCTGCAGATAGAGCCACTCTGCCACCACTACTACTGCTCCTAGCGGACACGTCACTGCTGCAGATAGAGCCACTCTGCCACCACTACTACTGCTCCTAGCGGACACGTCACTGCTGCAGATAGAGCCACTTTGCCACCACTACTACTGCTCCTAGCGGACACGTCACTGCTGGAGATAGAGCCACTCTGCCACCACTACTACTGCTCCTAGCGGACACGTCACTGCTGCAGATAGAGCCACTCTGCCACCACTACTACTGCTCCTAGCGGACATGTCACTGCTGCAGATAGAGCCACTTTGCCACCACTACTACTGCTCCTAGCGGACACGTCACTGCTGCAGATAGAGCCACTTTGCCACCACTACTACTGCTCCTAGCGGACACGTCACTGCTGGAGATAGAGCCACTCTGCCACCACTACTACTGCTCCTAGCGGACACGTCACTGCTGCAGATAGAGCCACTTTGCCACCACTACTACTGCTCCTAGCGGACACGTCACTACTGGAGATAGAGCCACTCTGCCACCACTACTACTGCTCCTAGCGGACACGTCACTGCTGCAGATAGAGCCACTTTACCACCACTACTACTGCTCCTAGCGGACACGTCACTGCTGGAGATAGAGCCACTCTGCCACCACTACTACTGCTCCTAGCGGACACGTCACTGCTGCAGATAGAGCCACTCTGCCACCACTACTACTGCTCCTAGCGGACACGTCACTGCTGCAGATAGAGCCACTCTGCCACCACTACTACTGCTCCTAGCGGACACGTCACTGCTGCAGATAGAGCCACTCTGCCACCACTACTACTGCTCCTAGCGGACACGTCACTGCTGGAGATAGAGCCACTCTGCCACCACTACTACTGCTCCTAGCGGACACGTCACTGCTGCAGATAGAGCCACTCTGCCACCACTACTACTGCTCCTAGCGGACACGTCACTGCTGCAGATAGAGCCACTCTGCCACCACTACTACTGCTCCTAGCGGACACGTCACTGCTGCAGATAGAGCCACTCTGCCACCACTACTACTGCTCCTAGCGGACACGTCACTGCTGGAGACAGATATTCTGCTACTACTACTCCTAGTGGACGCATTACAGCTACAGATAGAGTGACTCTGCTGCTGCTACTACTACTCCTAGCGGACACATTACAACTAGAAACAGGGCCATTCTACTACTAATCCTAGCGGACGCACACAGTGGAAGAGAGAGCTGTTCTGCTACTACTACTCCCCCCAACGGACACATCACGGCTGGGGAGAGGGGACACTTCACCACTCCTAGAGGACACAACCCAGCTGGAAATAGTCACTCTACTACTCCTCCTAGCGGACGCATCGCAGCTGGAAATAGTGTCACTTCACCACTACTACCACTCCAAACGGTCATACCACAGCTGGAGATAGTTTTTCTAGTACTACCACTCCTGGTGATCACAACCCAGCTGGAGCCAGTGACACTTTCTACCTAAAAAGACCTGTGTATGCCTTTAGTGTACCCCAGTAGAGTGGGTGACATCAGACTTAGTGGTGGGTCCTGCTGACCGCAATCATATCGACACCGGTGTCCTGCCGGCGAGGGAGCCGTAGAACCTCAAAAATGAGCCGCAAATCTAATATACCAATAGCAGAGCGGCTACGTGAATTTGCTCACGAACAACCTGATGATGCTAGCCACGCACCCTCTGATCCACTGAAACGGCCACCCCCCTCGCCAGGCTCTAGCACGCTTCTACCCTCTGACTCAGAACCTACACTACGGCAAGTTACGGCCCAACTGCTAGATGCCATTAAAGGTTCTACTACCTCATTAACGAGCAAAATTGAGGAAGTTAAAATTGACGTGGGCCTCCTACGACAGGATATGCAGAATCTTAGGGAGCGAGTCGGAGAGACTGAGGCCCGCATCTCACAGGTGGAAGATACTCTAACTCCAATACCAGCTAAATTGACCGAAGTGGAGAAGATGGCCGGTCTATGGTCTCAACGAGCTGATGACCTCGAAAACAGACTAAGAAGAAACAATCTTCGAATCTTAGGCCTGCCGGAGCGTGTTGAGGGACAAAACCCGTGTGCGTTTATGGAGGGGTGGCTGAAAGACCTTCTTCCAGAGGCGGCCTTTTCTTCGGCCTTCGCCATTGAACGGGCACATAGAGTTCCATCTCGGCCCCCACCTCCGGGTGCCCCACCGCGACCGATGCTGGCACGATTACTCAGTAGCAGGGACAGAGACGCCGCCCTACAAGCTGCTAGACGTAAAGGGGCACTTAAATTCAACAACACCACCGTCTCCATTTTTCCCGACTTCTCGGCCACTCTTCAAAAAACGAGGGCATCCTTTGTCAACGTCAAGCGTCGGCTGAGAGAAGCTGCTATCCAGTATTCCATGATGTATCCTGCCCGTCTGCGAGTCATTCATGGCGACCGCACTATCTTCTTCTCTACACCTGCGGAGGCTGAGACCTGGTTGGAGCGACTCCCGGGATCGCCCAGACGTTGACCTGGAGCTCCAGGAGTTCAAGAACTGGTAACCTAAGCGTTGTAACCCTGTCGGAGGTCTGCCCTCTCTACCTCGTATTTAACACCTTCAACTCCCTTCTGTTCCCCTACCCTGTGTGGATTGGGCAGTACTACGTGACAGAGACCTTTTGGGACTTCTTCTCCCACGCCTCAGGGAATTATCATTATAACGGTTATATATGTTTTTCCGGGATCCACGGACTTTATGCTTGGTGCGAAATGTGAGATTGTGCCCTATATATTGCCATCTGAAAGGTGCACTCTCTCCCCCTATATTTACTATGTTGCATGAACTAAATACCAATGTTCTCCTCATTCTAAGTAATCGGGCACACATGCAACTTCAAGTTTGGTTTAGAACGTTTAGTTATGTTTTTTTTCAAGTTTTGCAAGGATTGGTGCAGCACAATGTATGGATATGTGATTGGAGGGGATTTGTAGAGGTTGGGATGCTCCTGGGCCACTACTGGGGGTCCACCTTCTTTAACTTAGGGATTATCCTACTACTACATGTAAAGTATAATATTAATGTCTAATTTCACTATGCTGTCCTGGAATGTCCGGGGGCTGGGCTCTCCCAGAAAACGCTCTATGGTTTTCTCACAGGTGAGGCGCTGTAACCCGCATATTACATGTCTCCAGGAGACCCATCTGACTCCAGAGTCTATATCATGGTTGCGTAAGCCCTGGGTCCAGTGGTCCATCCACGCTACCCACACTTCATACTCCAGGGGAGTATCCATCCTGATACACAAGCGACTTAGATGGGAGCCTGGTCGGACCCTGAGAGACCCTGAGGGGAGATATGTCTTTATACAGGCCTGGGTTGAGTCAAATCCATATGTTATCCTTGGGGTCTACCTGCCGCCACCGGCAAACCTGACTGTCCTTCATCAGGCAGCCCAGTTTGCGGCTCAGTTCCCAAACGCTGCTGTTGTCTGTATGGGTGATTTCAACATGTTGCTTGACATAACATTAGATAAATTTAGCACTACTCTGCCAATTTCTATTAACCCACACCCTACAACACTAACTACATTTTCTCAGGAGGTAGGCTGGCAGGAGGTTTGGAGAGCTAAACATCTAGCGGATCGGGAGTTTTCGTGCCACTCAGCCGGCAGCAACTCTCTGTCACGCATTGATTACATTTTCGGTAACGCCCGTGCTTGTTCAACAGTAGCGAAAGTACAATACCTTCCTAGGGGTGTGTCGGACCATTCTCCCCTTTGGGCTGAATTTGCTATAGCAAATAGTAAGACTAATAGACATGGTTGGAGAATACATCCCTTCTGGCTAAGTCTATTTGACCCACACGATCGTATTCCCGACCAGCTTGCCACCTTTCTTGAAATAAATAGCCCTGATACTGACCCGGCACTACTCTGGGAGACCCTTAAGGCCTTTCTCAGAGGCTGCCTTCGCTCCTCTATATCATTTATTAAACGCAATACTTCCCGATGTGAGCAGGAGATGGCATCCGAATATTCCAAATTGGAAGCGACTTATGTCGCAGACCCCTCAGATGACAATAGAACAAGGTGGTTGAGTCAGGGAAGACAATATCTCATATATCTGCAGGAGAAGGCCCGTAGGTCTACTTTCTTTGCTAAGCAAAAATATTATGAACAAGGTAATCAATCCAGCAGCTTGCTGGCTCTGTTAGTCCATCAGAATTCAGCGTCTCCCTCTATACTACGTATCAAATCTGATTCCGGAGAAGTCCTTATTGACGGGGATCAGATTGGGATGCGATTTCAACAGTTCTACACTGAGTTGTACAACACCAAATTCCAGCATTCTCAGGACACCCTGAACAATTTCCTAAATAAGCCTACATTCCCGACACTCACACAGGACCAACAAGCATTTATGGATGCACCCTTTACCCTGACTGAATTAACGGAAGCGCTTTCGGGAATGTCCAACGGTAGATCGCCAGGCCCTGATGGCATTCCAATTGAGGTATATGCCAAATACCAAGACATATTGCTCCCTACATTACTTGCAACATACAATGCGGCCTATGAGAACGGAGATCTCCCTCCATCCTTCTACGAAGCAACAATAGTATTAATTCTAAAACCGGATAAAGATCCCCTAGACTGTGGTTCCTACAGGCCAATTTCCCTACTTAATACTGATTACAAACTCCTAACTAAAATGCTGGCTAATCGTCTCAATACCATAATACTGGATTTAATCCACCCGGATCAAACTGGATTTATGCCCGGAAAATCCACTAGAGAGAATTTGAGGAGGGCCCAAGTGGTGACGCAGATAGGGGCGGCCAGAGAAGAGGATTGGGCCTTGGCCTCCTTAGATGCAGCAAAGGCATTCGATTCCATTGAATGGCCCTTTCTCTTCCAAGTTTTACGGAGATTTGGTTTCGGCGAGACTTTTATACGCTGGATCACTCTTCTGTACAAATCCCCCCTAGCAGCTATTTCCATTAATGGATCCTGTTCTCCCTACTTCCGACTACATAGAGGAACTAGACAGGGGTGTCCCCTCTCCCCCATACTATTTGCCCTGGCCATTGAGCCGTTGGCAATGATTCTACGAGAAACCCAGTTATATAGGGGTGTCACAGTGGGGGATAGGGAAGATCGAGTGGCTTTATATGCCGATGATCTCTTGCTTTTCTTGGCGGACCCTGAGGCAACCCTCCCCCATGTGATAAATCTTATTAATACTTTTGGTGAATTCTCGGGCCTTCAAATCAACTGGACTAAATCAGCCCTGATGCCTGTTTCTCGTGAGAGTCGTCTGGGCGATATTGACTCACTTTGCGGCCTCCGGATCTCAAACCAGTTTAAATACTTGGGGTTACAGATAACCAATGATGTGGGAAAGTCTCTAGAGCTAAATGTATACCCCCTCATAGATTTATTCAGGTCTAAGTTTAAAATATGGGGCTCCCTACCGCTCTCGGTAGCGGGGCGAATCAATCTTATCAAACTAATAGTATTACCAAAATGCTTATACATAATGCAGCATGCGTCGCTGCATATCCCGTCCCGCTTCTTTAAATCCATGCAGTCCCTGATGTCTTCCTTTATTTGGGGAAATTCCCGCCCCAAACTACGAATCTCTACGCTTCAGAGGCCGAAGCAAGACGCGGGCGCTGCCCTGCCAGATTTGTTCATTTACTATGTGGCAGGCCAGCTAATTCACTTGAGAAGCTGGCTGAGTGATGACCCTCTCCCCAACTCTGAGGCGCATCTGGCACATTATCTTAAAATCCCTAGATTGTGGCCCCTGCTGGAATCTCCTTCTACCCTAACAGGCAAAATGCTACCAATTCATAGGTTGGCCTCTCAGGTCTGGCGGCAGGCCAAGTCAATTGGCAATTTTATGGACATAATAGCTGACACTCCCCTTTGGCGTAATCATGGGCTCCCAGAATTACTCCGACTGGAGGACGCTCACATTTGGGAACAATATGGCATCCGGACCCTGGCAGACCTCTATCCACAGAACACCCTGTCCTCATTTGAGCAGCTACAAAATAAATATGATCTGCCCCGTTCCCATTTTTATAGATTTCTCCAGGTCAGACACGCTTTGGAGGCGCAGTTCCCGCCACCCAGACCTGCTATTTCTCATTACCCCTTAATAGGCATCCTTCGCTCCCAAGGCCCCCGGGGCCTCATATCGGCACTATACTCCCACCTCATCTCAATACGAGCCTCTCAGGATATACCCTCTGCCCTAACAAAATGGAGGACACTGATACCGACACTAACAGACGATACGTTCCAAGAGCTCCTGGAATCTCCTCTATATGTATCCCCAGCAGCCAATAATAAAATGATCCAGCTGTATATAGTGTATCAGTGCTATCTCACTCCAGCGAGATTGTACAAAATGGGCAGAATACAGTCTACAAACTGCATTAGGTGTTCCTGCGAATATTCAGATTTTTGGCACATGATGTGGGAGTGTCCTGTTATTGAAAGTTTCTGGGGGGAGGTCACAGGTTTCCTCTCTGAACTTGTGGAAGTCCCTGTTCCACCGAGCCCAGAGATCTGCTTATTTGGAATACTAGATGAAGAAAGCTGGCAACACCATAAAAAGATTTTTCTGAGGGAATCTTTGTTCCTTGCTAGAAAAACGATTGCATTGCGGTGGATGGATCGTAAGAACCCCTCACTCTCAATGTGGAGGAAGCTGGTCAATTCGGTGGTGCCATATAATTATATAGTCTACAAGGGACGCAAGTGTCCTGAGAAATTTGATAAAGTGTGGGGTCTGTGGTGCGATTCCCCCCTCACGTTATATTCACCACAATTAATGGCTTCATCCATTCTGGAGCTCAGACGTGCCCCATAGTGGATACATGTTCTGGAGCGGGACCTGTGGCCTCGGAGATTTGGCTTCTGTGTACCTGATCAGGTTTTACAGAATTAATGTGTTATCTATGTTGTACTGCATTGACTGAACCTTTATACCAACCTAATTATACAGTTATGTGTATTATCTACGTGCTGCACCTTCCTGCGATTGTAAGTTTCTCTATGCTATTTAATTTTCAATAAAACGAGTTTAAAAAAAAAAAAAAAAAAAAAAAAAAAAAAAAAGTGGTATAGAGAGTGAAGTGGTAACTTCAATAGTGGAGGTGCTGCCTGACCAGATGACACACCAACTGGTTGGGCGTGATAGAGTAAGAGAATAGAACTAAAAAACAGGCAGTGGAGAAGGTGCAACACTCCAGGTTAAAGCAAATAGGAAGTGACCAAAGGTTTGGGAAACTTCTTTTATTTAATAAAGTACTTGATCAGCTTATGAAAATGCGTTTCGGGGATAACCCCTTCGTCAGTTCAGCTGGAGTCCCAAAAGGGTTAATGATTAAATCTATTTGCCTGTGGAGTGCGGGTCAGTTTTTTTTTTTTTTTTTATCAATAGGTTTTTTATTTTATTTTGTTCAAAAACAGTGAAAAGTTACAGCATTGAAACATTTGTTACATTGATAATGAATATGAATGTTTTAACATACGATATGTTGAGAGCTTCTTGGAGGTGTCTGAAGTTCGCGGTAACATATCAGCATTGTATATTCCTTGAAGATACCTTAGTAAGTAACCAAGATTGATTTCAGGGAAATAGGGAGGTGGGATGAAGGGGAGGGGGGGGGGGCGGGGAGGGTAAGGGGTAGAGGGGGAAGATGAGGAAAGTAGTTATAGGAAGATATTATAACAGCAATAACATTAAACCAGGTCTACAATAGTTAAGATTTACTTCTGGATTGGATAAAGAGTAAGCCACGGATTCCAAGTTTCCCTGAATTTGGGTAGAACATTATTTCGAATGGCTAGAATATTTTCATATATACTGTGTTCGGAGATTATATGAATTAGATCTTTCCCGTTTGGAGAAATGTCCGACCTCCATTTTCTGGCAATTAATAATTTTGCACATAGGAAAATGTGTCCTATTAGTTTTTTGCTAGTGGGGGGAATTTGCCCAAAAGATATGGATCAGAGATCCTTGATGTCCACAATTCCTCCAGCATTGGTTGTTGCTGGCCAAGCCTCTTCTAGCCAAGATAGTTGGGGTGAAGTACCAGCGTGTAATTATCTTTTGATGTGTTTCAATTAGATTTGCAGCCTGTGAGGCTTGGCCTGCCCATCTAAAGGCTTTAAGCCATTGATCAATGGGGATTTTTTGGTTGAGATCTTTTTCCCAATTCAGTAAATGGCTTTTCCCAGCTGGCCTTAGTGCACCAGTTAGATTATCATAAAAGAGACGAGTGTGCATTTTGGGGTGGCTGGCATTCAATACGTTAAAGATAATCTCAGGAATTTTGAGCTCGCGTATCTGGTGATTGTGGAGAATGGAACAGACTTGTGTATATCTAAAGTAGTCTAGATTAGATAGAAGAAATTTGGTTTGTAGTGAATGGAAGGGTAAGGGGCCTTGCGGGGCAAGGACGTCTGAAACAAAGTGTATCCCTTTTTTAACCCAAGAACTAAGCTGAAGATGAGGGACAAAGTATTCCAGAATTCTGATAGGAATGTTTTTAAGAGTTCTAGTTGTGTTTTTGTCGGCGTTGAGCATTAAGCTTTTCCAAGCTTCTATTGAAGCTAGCATAGGAGGCGACAGGTTAGGAGTAGTGAAGTGAGTCAGCAGTTTGGGGGAGGACACAGCAGCCACCAGAGCAATCAGCAGGCATTTCAATGGTATCTGGTTATTGTTTTCTGTTTCTATTGAGGACCAGCTTACTTGTCGGGTCTGGTGTGTCCAAGGAGAAATTTGGCTTAATCATGTAGCTATGCGATAGGATTCCAAGTTAGGAAGTCCCAGGCCTCCTTGATGTCTGTTAAGGGATAGGATGGAGAGGGCTATTCTAGGCCTTTTATTCAGCCAAATAAATTTGGATAATTGTCTTTGAAAGCTTTCGATGGTTTGTTTTGGGATTGGTACTGGGAGAGTCCTGAAGTAGTGGAGAATTTTAGGCAGGATAAGCATTTTGTAGGTGTTTATTCGTCCCAGCCATGAAATCGGTCGAGACCGGTAAGAATCTAGCTCTTTTTGAAGATCGGCGAGAAGAGGTGGGAAATTGACTGCAATTAGATCAGTTGTGGGGGAACATAAGTTAATACCCAGATATGGAATGCTTTTAGTCTGCCATTGGAATGGAAATTCTTTTTCTATATCTAATTTGAGATCTTTATTAATATTAATGCCTAGAATTTGGGATTTGGTTATATTTAATTTATAGTAGGATGTAGCCGCAAATTTGGACAGAGTATTTTGGAGTGATCTCAGGGAAAGGGTTGGATTTGTGAGTGTGAGTAAAATATCGTCAGCGAATAGGCTGATTTTATGCTGACGAAGACCTGCAGTAATTCCTTGGATGTCTGGATGGGTTCTTATAAGTTCCGCCAAGGGTTCCATTATTAATGTAAATAATAGAGGTGATAAGGGGCAACCTTGGCGAGTCCCGTTGGAGATTGAAAAAGGATTAGATAAGAGACCGTCCACCAAAATTTTTGCTGAAGGAGAGGAGTATAGGGCTTTAATGGCCTTAAAGATGTTACCTGAAAAGCCAAATTTGTTTAGAGTGGAAAAGGCATAGCCCCAATGTAGTCTCTCAAATGCCTTTTCGGCATCAAGGGCAACCAGGATTGTGGGGACCTTTGTGGATTCTGATTTATGAATGAGATTTAGGATTCTTCTGGTCCCGTCTAAGGCCTGTCTCCCCTTTGTAAAGCCCACCTGGTCTGAGTGAACGATATCAGGTAAGATTTTAAGTAGTCTATCAGCCAGTATTTTGGCGAATAATTTAATGTCGCAGTTCAAAAGGGAGATAGGCCTGAAGTTGGCAGGTGATGTGGGGTCTTTTCCTGGTTTTGGGATTGTTATAATAGTGGCTTCCAGCATTTCTTTAGGAAAGGAGCTTTGTTCTATGCCTTGATCAAAGGCTCGAGACAAGTGAAGGGCCAGAGAGTCAGAGAAGAGTTTATAATAATCATTAGAGAAGCCGTCGGGACCCGGGGCTTTGTGGGGTTTTAGGGTTTTGATAGTGTTTGTTACTTCCGAAGGAAGTATTTGGGAGTTTAGGGATGTAAGTTGAGACGCAGAGAGAGTTGGGAGTTTTGTCTTTTTAAGAAAGTTATCAATAATTTGGATAGAGGGTTGGGGGGTATCCTTGTCATCTTTTAAGTTATAAAGTTTAATATAATATTGCCGGAAAGCTTCTGTGATTTGTGTTGGGTGGTGTATTTTTAATGAGGGATTATGGGGGTCTATGATATATGGTATCTTAGATTTTACTATTTTTTTCTTTACTAGGTTAGCCAGCATGCGTGTGGGTTTATTTTTTGAGGCATATAGTGTTGTGCGTGTTGCTTGCATTTCTCTTTCATAGTTATCCATTAGGATGGATCTCAATTTTTGTCTTAGGGCGAAAAGTTGGTTATGTAGACAATCTGTGGGATTTTTATTTAGTTGGCTCTCGATGGAAGAGATTTGTGATAGGATTGTGTCTAGCTGGCGAGATTTCTCCCTTTTATGTTGGGCACTGATCTTAATAAGCACTCCTCTAATAAAGGCCTTATGGGCGTTCCAGATAGTCAGAGGGAAGACATCTGGAGTAGTGTTATTTGTGAAATATTCCTGTAGCGCTAACCTAATGTTGGTGTGATGTTTTGGGTGTTTCAGCAGGAAGACGTTATTCCGCCATGATTTGGATCTTTCAATTCCTGCATCTAGCGAGACGTCAATCGAGACGGGAGAGTGGTCTGACCAAGTGGCTGCCCCAATCTGGGCCATTTTAACAAGAGGAAGAGTGGATCTATTTACCAGAATCAGATCAATTCTAGAGGAAGATTTGTGTCTTGCTGAATAAAAGGAATACTCTCTAGATGAAGCATTTAGGCATCTATATGTGTCAAACAAAGCTTCTGTATGTAGCCATGGGAGCAGGGAGGTCGCCGTCCTCGAGAGACCTTTCGAGGAGTCTTGGTTCTTATCGGGAACTGCATTGAAGTCGCCACATATAAATAAGTAACCCACCTCGCATCTCCTAGCTCTTTTTATTGTTTTGCTTAAAAATCGAATTTGGGCTTGATTTGGGGCATATAAGTTCACTAGAGTGAAGGGTTTGTCGTTTAGAGAGCCGGATAGAATGATATATCTTCCTTTGGTGTCTACATCTTGAGAGGTAATTTCCACTTGTAGCGAATCTCTAAAGGCGATCAAGACTCCAGCTTGTTTTCTAGGGGAACTAGCTGAGTAAATTTTTGGGAATTTTTTGTGGGAAAATTTTGGACTGGCTGAAGCTGCGAAGTGGGTCTCCTGTACACACATGATATCTGCTCTGGAAGAGAGAGCCTCCCTCCAAAGCGATGATCTTTTGAATGGTGAATTTAAGCCATTTGCATTAATTGACAATATCTTAATTGACATTTTGAGAACTTAAGGATCCGTTGAGCCGATATACAAATATATGATGAGCTATAGACCTGAAAAGTGATATTAAAGGGGTAACAGGTAACAAAACATAGTTACGAAACAGGTTAGGGGTAGCCCTATCCAACTTAGACAGGATGGGAATTTCCATCCGTGGAAGATTCTAAGGGCAGGATAATGAGTGGTGAAACTCAGGTAGTTAACGTTAGCGTAAAAAAGATACGCTTAAAACTATTACAGGCTGAGGAGCCTGAACAGCGGTAGTGGGGAGCGGAAAGAGTTCGTCTGGCAAAAAAACAATCCGGGTCCGCCTGGATAGGAAGCTGGATGGGTCATAATATCAATCATGGGTATGATCTTGAGCGTGGTTTTGAGCTTTTGTAGAGGAAGGATGTTGATAGGAAGGATGTTGATAGGGAGGACTTGGTATGTCGATTCTCCAGGATTTAAGCAGATGCATTGCTTCGTCTGGTTTCAGGATGACGTGGGTGGTATCTTCTCTACGGATCAGGAGTTTTGTTGGGAAACCCCATCTATAGGGGACTTTCGCTTGACGTAGAGCTGCGGTGACTGTGGAGAATTTTTTCCTTGTCAGCATAGTGGTCTGTGAGAGATCTGTGAATAAGCGTATCTTTTCGTACGGTGCTGGAAGTTGAATTAGTTTGCGAGCAGCAATCATAGCGGCATCTTTTATATGGTAGAAGTGAATGCGTGCTAAAGTGTCTCTTGGGACAGAGTCGGCACTAAATCTAGGCTTAGGCAGCCTGTGTGCTCTGTCAATAATTAGATCTTGTTTACTGGCGTCAGGGAGCAGCGTGGCCAGAAGTTGTTTCAGATAATTTGAGATTTCAGATGGAGAGACAGATTCAGGAATACCGCGGAATTTAATATTATTGCGTCTATTCCTGTCTTCCATATCCGCAATCTTTGTCTTGAGCTGCTCTACTTCATCAACTAATTCATAGTGTGCGTCGATTAGGGCATTATGTGACTGGGAAAATTCGCCCATTTTGTTTTCCGTATGTGATACGCGTTCACCTATCTCATCTATGGTATTTTTGAGAGAGGTATTAAGAGACTTGAAGCTGGATTGAATAGAGTCGCTTAAAGCAACCACCATGTCCTTTATGAAGGATTCAGATGCTGGCTGTGAAGATGATGGCATAGAGGAGATATATTCTCTCAGGGAGGGTATTTGAGTAGCTAGGGAGGATGTGGCGTCAGTCTTAGGTTTTTGTTTTAAGGGGCTTACAGATGGAGATGGAGACTGTGCCACGTGTGAGGAGGAGGACAACGCCATTTTGGAGGCATGTTTTGAGTGTGATGATTGTCTCTTTCCTCCTGAGTGAGAGTGTAGTGGGGGCGATGGATTTGCACTCACCCGTCCCTGTTGGAGCTGTCTCGGCGGAGAGCTGTCATCTGGGTAGTTCGGAGCTGCATCTACCTCCTGCTCTGCACCGGTAGCTGAGGGAAGCGGAGCGGAGGCTGTAGGAGCGTGCCGGGCTGAGTTTCCACTCACCCGTCCCTGTTGTAGCTGTCTCGGCATAACGCTGTCATCTGGGAGGAACGGGGCTGCATCTTCCTCCTGCTCTGCATCGGTAGCGGAGAAAAGCGGAGCGGAGGCTGTAGGAGCGCGCTGGGCTGCAGTGGATGTAAAGAAATCATCCAAGCGCTTAGGCTGAGCGCGGGAGGCTCTGCGTCGGGACATCGCTATGGTAACTGTAATGTCTCCGACACTGCAGGGGATAAGAAAAGACCCGTGGGTTGCTTTAAAGTCGCTTCAGGCTAGGACCGGAGCGGAGCTCGGGAATTAAGCGGCCATCTTCCTGCTCTGCCAGGCCACGCCCCGAGTGCGGGTCAGTTTTTTGAACTTGCCCCTTGAGCCTGACACAAGACCCCACTTGAAGATGGCAAAGTATTACAAGTGGAAACAGAGCAGATAATGCAAGAGAATGTTTCTCCAGTTGGGTGTATGAAAACTGATGGTTACAATGGTGGCATTTACATTAGCTTGACAGTTACTCTCTTATATGGGCAAACAGCTTGGCAGTTACAGGTAATGGCACACCAATTGCTGGTAACAAGGCACACTGCTTAGCTGTTTCAGTTTCTAATGAACACACTCAGCTTAGCCATTACAGTCTCTGATAGTACATAGTGTAAAGTCATCTTAAACTTGCAGATCAACTTACAGTGCTTAGTAATTGCAGTAATCACTTATATATTACTCTTAGGTAGACTGTGCCCTGCAAAAAAAGAAACATCTTAACATGTACAACACAAACTCAACATACATGTCCATATTCATTGCAATATTAGTAAGGGATCTGAATCAATTTTGTTGTCAATGTTTGAAAAGCATTCACCTACAAGCAAGATGGAAACCCCAACTTGAAGAACTCATCTTAACTGCCTTGAAAATGAGGTGTCCTGTAATCCTAACTTCACCAACTAGGAAACCACCTGTAAGCTCATATAGGCAAAGATTGAGCATTCTTCATCAAGTCTATGTATGTCAGAGGGTTCCGAGCTCAAAATTCCCTTCATAGATTATAAACAAAAATACATATTCTAGTTTGTGAGCTGTATAAAAAAATAGTATTAATCCCTTAAATGACGCAGCCCCCTTTTTTTCCTTCCATTATTATTTTTTCCTCCCATCTTTAAAAAAATCGTAAATCCTTTATTTATCCATTGGCGTAGCTGTATAAGGGTGGGTTCACACGAGCGTGTTTTGGTGCGTACTTAGGTGCGTACATACGTCCGCACTTAGGTACGAGCAAAAACACGCGTGAACACAGCTGCGTGCTTGTTGTCAATGGAGCCGTGGCTGCTGCTGGCAGCTCCATTGAAAACAATGCTCTGCCGGCCCCCTGCATTCCTTTTCAGGGAAGGGCTTTACATATAAGCCCTTCCCTAAAAAAGAAACATTTTAGTGCAAAACAAAAAAAAAAGATTAAAAAAACTTACCCCTCCGCCAATGCTGTGACCCCCTCGGGCATGAAGAACACATCTGCTGCATGCAGTAGATGTTTCCTTCACCCCCGCTAGTTAAAAGAATTCCCTGCTGCTACATCTGCCACATCTGTGGCAGATGCAGCAAAGGGAATTCTTCAATTCTCCACCGCAGCTGTCACACATGACAGCTGCGGTAGAGAATCCTGCTGCCAGCATCCCGTCTATGGCTTTTCAGGGAAGGGCTTCATAAGCCCTTCCCTGAAAAGCCGTTTAAAATAGTGTAAAAAAAAAAAAAAAAACAATACTCACCTCCCTTCAGCTGCCGGGGCTCAGCCGCGACTTCTGGCGCTGTCCCCGACTCTGTAGTTCTGAGCTATCAGCAGTCGGGGACTTAAAATCCCCACCTGCTGGTAGCTCTGATTGTGGTTGGCTGAAGTACTTCAGAGTGCTTAAATCCCCAGCTGCTGATAGCTCAGCAGCACTACAGAGCCGGGGACAGCGGCAGAAGTCCCCGCTGAGCCCTGGCAGCTGTCAGTGGCTTTGCAGGGAAGGGCTTCCTAAGCCCTTCCCTGAAAAGCCTTTTAAAATAGTAAAACAAAAAAAAACCTCACTTCTGCCGCTGTCCCCAGCTCTGTAGCTGTCAGCTGTCGGGGATTTAAAATCCCTGCCTGCTGATAGCTCTAATTGTGATTAGCTGAAGTGCTTCAGCCAATCACAATCAGAGCTACCAGCAGGCGGGGATTTTAAATCCCCGGCTGCTGATAGCTCAGCAGCGCTACAGAGCCAGGGACAGCAGCAGAAATCAACGCTGAGCCCCAGCAGCTGTCAATAGCTTTTCAGGGAAGGGCTTCATAAGCCCTTCCCTGAAAAGTCTTTTAAAAGTAGTATGAAAAAAAAATATTTACCTGTCTGCCGCTGCTGTGTCCTCCGCAGAGGAATTCTTTAATTCTCTACCGCAGCTGTCACACATGTCAGTTGCGGTAGTGGATTCTGCTGCCGACAATTGATTTCAGGGAAGGGCTTTGAATATAAGCCCTTCTGTGAAAATCAAGTAAAATTGGTTTTAAAAAACAAAAAAATAGATCCTCACCTCCCTTCAGCTGCTGGGGCATAGCCGCATCTTCTCCTGCTGTCCCCTGCACTGTGGTGCTGATCTATCAGCAGCCAGGGATTTAAAATCCCCGCCTGCTGAAAGAACTGAATGTGATTGGCTGAGGTGCTCAGCCAATCACAGACAGCTCTCACCTGTCATTCATTCGGGGAGAGCTGCCTGTGATTGGCTGAGCACCTCAGCCAATCACATTCAGCTCTTTCAGCAGGCGGGGATTTTAAATCCCCGCCTGCTGATAGATCAGCACCACAGTGCAGGGGACAGCAGGAGAGAACAAGGCTGAGCCCCGCAGCAGAAGGGAGGTGAGTATCTATATTTTTAGTTTTTTAAAATCACTTTTACTTGATTTTCAGGGAAGAGCCTATATGTAAAGCTCTTCCCTGAAAAACAATTCAGGTGTGCCAGCAGACCATTGTCTTCAATGGAGCCGTCAGCAGCAGCAGCAGCTACATTGAAGTGAATGGCTGCATTTTTTTTTTAACACCAAAATCTTTCTTTTTCAGGGAAGGGCTTATATGTAAAGCCCTTCCCTAAAAAAGAATGCAGGGAGTCGGCAGACCATTGTTTTCAATGGAGCCGTCGGCAGCAGCCACGACTCCATTGAAAACAATGTGTGCATTCCCTATGTTGCAGGCATGTCCTATCTTTGCAGGCACGCACCTGTAAAACACAGACATGTGCACACACCATGCATTGTTGTAAATACAAGCGTGTTTTTGTGCATGCGTATGCACGCACCAAAACACGCTCGTGTGAACCCTCCCTAAGGGATTGCTTTTTTGCGGAACGAGTTGTATTTTTCAATGATACTATTTAATGTACTGAAAAACTTTTCAAAAATTCTAAATGTAGTAAAACAAAAAAAGACATCCCGCCATCTTTTGGTGCGTCTTGTTTCTACAGTGCACAAACTGCAACAAAAATGACATAACTTTATTCTATGGGTCAGTTTGTTTTCTACAATACCAAATTTAGATATTTCTTTGCTGTACTACTTTTATTTTTTTTTTTAAACCATTTAATTTTTAAAAATTATTTTCTGAAACCTTTTTCTGCACGCAATAACTTTTTTATTTTTCTGTTGGCATAGTTCTGTGAGGGCTCATTTCTTGCGGGATGTCCTTTAGTTTTAGTTGGTACCATTTTGGAATACATATGACTTTTTGATCACTTTTTATTTCATTTTTTCTTGGGGACCAGGTGACCAAAAAAGTGCAATTCTGGTTCCTCGGAACTGCATCTTCTGCCACTAGCACTGTCAGATGGAAAGTTTAGCATCACTTTTTCCACCAGGGCCCTGTGGTATTGCATCACTCTCGTACCCCTTTGCTCTTCGGGAATGAGAGTGGAAAGGTTCTCCTTATACCATGGGTCGAGAAGGGTGTACACCCAGTAATCCGTGTTGGCCAGAATGCATTTATCGCGAAGGTCACGGGAAAGGCAGCCTAACATGAAGTCAGCCATGTGTGCCAGGGTACCAGTACGCAAAACATTGCTGTCCTCACTGGGAAGATGACTTTCAGGATCCTCCTCCTCCTCTACAGCCCATACACGCTGAACAGATGGGAGGCAAGCAGCATGGGTACCCTCTACAGTGTTGCCAGCTGTCTCTTCCCCCACCTCCTCCTCCCCCTCCTCCTCCTCCAAAACACGCTGAGATATAGACATGAGGGTGGTCTGGCTATCAAGCAACATACTGTCATCCCCCGTTTCCTGTTCCAACCGCAAAGCATAGGCCTTTATGCGTAGCAGCGAACTTCTCAGCAGGCAAAGCAGCGGAATGGTAACGCTAATGATTGCAGCATCGCCGCTCACCATCTCAGTTGACTCCTCAAAGTTTCCGAGGACCTGGCAGATATCTGCCATCCATGCCCACTCCTCAGTAAACTGCTGACTATAACTCCACCGTCCACTATTGCTCTACGTTGCTCGTACAGCCTGGCCAACATGTGCAGCGTAGAATTCCAGCATGTGGGCATGTCGCACAGCAGTCGGTGCTCTGGCAGCTGACACCGACGTTGCAGGGTAATCAGTATGGCAGCAACCGTGGTGGACTTGCAGAAATATGCGCAGACGCGGCGCACCTTGCTGAGCAGGTCAGACCAGTGCCGGTAGTTTTTCAGATACTGCTGAACCACCAGTTGAAGACGTGGGCCAGGCATGGCACGTGTGTGAGGCTGCCGAGCTGCAGAGCCGCCACCAGGTTACGGCCGTTGTAACACACGACTATGCCCGGTTGAAAACTCAGCCAAAAGCCAGAGGTCGGTCTGCTCTGTCAGACCCTGCAACAGCTCGGGGGCCATGTGCCTCTTGTCATCGAAGTTGATTAGTTTGAGCACAGCTTGCTGATGCTTACCCACCGCTGTGCTGCCGCGCGCTACCGACTGCTGGCGACGTGCTCACATTTCTTAATTAAGAGGTAAAGGTGGCAGAGGAGGAGGAGTGGGAGGGTTTGGAGGAGGTGGCATAAAACGCCTCAGATACCAGCACCAAGGTAGGACCCGCTTTTATGGGTGTGGGTAGGACGTGAGCGGGCCCAGGCTCTGACTCTGCCCCAGCCTCCACCAAGTTCACCCAATGTGCCGTCAGGGAGATATAGTGGCGCTGCTTGCCAGTTAAGTGGACCCTCCCAGTAACCGCGTTGGTGAGGGCACGATTTATGTTGCCGGAGACGTGCTGGTGTTGGGGTGGGATGGCACACCAGGAAAAATAGTGGCGACTGGGGACCGAGTAGCGTGAAACCGCCGCCGCCATCATGTTTTTGAAAGCCTCCATTTCTACAAGCCTGTATGGCAGCTTCTCCAGGCTGAATAATTTGCACGTTTAAAGCTTGTGCATGTGGGTGGGTGGCATATTTGCGCTTTCGCTCCAACGCTTGTGTTAGCGACAGCTGAACGCTGCGCTGAGAGACATTGCTGGATGGAATTGAGGATGGAGGTGGTGAGGGTGTCGGTGCCGGCCGGGAGGCGCTTGTGCCTGTGACCTGGGAGGGGGATTGGATCTGTGTGGCAGGTTGGGGCACAGGGGAAGAGGCAGTGGTGTGACTTGGAGGTGGTGACTGGCCTTCGTCCCACCTTGTGGGGTGCTTGGCCATCATATGCCTGCGCATGCAGGTGGTGGAGAGGCTGGTAGTGGTGGCTCCCCGGCTGATCTTGGTGCGACACAGGTTGCACACCACTGTTCGTCGGTCGTCTGCGCTCTCACTAAAAAACATCCACACCTTCCTTTGAACACCTAGCCCTCTACACGGATGCTTGCCGTGAGGGGGTGCTTTGGGAAACAGTTGGTGGATTCTTTGCTCTGGCCCTGCCTCTACCCCTGGCCACCCCACTGCCTCTTCCAACCTGTCCTGCTGCTGCACTTGCCTTCCCCTCTGAAGCCCTGTCCTCAGTTGGCTTTAAAAAACCAGGTGGGGTCAGTCACCTCATTGTCCAGCTGCTCTTCCTCCGAATCCTCTGTGTGCTCTGCCCTCGGACTTATTGCCCTTACTACTACCTCACTGACAGACAACTGTGTCTCATTAGCCTCATCCACAAAAAGCTCTTGAGACAGTTGCCGGAAGTCCCCAGCCTCATAACCCGGACTCCTGGAACTTTTCAAAGGTTGGGCATCGGTCACGACAAACTCCTCAGGTGAGAGAGGAACTGTTTTTTCACACTCATGGCAGGGACCCGAGAACAGTTCCTGGGAGTCTTCCTGCTCAGAATATGTCATTTTCATGGAGGGAAACAATATGCAAAAAAATCAGGATAGCGCTTGCAGAGTAGACGGGTCTATCATAATAAAAATGCAATGTTACAAATCATATAGCACTCACCAGGTGCTCAGTGAAGATCCTGTTTGTGGGATCTCCACTCACACCCCTTATCCGGATAATCTTTCAATATAATGTGCCACTCGTTCCCTGGTATCCTGCTGGGCCAGTCAGCTGGGGAGCCGAGTGTATCCTCCGTCTCTCAGCCAGAGAGCCGCTCAAAGTATCAGTGTAAAGTAAAAATGGATCCGCGCTCCAGGAACTGACACTCCAATCTTTGCATTGTGAGAGGAGGATGCATCTATATGCACTCCTCAGTCAAGATACGGATTAAACTTGTAAGAAGGAAAGATTGGAGTGTCAGTTCCTGGAGCGCGGATCCATTTTTACTTTATGCTGATTTTCATAGAGGGAGGAGGCTGGGAGTAAAGAGGAGCAGCAGCCAGAGGATTCAGAATTGCAGTCCCTAGGCCAGGAGTAGTGGACTGCGTAGAAGACTGGGTGGTCGATACATTGCTGGATGCGTTTTCTGCCATCCACGACAGGACCTGCTCACACTGCTTTGTTTGTAATAAAGGTCCACTACGCAGACCCATAAATTGTGATATGAAGCTGGGGACCCCAGAAACTTGCCTCTCTCCTAATCCCGCAGCAGCCGGCTATGATTCACCATGCCCAGGAACTCGGCCTGTGCCCACACCCTCACTTGGACATCCGTGTCCTCAACCCTTACCCCTACTCCTTATCATGGCGGATTAAGAATAGAGCAGGGCCCAATAAATTACCCCACTGTACAGCACTGACAACTGTGGCTTAATTCACCACACACAAAGACTTGTAGATAGCGGAGGCTCTATGCTGTGACTGGAAAAAATTTCACGGTGAGA
Organism: Eleutherodactylus coqui; assembly: GCF_035609145.1. Lineage (NCBI taxonomy): Eukaryota > Metazoa > Chordata > Amphibia > Anura > Eleutherodactylidae > Eleutherodactylus > Eleutherodactylus coqui. The sequence goes on from NC_089842.1 coordinate 239,407,466, forward strand.
GCTGGTTGTACGGCACTGCAGGCTGAGAAAGCTATTACTGAAAGGCTGGGAACAGGCCTAGATGCGTAATACAAAAATTGATGCACTACTGCTCCCAGCCAGCCACAACTATAATGCACAGGGTCAGATGTAGCCCTAAGATGGAGCGTTGCGGTTCTTGCACAGAGGATCAGGACTGTATAACTTTCCCTATAGAAGTGACTGTGTCCCTACACTCTGTGTTATGCACTGCACACACAGAACAGTATCGCTGAAATGGCCTGCACAGCATGAGATGCTTAAAAAAAATTTTGATGCACTACTGCTCCCAGCCAGCCACAACAGTAATGCACACTATGAAAAGTGAGTAGCTCTAAGAAGGACCGTTGGGGTTCTTGAAGACTGGATCCTATGCTAAGACTATCCTTGCATAAGCAGCAGCACTTTCCCTAATCTCTGCCAGCATGCGTCTGAGGCGAACTGCGGGCTGGACCAGTTTAAGTACTTGGTGGTCACCTGATCGGCCGATCCACTCACTACCGTGGGGGGGGGGGGGGGGAGGGAGAGGTCTGTCACTTCACAGCAGGAAGTGGTAATGCCTTCCCCGCATGTCTATTGGCTAGAAAATGGCGCTAAACATGCTGGGAAGGAAATGCAATTGACTCCAGTACCATGTTGTGTTCGTCTCGAGTAACAGGCATCTCGAGTACCCTAATACTCGAATGAGCATCAAGTTTGGGCGAGTGTGCTCGTTCATCTCTAGTAATATTATTACCAAACCGCGCACTAGCGTCTAGGCCCAAACGTATCAGTGGTGGTGAGAACTAAAAACCCGTAAGACTGATCGTGTAGCTGACACGCTTAGGTAAGATCATTGCGAAGCCTACCCTATCCATAGGTATTTCTCCCTAATTTATTACAGAATCTTGTCTATTTGGAACAATGAGGTTAGTTTTTTTGTCAAATACTGAGTATGTATGGTTCCTCTTAGTAAAATCAGGAAGTAGCCATGGATATTCTTTCCAACTGACCGCATTCTTTCCGACCCCTGTGAAATTACGCAGGTCATGGAGGTCATCCCATATAGTATCATGAAAGCACAATTCATTAAAGACTTCCTCCGAGTTTAGTGGTATTGCAGCGTAAGATGAAATATCTAGGTTTGACATGTGCACATTAGAAACCCATAGGGAATTAAAAGGATCCTTCTCATTGTGTTGAGGACTCAGGACCTTCTTGCAATGGCTGGCGTATATCCACACTGGTCTTCCCTCAAGCTTGACACAGTAGCGGTAGTCAGTTATACTTGATATGGCTCATCAAATCTGGCTTTAAGGGATCTTCTGATGTACTTTTTGAGGGAAACCCTGTCTCCAGGCTTCAAGGAATGAGTTCCTTCAAGTGGATTGGGATCTAATATTGAAGAGAAAACACGTGAATGAACTTTTGACAAGTCTTCATGTATTTCCACTAAATAGGAGGTCAGAGTGGAATAATCTACCTGCAGTTGCTGTGGAAAATAATCCTGTTCTTGGGCACTGATCCAAAAATAATCTCATAGGGACTCAGCTTTTCCGTTACCTTAGAGGTGGTACGGATAGCATATAGGGGGTTGCTTTTGTGACTCTCCAGGCCTCCGGCCAACCAGAAAATACAACTATAGCCACAAGGACATACTCATATGTGCTCACCTCTCTGAAATGGGTACAATGGCTTAGGAGTATGTTTCCTAGAGGTCTTTACAACCCTCCAGGGTTGTGTTTCGCACATGTGAGACAACCCTGAACAAATTTCGAGAGCGCATCGCCCCTTTTGATAAATGAGTTGGACAGCGGGCTAGATTAGTCATCATTGGATAAAGACTCTTTGGAAGACAAGTTTTACCTTCTACCTGCCAAAGCTCTCCTGCAATCACAGTTCCTGCCTTCATCTATACCTTTTTGTCCTGAATCATAACCTGAGCTTGTAGTTCTTGTAGGAGGGAAGAATCTGGCATTGCTGGTAGAGCTAAAGTTAGTAATGGCAGACTAGATGCTTGTTTAGCTGCCTTGTCTGCTTTAGCGTTTCCCACAGCCTGTAGGCTGCCATCCTTCATGTAAGCTGGTACTTTAATCACAGCTACCTCTGCTGGCAGTTTTAGGGATTTAAGTAAGTTTTGCGCAGCTTCTTTTTAAACAATTTATTTTTATTAAAGTACTTTGCAAATAAACAAATCTGCAATGTGCAATGAATATCTATGCAGATGGGTCAAGCACGGAACACAAATTATGGAACATTGTGATTGAGATATGTAAGTCTTGTATAAGAAGCAATCAATTACAATTCACATCTGCATTAGCACGTATCAAGTTTGATTCTGATCAAAATCTACTTTGCAACTATTGCTAGAATTAATGATCTTAAATAGAGATGAGCGAACACCAAAATGTTCGGGTGTTCGTTATTCGGAACGAACTTCCCGCGATGTTCGAGGGTTCGTTTCGAATAACGAACCCCATTGAAGTCAATGGGCGACCAGAACATTTTTGTATTTCGCCGATGCTCGCTAAGGTTTTCATGTGTGAAAATCTGGGCAATTCAAGAAAATGATGGGAACGACACAGCAACGGATAGGGCAGGCGAGGGGCTACATGTTGGGCTGCATCTCAAGTTCACAGGTCCCACTATTAAGCCAGAATACCGGCAAGAGTGGGCCCCCCCCCCCAACAACTTTTACTTCTGAAAAGCCATCATTAGCATGGCATACCTTTGCTAAGCACCACACTACCTCCAACAAAGCACAATCACTGCCTGCATGACACTCCGCTGCCACTTCTCCTGAGTTACATGCTGCCCAACCGCACCCCCTCCCCCCCACAGCGCACACCAAACTGTCCCTGCGCAGCCTTCAGCTGCCCTCATGCCACACCACCCTCATGTCTATTTAGAAGTGCATCTGCCATGACGAGGGACCGCAGGCACACACTGCACAGGGTTGGCACGGCTAGGCAGCGACCCTCTTTAAAAGGGGCGGGGCGATAGACCACAATGCTGTACAGAAGCAATGAGAAATAGAATCCTGTGCCACCGCCATCAGGAGCTGCACACGTGGGCATAGCAATGGGGAACCTATGTGCCACACACTATTCATTCTGTCAAGGTGTCTGCATGCCCCAGTTAGACCGGGCTTTTTAATTCATAGACACAGGCAGGTACAACTCCCTATTGTGAAGTCCCTGTCGACCGACAGCATGGGTGGCTCCCTGGAACCCACCAGAGGTACACAAAAATATCCCATTGCATTGCCCAACACAGCTGAGGTAATAATGTCGTGCGTAATACAGGTGGGCTTCGGCCCACACTGCATGCCCCAGTCAGACTGGGGTTCTTTACAAGTGGACACATGTAGGTTACACTCCGTGTGCACCTACAGCATGGGTGGCTCCCTGGAACCCACCGGCGGTACACAAAAATATCCCATTGCATTGCCCAACACAGCTGAGGTAGTAATGTCGTGCGTAATACAGGTGGGCTTCGGCCCACACTGCATGCCCCAGTCTGACTGGGGTTCTTTAGAAGTGGACACATGTAGGTTAAACTCCCTGTGGACCCACAGCATGGGTGGATGCCAGGAAGCCACCGGCGGTACATAGAAATATCCTATTGCATTGCCCAACACAGCTGAGGTAGTAATGTCGTGCGTAATACAGGTGGGCTTCGGCCCACACTGCATGCCCCAGTCAGACTGGGGTTCTTTACAAGCGGACACATGTAGGTTACACTCCGTGGACACAGATGCATTTACAACTCCCTGTGGACCGACAGCATGGGTGGGTGCCAGGAAGCCACCGGCGGTACATAGAAATATACCATTGCATTGCCCAACACAGCTGAGGTAGTAATGTCGTGCTTAATGCAGGTGGGCTAAAAATTTATTTGATTACACTGTAGGCGAGGGCCCACAAAAATTGCTGTATCAACAGTACTAATGTACATCCCAAAAATTGGCCATGGCCAGCCAAGAGGGCAGGTGAAACCCATTAATCGCTTTGGTTAATGTGGCTTAAGTGGTAACTAGGCCTGGAGGCAGCCCAGTGTAACGAAAAATTGGTTCAAGTTACAGTTCCAACGCTTTTAAGCGCATTGAAACTTATAAAAATTGTTCAGAAAAATTATTTGAGTGAGCCTTGTGGCCCTAAGAAAAATTGCCCGTTCAGCATGATTACGTGAGGTTTCAGGAGGAGGAGCAGGAGGAGGAGGAGGAATATTAGACACAGATTGATGAAGCAGAAATGTCCCCGTTTTGGATGGTGAGAGAGAACGTAGCTTCCATCCGCAGGTGCAGCCTACGTATTGCTTACGTATCGCTGCTGTCCGCTGGTGGAGAAGAGAAGTCTGGCGAAATCCAGCCTTTGTTCATCTTGATGAGTGTTAGCCTGTCGGCACTGTCGGTTGACAGGCGGGTACGCTTATCTGTGATGATTCCTCCAGCCGCACTAAACACCCTCTCCGACAAGACGCTAGCCGCAGGACAGGCAAGCACCTCCAGGGCATACAGCGCGAGTTCAGGCCATGTGTCCAGCTTCGACACCCAGTAGTTGTAGGTGGCAGAGGCGTCACGGAGGACGGTCGTGCGATCGGCTACGTACTCCCTCACCATCCTTTTACAGTGCTCCCGCCGACTCAGCCTTGACTGGGGAGCGGTGACACAGTCTTGGTGGGGAGCCATAAAGCTGTCCAGGCCCTTAAAGACTGTTGCACTGCCTGGCATGTACATGCTGCTCGATCTCCGCACCTCCCCTGCTACCTTGCCCTCGGTACTGCACCTTCTGCCACTAGCGCTGTCGGCTGGGAATTTTACCATCAGCTTGTCCGCAAGGGTCCTGTGGTATAGCAACACTCTCGAACCCCTTTCCTCTTCGGGAATGAGAGTGGGCAGGTTCTCCTTATAGCGTGGGTCGAGCAGTGTGTACACCCAGTATTCCATTGTGGCCAGAATGCGTGCAACGCGAGGGTCACGAGAAAGGCATCCTAACATGAAGTCAGCCATGTGTGCCAGGGTACCAGTACGCAACACATGGCTGTCTTCACTAGGAAGATCACTTTCAGGATCCTCCTCCTCCTCCTCCTCAGGCCATACACGCTGAAAGGATGACAGGCAATCAGCCGATGTACCGTCAGCAGCGGGCCAAGCTGTCTCTTCCCCCTCCTCCTCATCCTCCTCATGCTCCTCCTCCTCCTGTACGCGCTGAGAAATAGACAGGAGGGTGCCCTGACTATCCAGCGGCATACTGTCTTCCCCCACCCCCGTTTCCGAGCGCAAAGCAGCTGCTTTTATGCTTTGCACGGAATTTCTCAAGATGCATAGCAGAGGAATGGTGACGCTAATGATTGTAGCATCGCCGCTCACCACCTGGGTAGACTGCTCAAAATTACCAAGGACATGGCAGATGTCTGCCAACCAGGCCCACTCTTCTGAAAGGAATTGAGGAGGCTGACTCCCACTGCGCCGCCCATGTTGGAGTTGGTATTCGACTATAGCTCTACGCTGTTCATAGAGCCTGGCCAACATGTGGAGCGTAGAGTTCCACCGTGTGGGCACATCGCACAGCAGTCGGTGCACTGGCAGCTTAAAGTGATGTTGCAGGGTGCGCAGGGTGGCAGCGTCTGTGTGGGACTTGCGGAAATGTGTGCAGAGCCGGCGCGCCTTTACGAGCAGGTCTGACAAGCGTGGGTAGCTTTTCAGAAAGCGCTGAACCACCAAATTAAAGACATGGGCCAGGCATGGCACGTGCGTGAGGCTGCCGAGCTGCAGAGCCGCCACCAGGTTACGGCCGTTGTCACACACGACCATGCCCGGTTGGAGGCTCAGCGGCGCAAGCCAGTGGTCGGTCTGCTGTGTCAGACCCTGCAGCAGTTCGTGGGCCGTGTGCCTCTTATCGCCTAAGCTGAGTAGTTTCAGCACGGCCTGCTGACGCTTGCCCACCGCTGTGCTGCCACACCGCGCGACACCGACTGCTGGCGACATGCTGCTGCTAACACATCTTGATTGCGAGACAGAGGAGGAGGAGGATAAGGAGGGTGCTTTAGTGGAGGAAGCATACACCTCCGCAGATACAACCACCGAGCTGGTGCCCGCAATTCTGGGGGTGGGTAGGACGTGAGCGGTCCCAGGCTCTGACTCTGTCCCAGCCTCCACTAAATTCACCCAATGTGCCGTCAGGGAGATGTAGTGGCCCTGCCCGCCTGTGCTTGTCCACGTGTCCGTTGTTAAGTGGGCCTTGGCAGTAACCGCGTTGGTGAGGGCGCGTACAATGTTGCGGGAGATGTGGTCGTGCAGGGCTGGGACGGCACATCGGGAAAAGTAGTGACGACTGGGAACTGAGTAGCGCGGGGCCGCCGCCTCCATGATACTTTTTAAGGACTCCATTTCCACAACCCTATACGGCAGCATCTCAAGGCTGATGAATTTTGCTATGCGGACGGTTAACGCTTGAGCGTGCGGGTGCGTGGCGGCGTACTTGCGCTCAAACACTTGCGCAAGCGACGGCTGGACGGTGCGCTGAACTACACTGGTGGATGGGGCCGAGGACAGCGGAGGTGAGGGTGTGGGTGCAGGCCATGAGGCGGTAGTGCCTGTGTGCTGAGAGGGGGGTTGGATAGCAGTGTCAGGTTGGGGCACAGGGGGAGAGGCAGCGGTGCAAACCGGAGGTGGTGAACGGCCTTCGTCCCACCTTGTGGGGTGCTTGGCCATCATATGTCTGCGCATGCTGGTGGTGCTGAGGCTGTTGATGTTGGCTCCCCGGCTGAGCTTTGCGCGACAAAGGTTGCACACCACTGCTCGTCGGTCGTCAGGCGTCTCTGTGAAAAACTGCCAGACCTTAGAGCACCTCGGCCTCTGCAGGGTGGCATGGCGCGAGGGTGCGCTTTGGGAAACAGTTGGTGGATTATTCGGTCTCGCCCTGCCTCTACCCCTGGCCACCGCACTGCCTCTTGCAACCTGCCCTGCTGATGCCCTTGACTCCCCCTCTGAAGACCTGTCCTGAGTAGGCGTTGCAAACCAGGTGGGGTCAGTCACCTCATCGTCCTGCTGCTCTTCCTCAGAATCCTCTGTGCGCTCCTCCCTCGCACTTACTGCCCTCACTACTACCTGACTGCAAGACAACTGTGTCTCATCGTCATCGTCCTGCTCACCCACAGAAAGTTCTTGAGACAGTTTGCGGAAGTCCCCAGCCTCATCCCCCGGACCCCGGGAACTTTGCAATGGTTGGGCATCAGTGACGATATACTCCTCTGGTGGGAGAGGAACCACTGCTGCCCAATCTGAGCAGGGGCCAGAGAACAGTTCCTGGGAGTCTTCACGCAGCTGAGCAGGTGTCATTGTAGTGGAGTGAGGAGGCTGGGAGGAAGGAGGAGCAGCAGACAGAGGATTCTGATTTGCAGCAGTGGACGGCGCAGAACTGCGGTTGGACGATAGGTTGCTCGAAGCACTTTCTGCCATCCAGGACAGGACCTGCTCACACTGCTCATTTTCTAATAACCGTCTCCCGCGTGGACCCATGAATTGTGCGATGACTGTCGGGACGCCAGAAACGTGCCTCTCTACTAATCGCGCCGCAGTCGGCTGCGATACACCTGGATCAGGAGTTTGGCCTGTGCCCACACCCTGACTTGGCCCTCCGCGTCCTCGGCCGCGTCCACGTCCTCTAGGCCTACCCCTACCCCTCAGCATGCTGTATTACCAGTGATTTGATTTCACAGGCAGGAAATAAATTGGCGCAAGACTGCAGGCCAGATATAATTTTTTCCCTTTTTTGAAAACGAAAGGCCCCACTGCCTCTAGTGAATGAATAATCTAAGTTTAATAACTGTGCTGTGGCCCTGCTAATGTGTCACAGAACTTGAGGGTAGCAGAGTTATTATAACTCTGGCAGAGCAGGTATTTTTTTTCCAAATTAAGGAAAGCAAATGGCGAAGCCAGGAGTAAAACGTAGCTGGGTGCGTCTGATTTTTAAACGTTGCACACGCAGCCGACACGTGTCCACCGCCCTTAGGACGGACAGAGGCAGGACAAATAGAATTTTTTTCAGTTTTTTCCACCAAAAGGCAGCACTGCGTATATTCAATGAACATGAGAAGTTTAATAACTGTGCTGTGGCCCTGCTAATGTGGCACAGAACTTGAGGGTAGCAGAGTTATTATAACTCTGGCAGAGCAGGTATTTTTTTCCCAATTAAGGAAAGCAAATGGCGAAGCCAGGAGTAAAACGTAGCTGGGTGCGTCTGATTTTTAAACGTTGCACACACAGCCGACACGTGTCCACCGCCCTTAGGACGGACAGAGGCAGGACAAATAGAATTTTTTTCAGTTTTTTTCCACCAAAAGGCAGCACTGCGTATATTCAATGAACATGAGAAGTTTAATAACTGTGCTGTGGCCCTGCTAATGTGGCACAGAACTTGAGGGTAGCAGAGTTATTATAACTCTGGCAGAGCAGGTATTTTTTTCCCAATTAAGGAAAGCAAATGGCGAAGCCAGGAGTAAAACGTAGCTGGGTGCGTCTGATTTTTAAACGTTGCACACGCAGCCGACACGTGTCCACAGCCCTTAGGACGGACAGAGGCAGGTCAAATAGAATTTTTTTCACTTGTTTTACAAGCAAAAGGCCCCACTGCGTATATTCTATGAATAATAACTGTGTTGTGGCCCTGCCTACACAATTCTTTCCCTGCAGTATCAATGGAGGGTGCAATGCTCTGCAGAGGCAATTTTGAGAAGAAAAAAAATATGCAGCACAGCTAACAGCAGCCAGCACAGTACTGCACACGGTTAAATATGGCCCTAGAAAGGACCGTTGAGGTTCTTGAAGGCTACACTCACTCCTAACACTCTCCCTGCCTATGCAGCACTTCTGTCCCTAATACCGGGTGCAACGCTCTGCAGAGGCGATTTTGAGAAAAAAAAAAATTGCCACTGCTAACAGCAGCCAACACACAGCTATCAGTGGCCCTAATAAGGACCTTTGGGGGTCTTGAAGCCTACACTAACTACCAATTCTTTCCCTACAGCAGCTCCGGTACAAACAGCACTGTCCCTCATCTAACTCACAAGGCATCTGAGGCGAGCCGCGGGAGGGGCCGACTTTTATATTAGGCGGACACCTGATCTCGCCAGCCACTCACAGCAGGGGGGTGGTATAGGGCTGGAACAACACAGGGGGAAGTTGTAATGCCTTCCCTGTCTTTCAATTGGCCAGAAAAGTGCGCTAACGTCTCAGGGAAGGAAGTGAAAGTAACCCGGACACCGCATGGTGTTCGTTACGAATAACAAACATCCCGAACACCCTAATATCCGCACGGATATCAAGTTCGGACGAACACGTTCGCTCATCTCTAATCTTAAACTTAACTATAAACAATAATCTATAAACCAAAAAAGACGATGAGCAGTAAGCTAAGGAGTTCGTCATCTAGGCTAGTTTGGGAGAGTTTCTAGTCTGGGGCTTTATTATTTATTAGTAACTAGCTTACCCGTCGCGCTTTGCTGTGATGACAGACAGAAATACATACATTCGTTTTTATATATCTAGATAACAACCAATCACAGCACAGCTTTCATGTTACCTCAGTGGTATAATATATAACAACCAATCACAGCGCAGCTTATATGTTACCTCAGCAGTATAATATATAACAGCCAATCACAGCGCAGCTTTCATGTTACCTCAGCAGTAAGAGAAATAGCAACCAATCACAGCGCAGCATTCATTTTACCTAAGCTGTATAATATATAGCAACCAATCACAGCACAGCTTTCATATAGCCTCAGTAGTATAAGAAGTAGCAACCAATCACAGCACAACTTTCATGTTACCTCAGCAGTATAAGAAATAGCAACCAATCATAGCACAACTTTCATTTTACCTCAGCATTTTCAATATCCAGCAGTTGTCTTGCGAAACCTTCGGCGGTGCATCATTTTCTGGTTGAACACGCCTCCCGTTGCTCGTAATGCCTTTTGCTTTCGTGCTTGAGATGGAAATCAAACGATCTTTGTCTGGGGGGCATAACTGTCGACGATGCTCGCACGGGTGCCACCTATCGTAGGATAGATGTACTATGCCAGTAATCTTCCCAGGAGTGTACTCAACAACTTCCCAAATTTTTATGGCGATTGGATGAATGGTGTAGTAATGCATAAAGGACAGACAGACAGACAGACATTCATTTTTATATATATATAGATGACATCAGGAAGTGAGAGAATTAGATTCTGTACGTAAAATTTGGACGCTAATTCTTTGGTACTTAGAATTGAATAATCCAGTTGGGACCCATTAACTTTTCCTATTTATGACATAATCAATGCTCGTGCCAAATTTCAAGTTTCTATTACATTGGGAAGTGAGAGAATTAGATTCCATACGTAAAATTTGGACGCTAATTCTTTTGTGCTTAGAATTGAATAATTGAATTGGGGCCTATTAACTTTTCCTATTTATGACATAATCAATGCTCGTGCCAAATTTCATGTTTCTACGACATCGGGAAGTGAGAGAATTAGTGGCAGTGATGGAAATCGAACAATCTACGTGGGGGGGCGTAACTGTTGATGACGCTCGCACGCGCGCTATTTATCGTAGCATAAATGTACTATGCCTATAATCTTTCCAGGAGTGTACTCAACAACTTCCCAAAGTTGCATGGCGACCGGATGAATGGTGTAGTAGCGCATAAAGGACAAACAGACACACAAACATACATTCAATTTTATATATATAGATGTGTCCCTGTGCATAGAGAAAACTACACAGTCATGTGGTTTATCTAGCATATACGATGGCTTTAGCTGTTTACTGAAAATTTTTTACCTAGATTCTTACTTGTGGTGTAGTTTTGAATGCAAACACACACACACATACATACATACATACATACATATATATAAAAAACTCAGTCCATGATTGTCCATAATCACATGACGTCCTTCACAGTAGCATTCTACAATGAACTTTTTATGTGTATAAAACAGGAAAGGCCCAGAAGAATTAATTTCTCTAATGCTTGATTACCTATCTCCAAAATAATATTGCACAACTAAAGTAATTGCTTTGAGGCTCTCAAATCATCAGAGCTTATTCTGAACAAATTTGAAAATCTTAATTAGACCATGTTCATAGGAAAAAAATAGCTGTTGAATAGTATTTAAAGCCATCAGCTGAACTAGTTCCATCCATATCTTTATGGACAGGGTGTAGGCAACCACAACATAAATGGTCAACATTATGGCTGTAATCTATTGCAATTACTGGAAAAATCTACCTTCAGAAATTTGCCTTTACTAGTTGTATCTTCTGAAACCAGGTCAATCAGCATACTAGTGGTAACCCTAGTTGACTACTACTCTATGTTCACTTAAGACTATACAGAGATTTGGGCGACTGGAAGCAGCTTATAGTGTTATGCTTTTAAGGAATCTGCTACACTTCACTGCTTTTGTACTTTTTATGATGATTCTTAAAATGTTAGTGCCAAAGACCTTAATCTTTATGTGTGACTTTCAAATTAAAGTATTTTCTATTATTCTCAACAATTGTAATTGATCATTCGTAAGTATATGCTAAAAGTCATCTCTGTATTTAAGCTCAAATGATTTAGATTTTAACCCAAATAACCAAAAATATGTTGGACGATGCTGTAGACAATGCAAACCAAACGCTGGTGAGAACGTTTATTCTTCTGGGGCTTTCCAATAATTTTTATCTCCAGATTGTTTTCTTCTTGATGTTTTTAATGATGTACATGTTAACCTTATTGGGAAACCTCTTAGTGATAATTGTGGTAAGACTCAACTCCAACCTTCAGACCCCTATGTACTTTTTCCTGAGTAACCTGTCAATGATTGACATCTGCTTTTCCTCAACTGTAGTCCCTAAAATTTTATTAAACACAATATGCTCAGACAGAAGTATTTCCTTTGTTGGATGTGCGACACAGATGTATTTTCATTTGGCTCTGGGTGGCGCTGAATGTCTTCTATTGGCTATCATGGCATATGATAGGTTTACTGCTATCTGTAACCCACTGCGTTACTCAGCCATCATGAACCGAAGACTGTGTGTAGGTCTGGTAGCTGGATGTTGGATTTTGAGTTTTTCAAACTCTTTTATTCTCACTTTTCTAACTTTTCAACTCCCCTACTGTAAGTCCAACCTTATTAGTCACTTTTTCTGTGAGATGCCTCCTCTCTTTCGACTTTCCTGCCAAGATATTTGGTTGAATGAGGTGGCAGAGTACATTTCAGGTGCTATAGTTGCTTTTGGCTCTTTCTTGTTAATTCTCCTGTCCTATCTTTGTATTGCCAAAACTGTCTTAAAGGGGCGTACTAGTAAGGGGCAGCAAAAAGCATTCTCGACGTGTGGCTCCCACATACTAGTTGTATCTCTTTACTATGGTACTATCATGTTGATGCATTTACATCCTAGAGCTGCTTCTTCTGCAGAGCAAGATAGAGCTGTGACCATTCTCTACACAGTAGTGACTCCTATGTTGAATCCCATTATTTATTGTTTTAGGAACAAGGATATTAAAGAAGCTACAAAAAAAACAATGAGTAATGTTGTACTGCCTTGACATTTGATCAAATGATGATTGATAGGCTATGGATAATGCTACTTCTTGACCTACAAATCATTGCCGTTTAATATCTAAAATAATACATTTATCATTGACTACAAGAAAACCGGTGGAATATGAGAGCTTGCAAAACTGTTTTTTTTATAACTGTTACCAGTAAAAGGGGAAATATTTAATTTAATATAACCAGTTACCAAACCATCATTTATTGGTACATTACTTTAACCACTTGCTACCTAAGCTAGTTTTAGCCTATGTGACCAAGTCAACTTCTCTACTCTGACATGCACCACTTTAGGAGGTAATGACTTTGGAATGCTATTACTTTTTAAAGTGATTCTGAGATTGCTTTTCCATGACACATTTTCCATTGTAAGCTGCAGTCAGAATGTTTTGCTCTTACTTTTGACAAATTAGCATTTTCTGCTTGTAATATAGATAATTATTAGAGATGAGCGAGCATACTCGTCCGAGCTTGATGCTTGTTCGAGTATTAGGGTGCTCGAGGTGCTCGTTACTCGAGACGAGCACCACACGGTACTCGTCTCGATTAAACGAGCACTGACCATTGAATTCAATGGAGCCGGCAATACAGCCGGCTCCATTGAAAGCAATGGGCTGCCGGTGAGCGCGGGATTTACAAATGTGTAAAAAGTGAGGCTGTGATCAATCAGAGGCAGCTCATTCAGCAGGCGGGGATTTTAAATCCCCACCTGCTGAATACTACAGAAAGCAGTTCAGGAGAACTGCCGGCCTGACGCGGCTGAACTCAGGCTTCAGTGGAAAGGTGAGTATACATTTATTTTTTATTTTTACACATTTTAGGATGATTTTCAGGTAAGGGCTTATATTTTTAAGCCCTTCCCGAAAATTCATCCCGCGCTCGCTGGCAGCCCATTGCTTTCAGTGGAACCTGCTGTATTGCCGGCTCCATTGAATTCAATGGGCTAACATCGTTCTCCTCTGCCACAGCTGTTACAGCTGTGGCAGAGGAGAACGATCTTTATGCTGACAGTGCGGGGGGGGGGGTCTCACTCTTGCCACTATTGTGGCTTAATAGTGAGACCTCGGAGCCCAAAATGCAGCCCTGCATGTTGCTCCTCGCCTGCCCTATCCATTTTTGTATTTTTTCCATGACTTTGGTGATTTGCTAAGATTTTCACAAATTAAAACCTTAGCGGAGCACCAGTCATATACAAAAATGCTCGAGTCGCCCATTGACTTCAATGGGGTTCGTTACTCGAAACGAACTCTCGAGCATTGCTGAAAGTTTGACTCGAGTAATGAGCACTCAAGCATTTTGGTGCTCGCTCATCTCTAATAATTATGCCACAAAGAGGTACAAAGGTACTTGATGAAGGCCAGACCCTTGACTGGCCGAAACACGTCTACCATCATTGTAAGTTAATAAACCAGTGAAACGGATCGCTCTTTGCTGCAGGATTTTGTTATATGCTTTCTGGGATCGGAGGCGTCTACCCACGGACGCCTCCATGAAGTAAGTCTACTGCTACATTTAACTTCACAGTTCAATTGGTACCCGGTTCTTGAGCGCTGAGATTGTTTTCTTTTTCTTTTCATTGCATACTTTTCCCCCATCAATTAATCGTTTGGGGGCCATCTCAAGTCGCTCTGCAGCTTTCATCTACCTGCATGAACTGGAACCTCAGGATTTACCTGTCTAGCTACAATTCATCAACTATGGTCATCTGATCAGTGAGCGCTCCCTCCTTATAACACAATTATGCCACAAAAATAGTTTTAAAATACCATTTACTATATGTTCACATTATGATGGCATTATTACTTTACTTTACTTTTTATTTTTTCAGGAAGTTACAAGCCTTTTAAGTATAAGCAATTTTTCTAATTTAGAACACTTTTAATTTTTTTTACAGCGCTTGGCCCTGGGCTTTAAACCCAGCTCATTGTAAAAATATGGTGGGGGATTTAAAGCCTCTGCTTCTGTAAACAATCAGAAGAATGTTGGTTTGTCAGCTGTTAGTCACAGCTGATAACCCCGAGGAGAAGGCAGGAGGGGTTTTTAACCCTTTCTGCCTTCTTCTTTCCAGTGTACACAGCACTCAATGAGCGCTATATACTAAAAAGTAAAAGTGGAAGTATAACTTCCACTACACGAGCCGGCGGTCACGTGACCGCTGAGATCCCCTGCTGCAGCAAAGCTGCAGGGTAATAGCAGACCCTGATCAGTACTGCCAGTGAATATTTTCACTACAGGGGATGTTTTCCCCTGTAACTGGGGCTCCTATGGATGCCCCAGCTACAGTGGGAAAGTGTCAAATTAAAATAAAAACTAAAAATTGGGGAATGTCTTCCAGAGATCTTATATGATGTCACGAGGGATATAGATGGTAAAAAAAAATAATTACATAAATAAGTTAAACAAAATTACATAGTATAAATCAAATTGTCTGAAACTAAATGAGAAACCCATTCCTTTACTTTATTTTAGTGTAAATATGCAAAAATAAAAAAATAATAAATATGAATGTTAAAAAAAATCATTTTTTTCAGCTTTTAGCCCCCAATAAAACTGAAAAACGGGAAAAAAACGTAAATGAAAAAGATATTTTAAAAAAAGCCCTATATGTCATGGAAAAAAAAATAATAATAATAATTTTGGTAGCTGAAGGAAAAAAGTAGGGCAGCTAAGGTACAAAACAGTCTGGTCCTTAAGGGGTTTACTCTTTACAGATTTTTTTTTTAATTAGATTTTTAGCTGTTTCAAAAAAAATATTAGTGCTAGCATGTAATGTAAAAGCTGAAAAAAAGTTTAAGATTTCACTTTACTTTGAAATACTGAACTAATATTTAGCTGCACGACTGTTGTTTCTGAGAACCGCTAGACACCTGTGAGGCACAGAGTCTACCAACTTCTGGCACCCCTGTAGAGATATTCCAGTCCAGGAAGATTGTACTATAATACAGTTCTTTTGTTTTTTTTAACGACCACTGCACAAGTTCTCTGTGTGATTGAGCTCAGGGGATTGTGCTGGCCCCTGCATTACCTTTATCGGTAACCAAGATTTTGTTTGCTTACTGGTGTGTTTTGGGTCATAGTCGTGTTGAAACACCTATTTTAATGACATTTTTCTTCAACAGAGGGCAACGTGATCTCCTCAAGTATGTTGATATATTCCATCCAATCCATGCTTGTATAATAATTTTTACACCACCACACTCTACTGTTTTAACAGTGTACTATGGCTTCAGTTCAGTGCTCTGGCATCGTCTGACATACTGTCTGTGGCTACAGACCCCAGGAGAATAATTTTGCTTTCATTAGTCCACAAAATGTGGTGCCATTTCTCTTTGGGCCAGTCACTGTGGTTCTTTGCAAATTTTAACTATTCAGGACATGCCTCCTTCCAACAAACATGCAGGGAGTTCTTGGTGGTACCTTAGCGTCACTTAATTGTCTTCTGATGGTAGTAGTACTCATTGGTAAGTTCAAATCTTCTTTGATCCTTCTGGAAGTGATGAATTGGCTGAATAGCCATTTCCACTAGTATAGTCTGCTGGCTTTATCTTCAAATCTTCATGTTTCTTCCACTCCAGAAGCTCTACTCACCTTTCCAAGTTTTTGGTCAATGTGTTCCACGTCTCCATCACAACAATTTCTGGAACAACCCATTTTCACCAGTACTTCAGAAGGAAATGTACTTTAGCCAAGATGTGCAACATTTGCCACCCTCCTAGCTTAAATCAGGGCAAAAATTAACACCTGTTATTCCATAGAACTAATGAGTTCACTAATTATGTCCTCACTGCTATTATTTTGAAAACTCCCCTTTAAATGGATGATTCAATTACCGAGAAGCAGCAGCATGCACAACCTAATTTTGGGTCTGTTTTTCTGTACTCTACTACATTTACAATTAAATTATGCTCTATGTAAAAAAATATTCTTTTTACCAAAAACAGGGATTTGTCAGGTTAATTATAATGTACAGCTTTTATAACACTTCTGCGTCTCACATGTGCAGCCTGACTCAAACACAGGCCTCGATAATGAAGGAGCACCCGTTCATTGTAGCATTTTGAAGTCTTCCTTTTATTGCAACATTTTTCAGGCACCATTTCAGCAGCAGATATCCATGGTTAAGGGCACCTTCTGATGAGTGTATGCACAAATACACACATTTCATCGCAATGTATATGTGCAGTGCACAAGGTTGATTTGTGCATATATCTGCATTGTTTTCTGTACTTTGTTACACATGCAGGACCTGCTGGTATTAGTGTATCTTGACGCCACCATGAAGTCCTGGTGGATTCAAGATTGATGGGGGGTGACACCCCCTGAACCTGATTGGCTGCACAGCAACCTGCCACATAGGTCCTGTAAGAGCAATAGAAGTTGGCTGCAAAATACATTCAGCGGTGCCTGGTGCAAAGGCACAGCCAGAGATCACATGCCCTTCCTGGCCCCTGAGGCACTAACCGCAACATGCCTCTGGGTTTCTGCTAGGAGGCAAAAGCATCCTGAGGCCGGTTTTCCGGCACCGCTAACCAACAGTCAAACCCACCCCCAAGCGATGAAAGCTGCATATACCGCCGGCTGCAGGGAGGTGACAGGGCCGGGGAGAAGACGCAGAGTTTTATGCGGCGGCCGGTTACTGCTTGAGCACATGCCGCAGGTTTCCTACCCCCACCCACCCCTGGAAAAGTCTTTACCAGTGGCGGAGCAGAAGCGATGAGGCGGCCAGCTGTCAGTCGGGGAGCGCATGGCACGGATCTCACAGTCCCGATGGCGGCAGAGAAGAATCGGTGACGGTGGCATCACTGAGCGAGGGAACGTCATCCACGGACATGAGACTCACAGCTGCGGAGCACAAACATGGAGGCTGTCAGCTGTGAGCGGGGGAGCGTCAGACATGGAGATGACAATGCACGCACCGCAGCGCAAGCGGTGACTCTGGTAGCTGTCAGCAAGGGACCTTAGGCTGAGGGTAAGATTTTTTATGAGGCTTACATTATTACATGTTAAGCAAAAATGTTAATGTAAGGGTGCATTCAGACGACTGTATATCGGCTGTGTATTCACGCCCGGCCAATATACGGCATCTCTCTCTGCAGGGGGAGGAGGCTGGAAGAGCCGGGAGCAGTGCTCTGAGCTCCCGCCCCCTCTCTGCCTCCTCTCCACCCCCTTTCCGCCCTCTCCACTATTTGCAATGAGAGGAGGCAGAACGGGGGTGGGGCTAATTTTTTTAGGGAATTAGCTCCGCCCCCATCCTGACTCTCCTCATTGAAAATAGTGCAGGAGCTCAGAGCACTGCTCCCGGCTCTTCCAGCCTCCTCCCCCTGCAGAGAGAGACGCCGTATATCGGTTGGGCGTGAAAACCCAGCCGATATACGGTCGTCTGAATGCGCCCTAAGCCTCATAAGAAATGTTACCCTGACGGTAAGGCTGCAGGGAACACTAAAATGTATTCCACACTGTAATAGCAGGACCTAGCAACCTTGGCTCTATTGGGAGCTGGGAGTGTAACATGGGTGTTCCTCCTGTCAAACCCCTAGCTTCCGGTGACGTCAAGATACACTAATACCGGACCTTCTTATATGCCCATGCAACACACCCTCAACTTGATTTATATGGCGTTCTAGCCTAATAATTTCCATATGTGTTCTCAATTTCATGGAATTGCACAGCGTATTGCGCATTAGCGTGCACAATTGCACACCTCCCATAGACTTTCATGGGGGCCGTTGCTGAACAAGTAGGCAGAAATATAGAGCAGATCTTATTTTTTACATGCACAGATTTGTGCCGAATCACATTGGAAGTAATGCAAACTGATTCTACCCCTGGGCAGGCTAAATCTACATGCAAATCTGTGGCAAAATGCATATTAGAAATATGCACCTAATCCACAGGTTTCTGCAACAGGTTTAGATGCAGAATCCATGCAGAAACATCTGTGTTAGATTCCGCCATGGGAACATATCCTTAATGGGTATGTAATAATCGTACATACTTATCTCTCTCCCTAACTGACTGTAAAGAGAGAGAATCATCTACACTCTTATAAAAGTTTTTATTTCGAATTAAACTTTACTGTGACTGCTGTCACTGCAATCACATGTCCAGAGGCCACACCAATGAGTCTCTGTGGGTCTTTGGGCAGAGCTCTGAGGCTTCACTGTTACAGGCTGTCATTGCGATCACAAGCCTGGAGACAATTCTGTATGGTCACTAGGCAAAGTTCTGTGATCTCAGCTGTCATTAGACAGCAAGATCATGGAGCTCCTATACAGTGGTTGGGCTTTAGAGGGGATGACTGCATGGACATTCAGATTTTAAGATGTCCATTCAGACATAGATACGGACCACATGGACATTTTTAGTCTGTGGGTGGTATGCGAGTGGTTAAATAAACTAGATAACACATCTTATAGGGGTTGTCTTACAGGCAAAAAAAATTACAAAATATTATATATATATATATATATATATATATATATATATATATATATATATATATTTATTTGAATTAAAAACTACGCCACAAGTAAGAATCTAGGTAAAAGGTTGCAGAAGTTTTTTAGTAAACAGCTAAAGCCATTCAATATACTAGATAAACCACATGACCGTGTAGTTTTCTCTATGCACAGGGACACATATGTTGAGATGAGATAATAACCTTAAAAACATTTAATTTTGTATTTTTTTTTTTGCCTCAGTAAGGGCTCACACCCACTGGAGTTTTTATGTCTTGCGCTGCGAGAGCGAAAACACTTGCAGCGCAAAAAGAACGCTGCAATATTGCCAGTGTTTCCAATGAGGCAAGAGGCAGCAGCGCTAGCCCCATCGAAAACATAGGGAGAATATAGCGGACTTCTGCCACAGCTGTCACAGCTGTGGCAGAAGTCCAGGATGCTGTGCCATTGCTTTCAATGGGATCGGTGCTAGTGCTGGCCCCATTGAAAGCAGTGCTTTTGTGGCAACCCCTGGATCATAATTTTTCGGGGAAGGGCTTGAAGTATAAGCCCTTCCCTGAAAATCACCGCTAGCTGGTTAAAAAAAGAAAGAAAAAAAAAAAAAAGATCTGAAGCATAGAAGAGATGATCTGACTGCCGAACTAAGATTGCTTACAGGAAACACCGAGAGCCCCATGGAATAGACAACCGAGCAAAAAACTCGGATGCCTAGCACCTTACTTATCCCACACCCCTCACCCTCTACTATCTACCCCCCCCCCCCGTGCGATCCCCCCCACTCCCACGTCCGTCCCCCCCCCCACTGTATTGTCTAACAGTCTAATATGCACCAAGAACTAGATACGAGAGACATTAGAATACCCGGCGTAAGGGTAAAAGATGGTGCTAAACATTATGTTTATTTACAGTTGTTATTTGTTATGGCTGCCATACAGCTCCTAGCCCAATGGGACTAGGCTTCAAACTGATTCTTATATATGCCAAGTTACATGTATGTTTATACAATGCAACAAAAAAAAATCTAATAAAACTGATTTTCAAAAAAAGAAAAAAAAAATCTTTACTAACCACTCTGCCGCTCAGACGCGTCCTCCAGCTGGCTCCCTTACACTGATGAATAGCTAAGTGCTGCCTGCAATTGGCTGAGCACTCAGCCAATCATCACAGCCCTTTCAAGAGTTTGGGATTTTTAAATCCCCACCTGCTGAAAGTGCTGGACAGCAGTGCAGGTGAGCCAGCCATAGGATGCATCTGAGCGGCAGAGAGTTGAGTAAAGATTTTTTTTAGTTTTTTTTAACCAGCTAGGGATGATTTTCAGGGAAGAGCTTATATTTTAAGCCCTTCCCGAAAATCATGCTCTGGGTTTGCCACAAAATTACTGCTTTTAATAGAGCTGGCAGCAGCACTGACCACATTGAAAGCAATGGGATAGCATCCTGGACTTCTGCCACAGCTGTGGACGAGGAGGAAAAAGAGGGATTGGGCAAAACACGTACAGTTGTATTTGTTGTGAACAATGATACTATAAAAGTCGTGAAGTGGTAACTTCAATAATGGAGGTACTGCCAGACCAGATGACGCACCATCTGGGTGGGCGTGATAGAGTGAGAGAATAAAAAAAAAATGGCAATGGAGACGACGCAACACTCCAGATTAAAGCAATATAAGAAGTAACCAAAAGTATGTGAAACTTCTCCTTTTATTTAATAAAGTACGTGAACAGCTTGTGAATACGCGTTTCGGGAATAGCCCCTTCATCAGTTCAGCTGGTGTTTAAAATATATAGGCAATTGGTGGGTCCCAAAAGGGTTAATCATTAGATCTGTTTGCCTGTGGAGTGTGGGTCAGCCAGGGTAGGAGCAGGAGAACTTCACATACCTTTGGTCACTTCTTATATTGCTTTAATCTGGAGTGTTGTGCCATCTCCATTGCCATTTTTTCTTCTGCCACAGCTGTGACAGCTGTGACAGGTATGGCAGAGGATTCCTTCATCCCCGCGATCCCTGTGGGGATGAAGGAAACTCCTGCCACAGCTGTCACAGCTGTGGCAGAAGTCTGCAATATTCTCCCTATGTTTTCAGTGGGGCTAGGGCTGCTGCCGCTGGCCCCATTGAGAACACTGAGCGATATCGCAGATTTCTTCTCTGCAATGCGAAGCTCTGCTGAAACATAGCAAATGAGTATGAAACCATTGAAAATCATTGGTTTCGTAATCATCACTGTCGCATCGCAGGGAAAAGAATCAGCCAAGGGTGTCCACCTTAATCCTGATGATCCAGAGATGTTATATTTTTATAGTACTGTGCAAATGTTTTAGGTAAATGTCAAAAAATGCTGTAAAGTTACAATGTTTTTGAAAAAATGAAGCTTTTAAGGCATAATTCACATGGGTGAGAGTGACATGGGGCCATGAATCCCGCCCCCATATTGCACTCCCCACCATGTGAAATCCCCGTTGATGTGAGACTTCATGGCAAAACGGCTTTGCATCACTTCTAGGATGAAGGGAACCTCCACCGTAGCTGACATATTGAAAACAATGCGGCTGCAATGCCACGATTTGTTTCCAGCATAGCATCGCATCCTGTTGCCATTCTGCAATACATCTCTTATGTGCATGACCCCATTCAAAATAATGGGGTTCATATTTGTGCACATTTGTGTGAAGCTGGCCTAACAAAACAGAAATCCAAATCAAATTGATTATTTAGTCTGGGCAACCTTTTCCTTCAAAACAACATCGGTTTTTCTAGGTACACTTGCACAAAGCCAGGGATTTTGGAGGATTATAGTCAGGTATGGGATTTGCCAGTTATATCCAACAGGTAATAATGATCATCATTTTCATATGTAGTGTGGCAAGGCAGTACACATAATTATGCGCAGAGAGCTGTAAATCCGGCATTTTGTGTACTAATCAGCAGGGACAGCTGTATGGGTGTGTATGGAGAAGTTAATATGAACAAAGTTTAGTACCATGTTAGCCAGTAGAGCAAAATGGGATTGTTCTCAGTAAGAGAAACCAAGTAATCTTGTAAATATGATACTTTTTAATGGCTAATAAAAATACATGATGTTATAGCGAGCTTTCCAACCTACTCGGCGTTCTTCCTCAGGCATAATGGAACAGATCTAAAGACGTGTTTATATAAATACATGTACAAATGATCACATGAAAGGGCACAAACATGGAGTGATTAATTATCACTTAAAACAAACTCCAGAAAAGGATAATAAGGCACAGATATGATGTGATTAATAGCACTTACATAAATGCCAGAAAGGGATTAGCAGAACAGTAAATACTTAGTCCAGTGATATAGATCAATATCTGTGTTAATATCTGCACATGGTATAACCTTTTTCTTGTAACTCTACCACCATTGTCTATAGAGTCTTGTGATCTATATCTAATATCTAATTAATCATGCAAATCTATCATCATTGTCTTAAGACTGAACTAGAGCCTTTGGCTGCATTCCCATGAACGTATATCGGCTCGGTTTTCACGCTGAGACGATATACGTCGTCCACGTGTGTGTGTGTGTGGGGGGGGGAGGATGGAAGAGCCAGGAGCAGGAACTGAGCTCCCGCCCCTCTCTGCCTTCTCTCCGCCCCTCTGCACTATTTGCAATAAAAGGAGGCGGGGCGGAGGCGAGGCTTCATATCGAGAATTAGCCCCGCCCCCGTTCCGTCTCTCCCCATTGCAAATAGTGCAGAGGGGCGGAGAGGAGGCAGAGAGGGGGCGGGAGCTCAGTTCCTGCTCCTGGCTCTTCCATCCTCCCCCCCCCCCCTGCACATGAGGACGACGTATATCGGCTCAGCGTGAAAACCGAGCCGATATACGTTCGTGGGAATGCAGCCTTATGTATATATGAAGCTTAGTGCTGCCATTGTTTTAAGAATCAGTTCTCTTTGCCTGATCTGGTTCTATTTGACGAATGGGAACTTCGTATTGTGAGCTTTTTAAACACACAACTCTGTGCATTGATATTTGCAATGCAACTATTCACACAATAAATCATAAGAGGTATAAAATGCACAAGAGGGTTTTGGAGAATTAGAAGCATTTTGGCTAGTGATGGGGAATGCCCTCTCACAGTGTCGCTCCCAAGAGGCCCTTTGTTCTCTGACTTTTTGCTGCTGCTTCTCCAGCTGATGTACAAAGCAGATAAGTATACCTAAAGCTCTTAGTGATGTGAGTAATGATGTAACCCTTGTTAAGAATTGTTGACAAAACATTTATATCTCCTTTTATGTGAATTTGTTTTATTTTTAGTATTTATTCATTTGTAAAGATGAGCGAGCACGCTCGTCCAAGCTTGCTACTCGTTCGAGTATTAGGCTACTTGAGATGCTCGGTACTCGAGTCGAGCACCACGATGTACATGAGTGTATTGCTGCAAGGAGCAAGACTTAGTTCAGATTACGCTTTAAAGAGAGTAAGATACTATAAAAGGGTTACCAATAAGAATTTATTAAAACCAAATGATAATTGAGCATAATGGTGAATAATTGTCCTACGTTTGTAAACTATCGGATCTATATACAAAGGAGAATATCTATATACAAAACATAACGGTTGCAGATGTTACATCACAAAGTATAAAGATAGCAAGTTACATTATAACCTAAAAGATTACAGATCACATATTACCATCACCAGAGGTTCCCTCACTTCTAGGGGTTCAGCAGATGACATACTCATCTGGTCTTTAAAGTGTCCGTACTACCCAGAGCTTCTCATCCTTCCAGAGATTCCAAGAGCTTCTCCTCCTAGATTCCAAAAGCTACTACCTCTTCATTCCAAAAGCTTCTCCTCCTAGATTCCAACAGCTACTGCTTCTCAAACCCTCTCCTGTCCTTTATACTAGTATAACTTGATGAGTCATAGGCCATATTCTCCAAGCTTTGCAAACCAAGATGTTATCAAACTGAGACCCCCCACCATCTGAAGTAGCCAGTTTCTTTGATCAAAGTTTCAGAATCAACAACTCAATTCCCTAGACAATGCTGATGGTATCACAGGATTAACAAGACAACAGATTCCTGGCCATACAATGTATATGGACAGAGCTCAAACAAACCTATACAAATGGAATTGTAGTAAAAGCAGGTAGCATTGTTCTGTATAAGTAAGACCAATATACATATGTTAGACCTCTATCTTATACAAAGAACTAACAAATCGCATACACATTTCACAGTTACATCAAAGCTTCCTACACCAAACAGGTTTGAAGTCCACATGAATGTTCATAGCTATTCGTATGTATGATACAAAATGGAGAATAAAAGAAAATACAAAATGGAGGATGAAGGACAAAATGGAGGGCTACAAATAGCCAATTATATTTGCACCACAATGAGTCACTTTCATTTCCCTTCCCCGCATGTTTAGCGCCATTTTTTAGCCAATAAACAAGTGGGGAAGGCAGTACCTCTTCCTGCTGTGATGTGCCAGCCCTCTGCCCGCCAACCGCAGTGAGTAGCTGGCAGGATCAGGTGACCGTCGAGTACTTAAACTGGTCCCGCCAAGTGGCTTGCCTCAGATGCATGCTGGCAGAGGTTAGGGAAAGTGCTGATGCAGATATAGGGAAAGTGTTAGTGTAGGATCCTCTCTTCAAGAACCCCAATGGTCCTTCTTAGGGCTACTCCTTATTGTGTGCATTACAGTTGTAGCTGGCTGGGAGCAGTAGTGCACCCCTTTTTTTTAAGCATCTAGGCCTGTGCAGAGCCTTACAGCTAAAGCATTCTCAGTGTGCAGTGCATTAGGCAGAGGTCTCATCGCTAAACAGTACTCTAATATTTCCTGGGACACTGCAAACCATTTTAGCTCTGCCACTGGGCAGAGCGTCTCACAATTTCTCTTTTCTTGAGTGTTGTGAAGTTGATGCAGTTATTAGCACTGTCCACTGGCTGTATAGTTTTGTGCACCCATGCAGAGCGTCTCACAATACCCTTTCCTTGGGGAGGGGGGGGGGGGGGTTGAGATAGCTGCAGTTATTCGCACTATCCACTGGCTGTATAGTTTTCTACCCCTCTGCAGAGCGTATCACAATACCCTTTCCTTGGGTCCAGTGTAGTAGCCACAGTTATTAGGACTGTCCACTGGCTGTATAGTTTTCTGCGCCTGTGCAGAGCATCTCGCAATACCCTTTCCTTGGGTGAGGTGAAGTAGCCGCAGTTATTTGCACTATCCACTGGCTGTATAGTTTTCTGTCCCTGTGCAGAGCATCTCACAATACCATTTCCTTGAGGTAGGTTGAGGTAGCCACAGTTACCTGCACTATCCACTGGCTTTAGAGTTTTCTCCCACTCCATACAGCCTCTCTTATATACAAGTCTCTCTGTGGTAAATGACCCCTAGGTATCAGCGCAAGACAGTGGGTTAATTTTTTCAAGTCACAGCATAGAGCCTCCGCTATCTACAAGTCTCTGTGTGCGGTGAATCAGCCACAGTTATCAGTGCTGTACAGTGGGGTAATTTATTTTGGCCCTGCTCTATCTTTAATCCAACATGATGAGGAGTAGGGGTAAGGGTCGAGGACGGGGACATCTGGATGAGGGTGTGGGCACAGGCCGATTTCCTGGGCGGGTTGAATCATAGCCGGCTGCTCAGGGATTAGGAGAGAGGCAAGTTTCTAGGCTCCCCAGCTTCATATCACAATTTGCAGGTCTGCGTGGTAGACCTTTATAAGAAGCAGAGCAGTGTGGGCAGGTCATGTCGTGGGTGGCAGATAACACATCCATCAATGTATCAAACACCAGTCTTCTACACCGTCCATTACTCCTGGCCTAGGGACTGCACCTCTGAATCCTCTTGCTGCTCCTTCTTCCTCCCATCCTCCTCACTCCAGGAAAATTACAGATTCTGAGCAGGCAGACTCCCAGGAACTGTTCTTGGGTCCCTGCCCTGAGTGGGAAAAAAAGGTTCCTCACTCACCTGAGGAGTTTGTCGTGACCGATGCCCAACCTTTGGAAAGTTCCCAGAGTCCGGGTGATGATGCTGGGGACTTCCGGCAACTGTCTCAAGAGCTTTTTGTGGATAAGGATGGTGAGACACAGTTTTCTGTCAGTGAGGTAGTAGTAAGGGCAGTAAGTTCGAAGGAGGAGCGCACAGAAGATTTGGAGGAAGAGCTGCTGGACGATGAGGTGACTGACCCCACCTGGTTTGCTAAGCCTACAGAAGACAGGGCTTCAGAGGGGGAGGCAAGTGCAGCAGCAGGACAGGTTGGAAGAGGCTGTGGAGTGGCCAAGGGAGAGGCAGGCCCAGAGCCAAGAATCCCCGAACTGTTTCCCACACCACCCCCTCGCGTCAAGCCTCCTTGCAGAGAGCGTTCAAAGGTGTGGATGTTTTTTAGTGAGAGCGTGGACGACCGACGAACAGTGGTGTGCAACCTGTGTGGCACCAAGATCTGCCGGGGAGCCACCACTACCAGCCTCACCACCACCAGCATGCACAGGCATTTGATGGCCAAGCACCCCACAACGTGGGACAAAGGCCATTCACCGCCTCCGATTCACACCACTGCCTCTTCCCCTGTGCCACAACCTGCCACACAGATCTAATCTCCCTCCCAGAACGCAGGCATGAGCGCCTCCCGGCCTGCACCCACACCCTCACCTCCACCGTCTTCCACTCCATCCAGCAATGTCTCTCAGCGCAGCGTTCAGTCGTTGCTAACACAAGAGTTGGAGCGAAAGTGGAAATTCGTCGCCACCCATCTGCATGGACAAGCTTTAAAAGTGCACATTGCCAAATTAATCAACCTAGAGATGCTGCTGCACAGGCTTGTGGAAACGGAGGCTTTGAAAAAACATGATGGCGCCGGGGTCCCGCGCTACTAGGTCGCCAGTCGCCACTATTTTTCCCGGTGTGCACGTCTCCCGCAACATAAACCATGCCCCCACGAATACGGTTACTGGGAAGATCCACTTAGCGACGCACCTGTGGATTAGTACTAGCGGGCAGGGCCACTATATCTCCCTGACGGCAAATTGGGTGAACTTGGTGGAGGTTGGGACTGAGTCAGAGCCTGGGACCGCTCATGTGCTACCCACACCAAGAATAGCGGGTCCTACCCGCTGATATCTGCGGCGTTTTATACCACCGCCTACCACCCCCGCCAGCAGTTGGTCGCGCGCAGCCCGGCAGCACATCGGTGGGCAAGCGTCGTCAAGCTGTGCTGAAACTAATCAGCTTAGGTGACAAGAGGCACATGGCCCCCGAGCTGTTACAGAGTCTTACAGAGCAGAACGACCTCTGGCTTTCGCCTCTGAACCTCCAACTGGGCATGGTCATGTGTGACAACAGCCGTAACCTGGTAGCAGCTTGGCAGCCTCACACACGTGCCATGCCTGGCCCACATCTTCAATCTGGTGGTTTAGAGGTTTTTGAAAAACTACCCCCTCTTGTCTGACCTGCTCGGCAAGATCCGCTGCATCTGCGCACATTTCCACAAGTCCACCACAGATGCTGCCACCCTCAGGACACTGCAACGTCGGTTTTAGCTGCCAGAGCACCGACTGCTGTGCAATGTGCCGATGCGCTGGAATTCTACGCTGCACATGTTGGCCAGGCTGTACGAGCAGCGTAGAGCAATAGTGGAATACCAGCTGCAACATGGGTGGCGCAGTGGTAGTCAGCCTTTGCAGTTCTTTACAGAGGAGTGGGCATGGATGGCAGACATCTGCCAGGTCCTCGGGAACTTTGAGTAGTCTACCTAAATGGTGAGCGGCAATGCGGCCATTATTAGCATTACCATCCCGCTGCTTTGCCTGCTGAGAAGCTCACTGCAAAGCATAAAGGCCGACACTTGCGGTTGGAACAGGAAATGGGG
Organism: Eleutherodactylus coqui; assembly: GCF_035609145.1. Lineage (NCBI taxonomy): Eukaryota > Metazoa > Chordata > Amphibia > Anura > Eleutherodactylidae > Eleutherodactylus > Eleutherodactylus coqui. The sequence goes on from NC_089842.1 coordinate 239,435,364, forward strand.
GATGACAGTATGTCGCTTGATAGCCAGACCACCCTCATGTCTATATATCAGCGCGTTTTGGATGGGGAGGGGGAGGAGGAGGAGGGGGAAGAGACTGCCGGCCACACTGCAGAGGGTACCCATGCTGCTTGCCTCTAATCTGTTCATCATGTATGGGCTGAAGAGGAGGAGGAGGATCCTGAAAGTCATCCTCCTAGTGAGACAGCAATGTGTTGCGTCCTGGGACCATGGCACACAAGGCTGACTTCATGTAGGCTGCCTTTCTTGTGACCCTCACGTTAGACGCATTCTGGCCAACACGGATTACTGGGTGTACACTCTTCTCGACCCACGGTATAAGGAGAACCTTTCCACTCTCATTCTGGAAGAGGAAAGGGGTACGAGAGTAATGCAATACCACAGGGTACTGGTGGAGAAAGTGATGCTAAAGTTTCCATCTGACAGCGCTAGTGGCAGAAGACGCAGTTCCGAGGGCCAACTAGCAGGGGAGGTGCGTGGATCAGGCAGCATGTCCAGCGCAGGCAGGGGAACACTCTCCAAGGCCTTTGCCAGCTTTATGGCTCCCCAGCCAGAATGTGTCACCACTCCCCAGTCAAGGCTGAGTCGGAGGGAGCAATGTAAAAAGATGGTGAATGAGTACGTAGCCGATCGCACCACCATTCTCCATGATGCCCCTGCTTCATACAACTATTAGGTGTCAAAGCTGGACACGTGGCACAAACTTGCACTGTATGCCCTGAAGGTGCTGGCCTGCCCTGCTGCTAGCATCATGTCAGAGAGGGTGTTCAGTGCAGCTGGGGGGATAATCACGGATAAGCGTACTCGCCTATCAACTGTCAGTGCCGACATGCTTACACTCATGAAGATGAACAAAGGCTGTATTTCCCCAGACTTCTCTTCTCCACCGGTGGAAAGCAGCAGATCTGACTTTTTTCGCTGCAACAGGAGAAAAAAGCATTCTCAATCACCAGAAAAAAAGGGGGAATGTGTTTTTTCAATCACTCTCGGATATTATTACACCTCCTCCTCCCCCTAAAACACGCTGAACTGCCAATTTTTCTGCAGCCCAAAAGTCTCTGTTTATAAGTTTTTTACAATTTTTCAAAGTTTCAAAAGTATTGATACTTTAACAGAAATCAATTTTTCTCACAGGGCTCCCTCCAGGCTCTGTTACAAATTAAGCAACAGCGAACTGTATCTTTAAAAAATGTTTCTGGGTTTCACCTGCCCTCGCGGTTGAGCAATATTTCAGGAGTGCACTTGTACTCTTGGTACACCAATTTTTCTGCTCCTCGCCTATACTGTTATCTAACTAATTTTTCTGTCTATGCCTACACCCATGGTACACCAATGTTTCAGGGGTTTGCCTATACCTTTGCTACAGAAATGTTACTGGGGTCCGCCTACTCTTTTGCTACAGAAATGTTACTGGGCTCTGCCTATACTTTTACTACAGAAATTTTACAGGGGTTTGCCTATACTTTTGCTACAGAAATGTTACTGGAGTCCACCTATACTTTTGGTACACCAATGTTTCAGGGGTTCGCCTACACTCTTGCTACAGGAATGTTACAGGGGTCTGCCTATACTTCTGCTACAGGAATGTTACTGTCGTCCGCCTATACTTTTACTACAGAAATGTTACTGGGGTCTGCTTATACTTCTGCTACAGGAATGTTACAGGGGTCTGCCTATACTTCTGCTACAGGAATGTTACTGGGGTCCGCTAATACTTTTACTATAGAAATGTTACAGAGGTCTGCCTATACTTCTGCTACAGGAATGTTACAGGGGTCTGCCTATACTTCTGCTACAGGAATATTACTGGGGTCCGCCTATCCTTTTACTACAGAAATGTTACTGGGGTCTGCCTATACTTCTGCTACAGGAATGTTACAGGGCTCTTCTTATACTTCTGCTACAGGAATCTTACTTGTCATAGGGGTCTGCCTATACCTTTGCTACAGAAATGTTACTGGGGTCCACCTATACTTTTACTACAGAAATGTTACAGGGGTTCGCCTATACTTTTGCTACAGAAATGTTACTGGGGTCTGCCTATACTTCTGCTACAGGAATGCTACAGGGCTCTGCCTATACTTCTGCTACAGGAATCTTACTTGTTATAGGGGTCTGCCTATACCTTTGCTACAGAAATGTTACTTGGGGCCGCCTACTCTTTTGCTACAGAAATGTTACTGGGGTCCACCTATACTTTTGGTACACCAATGTTTCAGGGGTTCGCCTATACTCTTGCTACAGGAATGTTACAGGGGTCTGCTTATACTTCTGCTACAGGAATGTTACTGTGGTCCGCCTATACTTTTACTACAGAAATGTTACTGGGGTTTGTCTATACTTCTGCTACAGGAATGTTACTGGGGTCTGCCTATCCTTTTACTACAGAAATGTTACTGGGGTCTGCCTATACTTCTGCTACAGGAATCTTACTTGTTATAGGGGTCTGCCCATACCTTTGCTACAGAAATGTTACTGGGGTCCGCCAATACTTTTGGTACACCAATGTGTCAGGGTTCGCCTACACTCTTGCTACAGGTTTGTTACAGAGGTTTGCCTATACTTCTGCTACAGGAATGTTACTGGGGTCCACCTATCCTTTTACTACAGAAATGTTACTGGGGTATGCCTATACTTCTGTTGCAGGAATGGAGAGAAGGGGGAGAGGGGGAGAGGGGAGAGAGAGGGGAGAGAGAGGGAGAGGGGGAGAGAGGGGGAGACTGGGGAGAGGATGAGGGGGGAGGGGGAGAGGGAGAGGAGAGGGAGAGGGGGGAAAGGGAGAGGGGGAGAGGATGGAGAGGGGGTAGGGGGAGGGGGAGAGGGTGGGCAGAGAGGGGAGGAGAGGGAGAGGGGAGAGAGGAGAGAGGGAGGGAGAGGGGGGAGAGGGAGAGGGGGAGAGAGAGAGGGGAGAGGGAGAGGGGCGGGGGAGAGGGGGGGGGAGGGAGAGGGGGAGGGGGAGATGGAGAGGAGAGGGAGGGGGGAGAGGGAGAGAGGGATGGGGAGAGGGGGGAGAGGGGGAGGGAGAGAGTGAGGGAGAGGTGGATGGAGAGAGGAGGGGAGAGAGAGAGGGGGAGGGAAAGAGGGGGAGAGGGGGGAGGGAGAGGGGGGGAAGAGGGGGAGAGGGGGAAAGGGGGGGGAGAGAGAGAGGTGAGAGAGGGAGAGGGAGGAAGAGGGGGGAGAGAGAGGGGGAGGGAGAGGGGGAAGAGGGAGAGGGGGGAGGGAGGGGGGAGAGGGAGAGAGGGGGAGGGGGAGAGGATGGAGAGGAGGGAGAGGGAGAGGGGGAGGGAGGGGTAGGGGCAGAGGATAGAGAGGGGGGAGAGGGGGGGAGTGGTAGGGGGAGGGAGAGGGAGGGGGAGAGGGAGGAGGGAGGGGGAGAGAGGGGCGGAGAGGGAGAGGGAGAAAGGGGGGGAGAGGAAGAGGGAGAAAGGGGGGGAGTGGGAGAGGGAGAGAGGGGGGGAGAGGGAGAGGGAGAGGGAGAGGGAGGGGGGAGAGGGAGGGGGAGAGGGGGGAGGGAGGGGGAGGGAGGGGGAGGGAGAGAGGCGAGAGAGGGGGAGACGGGGCCTGGGGGGAGAGGGAGGGGGAGGGAGAAAGGGGGGAGAGGGGAGGAGGGAGAGGTGGGGAGAGGGAGAGGAGGGGGAGAGGTAGAGGGGGGGGGAGGGAGAGAGGGAGGGGGGAGAGGGGAGGAAGGAGAGGTTGGAGAGGGAGAGGAGGGGGAGAGGAGGGGGAGAGGAGGGGGAGAGGGATAGGGGGGGGAGGGAGGGGAGAGAGGGAGAAGAGGAGAGGGAGAGAGGGAGGGAGAGGGGGGAGGGAGAGAGGGAGAGGGGGAGAGAGGGAGAGGGAAGGAGAGGGGGGAGGTAAAGGGGGGCAAGGGGGGAGAGGGAGAGGAGGGGGAGAGGAGGGGGAGAGGGGGAGAGGGAGAGGAGGGGGAGAGGGAGAGAGGGAGGGGGGAGAGGGGAGAGAGGGGGGAGAGGGGGGAGGGGGAGAGAGAGGGAGGGGGAGAGGGGGAGAGGGGGATGGAGAGAGGGGAAGAGGGGGGGAGGGGGAGGGAGAGGGGGAGGGGGAGAGGGGGGGAGAGGGGGAGAGGGTGAGGGGGGAAGGGGGGAGAGAGAGAGGGGGGAGAGGGGGAGAGGGTGAGGGGGGAAGGGGGGAGAGAGAGAGGGGGGAGAGGGAGAGGAGGGGGGAGAGGGAGAGGGGAGGAAGGGGGAGAGGAGAGGGAGAGGAGGGGGAGAGGAGGGGGAAAGGGAGAGGAGAGGGAAAGGAGGGGGTGAGAGAGAGGGGGAGAGGGAGAGGAGGGGAAGAGTGAGAGGGGGGAGAGGGGGAGAGAAAGAGAGGGAGGGGGGAGAGGGAGAGCGGAGGAGGGAGAGAGGGAAAGGGGGAGAGAGGGAGGGAGAGGGGGGAGTGGGGAATGAGAGGGGGAGAGGGAGAGGGGGAAGAGGGAGAAGGCAGGAGGGAGAAGGGGGGAAGTGGGGAGAGGGAGAGGAGAGGGAGAGGGGCGGAGAGGGAGAGGGGGGAGAGGGGGAGGGGGAGAGGGAAAGGGGGGAGAGGGGGAGAGGGAGAGGGGGGAAGAGGATGAGGGGGGAGAGGGAGAAGGAGGGAGGGGGAGAGGGAGGGAGGAGAGGGGGAGAGGGAGAGGGAGAGAGAGGGGGAGGGGGAGAGGATGGAGAGGGGGGGAGAGGGAGAGGGGGAGGGAGGGGGAGGGGGAGAGGATGGAGATGGGGGAAAGGGAGAGGGAGAGGGGCGGGGGAGAGGGAGAGGGAGGGGGAGAGAGGGAGAGGGAGAAAGGGGGGGAGAGGGAGAGGGAGAAAGGGGGGGAGAGGGAGTGGGAGAGGGAGGGGGAGAGGGAGAGGGAGGGGGAGAGGGGGGAGAGGGAGGGGGAGGGGGGAGAAGGGGGAGGGAGGGCGATGGAGAGAGGGGGGAGGGGGAGGGAGGGGGAGGGAGAGGGGGGAAGGGGGGGAGAGAGGGGGGAGATGGGGGAGAGGGGGAGAGGGGGGAGAGGGAGAGAGGGGGGATAGGGAGGGGGAGGGAGAAAGGGGGGAGGGGGGTTGGAGGGTGAGGGAGAGAGGGGGGAGAGGGAGAGGGGAGGGGGGAGAGGGGTGGAGAGGGAGAGGGAGGGACGGAGAGGAGGCAGGAGAGGGGGCGGGAGTACAGTTCCTGCCCCTGGCTCTTCCAGGCTCCCCCCTGCAGATGAAGAGGATGTATATCGGCTCGGCGTGATCGGTAAAGTGGGCGAGCTTGAAGCAAGAATGACTGATGAAAGTTATGATATGGTTGGAATTACTGAAACATGGCTTGATGATAAGTACGATTGGGCGGTGAAATTGCAGGGGTACAATCTCTTCAGAAGAGACCGAAGGAACCAGAAAGGGGGAGGGGTATGTCTGTACGTCAAATCGAACTTGAAGCCGAGGCTACGGGAGGATATAGGGGTAGGAGACGAACAGGTGGAATCTCTGTGGGTAGAAATACAGGGAGGAAAAAATAACAAAATCCTGATAGGGGTCTTCTATCGACCACCAAAAGCAACAGAAGAAACTGAAGACTTACTACTAAGGCAGATAGAAGAGGTGTCAAAACGAAACGAAGTAATTATCATGGGGGACTTTAATTACCCAGATATAACATGGGAGAACGAAACCTGCAAATCTCACAGGGGTGATAAGTTCTTGAGAGTAATTAAAGACAATTACCTGAACCAACTTGTGCAGGAACCAACAAGAGGGAGAGCCATTCTGGACCTAGTGCTAACTAACAAACCGGAATGTATAAAGGGGGTGCAGGTTGAGGGGCACCTGGGGAACAGTGACCACAATATAATCAACTTCCAGCTGTCAATCAATAGGAAGCCTTATCAGGGAGTGACAAAGAAACTAAACTTTAGTAAAGCAAAATTTGATGAGCTTAGAACTACTATCGGTAACATTAATTGGGACAACATCCTCAAAAATATCAGTACGGAGGAAAAATGGGAAAAGTTCAAAAGGATCCTAATCGCCTCATGTGAGCAGTTCATTCCCTTTAAAAATAAAAGAAACTCAGCTAAAAGGAAACCAATGTGGCTCGACAAGACGGTACGAGGGACAATAAACGAAAAGAAGAAAGCGTTCAAACTACTAAAGCAACAAGGCAGCGAAGAAGCGCTAAAATCATACAGGGAAAAAAACAAAATATGCAAAGATACGATTAAAACTGCCAAGGAGGAAGCAGAAAGACGGATCGCAAAAGAGAGCAGAAACAACCCGAAGCTATTTTTCAACTACATAAACAGCAAAAGGATTTGCAGGGAGAGCGCTGGCCCTTTAAAAAACAATGCAGGAGAAATCATTGATGATGACGAAGAGAAAGCAAATCTAATAAACAGTTTCTTCTCAAGTGTGTTCACCAAAGAAAAGGAAATGCCACACGAGATGCAGGGGAATAAAACGAACCCCTCACAAAATATCTCATACCTAACGCAGGAGGAGGTGCGGAAGCGTCTAAAGAAAACTAAAATTGATAAATCACCGGGCCCAAATGGATTACACCCAAGGATACTAAAGGAACTAAGTGACGAGATAGCTAGGCCGCTATACCTAATATTTCTAGACACTATCAAGACCGGAGTAGTACCATTGGACTGGCGCATTGCCAACGTGGTTCCAATTTACAAAAAAGGGAGCAAAAGTGAGCCTGGTAACTACAGGCCAGTAAGTCTCACTTCAGTAACGGGAAAAATTTTCGAGGGGATTCTGAGAGACGCCATCGATGAGTACCTCAAGGAGATTAAGGGAATAACTCCTCACCAGCATGGATTCATGAAGGGTCGCTCATGTCAGACAAATCTGATCAGTTTCTACGATGAAGTAAGCTCTAAGCTGGACCAGGGAGAATCTATTGATCTTGTATATCTGGACTTCTCTAAAGCCTTTGACACCGTGCCACATAATAGGCTAATATACAAAATGAGGCAGCTCGGACTGGCGAAAACGTGTATAAGTGGGTAAAAAATTGGCTCAACGATAGAAAGCAGAGGGTGGTAATAAATGGTTCGTACTCTGATTGGACCACAGTCGCTAGCAGGGTGCCACAGGGTTCAGTATTAGGCCCCACTCTGTTCAACATATTTATTAATGACCTGATAGAGGGGCTGCACAGCAAAATATCAATATTTGCAGATGACACAAAATTATACAATATAATTAATGCAACGGAGGACAATGTGCGGCTACAAACGGACCTGGATAAGCTGGGGGCTTGGGCAGAAAAATGGCAAATGAAGTTCAATGTTGAAAAATGTAAGACTATGCACATGGGCAAGAGGAACGGATGTCACAAATATTCACTTAATGGGGTACCACTAGGGAAAAGTGATATGGAAAAGGATCTGGGGGTATTAGTGGATAATAGACTAAACTGGAGTAACCAATGCCAGTCAGCCGCTGCAAAGGCAAATAAAGTCTTGGGGTGCATCAAAAGAGGTATAGGGGCGAAGGACGAGAACATTATCCTTCCATTATATAAGGCACTTGTCAGACCTCACATGGAATACTGCGTACAATTCTGGACACCGGTGCTCAGGAAAGATGTCACAGTGCTTGAGGGGGTTCAAAGAAGAGCGACTAAACTAATACATGGAATGACGGGACTGGAATACCCAGAGAGGCTGTCCAAATTGGGACTATTTACTCTAGAAAAAAGAAGGTTAAGAGGCGACCAAATAACCATGTATAAGTACATGAGGGGACAATACAAGGATCTCTCCCGCGATCTGTTTACACCCAGGACCACGACGGTAACAAGAGGACATCCGCTACGATTAGAGGAAAGTAGGTTTCATCACCAACACAGAAAGGGGTTCTTTACTGTAAGAGCAGTTAGACTGTGGAACTCTCTACCGGAGGAAGTGGTGATGGCAAAATCCATAGAGGAGTTTAAAAGGGGACTTGATGTCTTTCTGGAGAAGGATATTACAGGATATAAATTTTAGGTTAAGTGTCAATCCTGGTATATAGGCAGGTAGGAACTATTAGGGGTTGATCCAGGGAACAGTCTGATTGCCATTAGGGAGTCGGGAAGGAATTTTTTCCCCAAAAGGGCTAATTGACTTCTGGCCTTGGGGTTTTTTGCCTTCCTCTGGATCAACACAGTAGGATAGACAGGCTGGACTAGATGGACATGGTCTTCATTCAGCCTTACATACTATGTTACTATGTTACGTTCTTGTGAACGCACCCTTAGCCCGCAACTTTGTCCAAGTTTTTAATTTTGAACCACTGTGTATTTTAGTTTGACAACCCTGTGTTAAAGAACATGGGAGTGTTTAGCTTGCAAAAACAAAAGCTGAGAGGAGACTTAAAGGGGTTGTCCCGCGCCGAAACGGTTTTTTTTTTTTTTTTAACCCCCCCCCCGTTCGGCGCGAGACAACCCCGATGCAGGGGTTAAAAAAACAAACCGCTCAGCGCTTACCTGAATCCCGGCGGTCCGGCGTCTTCATACTTACCTGCTGAAGATGGCCGCCGGGGTCTGCTCCCTCCGTGGACCGCAGCTCTTCTGTGCGGTCCATTGCCGATTCCAGCCTCCTGATTGGCTGGAATCGGCACGTGACGGGGCGGAGCTACACGGAGCCGGCATTCTGCACGAGCGGCTCCATTGAAGAGAGCAGAAGACCCGGACTGCGCAAGCGCGGCTAATTTGACCATCGGAGGGCGAAAATTAGTCGGCTCCATGGGAACGAGGACGCTAGCAACGGAGCAGGTAAGTAAAAAACTTTTTATAACTTCTGTATGGCTCATAATTAATGCACAATGTACATTACAAAGTGCATTATTATGGCCATACAGAAGTGTATAGACCCACTTGCTGCCGCGGGACAACCCCTTTAATAGCTGTCTACAAATATCTGAAGGGCTGTCACAGGGCAGAGAGATCAGACATATTCTCATTTGCACATGGAAAGACTAGAAGCAATGGGATGAAACTAAAAGGGAGCGGACACAAATTAGATATTAAAAAAAAAACTTCTGACAGTAAATGTGATTAATAAGAGGAACAGGTTACCAGGGGAGGTGATGGGTTCGCCTTCAATGGAAGAGTTCAAGCAGAGAGTGGACAGATATCTATCTAGGATGACTTGGTGAAGCCTGATTTAAGCAGGGGATTGGACCCTATGACCTTGGAGGTCACTTCCAACTCTATGATTATATTCAATGATTCATAGCATAGCAACTACTTTAAATATACATGAATATGCTTTGAATATCACTAAAACTGTTATCATTAACTCCTAATGTGATATGAATATAGATCATCCTAGATTTAGGGGTTAAAGTTAACCCATAAAGTCCAACCATTATGTTGGTTCTTCGTGGCTGCATTATCAGAGGTGTAGACATGAGGGTGGTCTGGCTATGTAGCGACATACTGTCATTCCCCGTCTCCTGTTCCAACCGCAAAGAGTTGGCCTTTATGCTTTGCAACAAACTTCTCAGCAGGCAAAGCAGCGGGATGGTAACGCTAATTATGGCCGCATCGCCGCTCACTATCTGGGTAGACTCCTCAAAGTTTCCAAGGACCTGGCAGATATCTGCCATCCATGCCCACGCCTCAGTAAAGAATTGCGGAGGCAGACTACCACTCCGCCGCCCATGTTGCAGCTGGTATTCCACTATTGCTCTACGCTGCTTGTACAGCCTGGCAACATATACAGTGTAGAACTGCAGCATGTGGGCACATCGCACAGCAGTTGGTGCTGCGGCAGCTGAAACCAATGTTGCAGGGTCCTCAGGGTGGCAGCATCCGTGGTGGACTTGTGGAAATGTGCACAGTCGCGGTGCACCTTGCCGAGCAGGTCAGACAAGTGTGGGTAGTTTTTCAGAAACCGCTGAACCATCAAATTGAAGACGTGGGCCAGACATGGCACATGTGTGAGGCTGCCGAGCTGCAGAGCCTCCACCAGGTTACGGCCGTTGTCACATACGACCATGCCCGGTTGGAGGCTCAGCGGCGAAAGCCAGAAGTCGGTATGCTCTGTCAGACCCTGCAACAGCTCGGGGGCCTGCGTGCCTCTTGTCACCTAAGCTGATTCGTTTCAGCACGGCTTGCTGACGCTTGCCCACTGCTGTACTGCCGCGCGCTACTGACTGCTTGCAACGTGTTCACACTTCTTAATTGAGAGGAAGAGGTGGCGGAGGAGGAGGGGGGGCTTGGAGGAGGTGGCATAAAACGCTGCAGATAACAGCACCGAGGTAGGACCCGCTATTCTGGGTTCGGTTAGGACGGGAGCCGTCCCAGGCTCTGACTCGGTCCCAGCCTCCACCAAGTTCACCCAATATGCCGTCAGGGAGATATAGTGGCCCTGCCCGCCAGTACTTGTTCACGTGTCTGTGGTTAAATGGACCTTCCCAGTAGCCGCGTTGGTGAGGGCACGATTTATGTTGCTGGTGTAGGGCTGGGACAGCACACCTGGAAAAATAGTGGCAGCTGGGGACTGAGTAGCGCCGGACCGCCGCCACCATCATGTTTTTGAAATTCTCCGTTTCCACAAGCCTGTACGGCAGCATCTCCAGGCTGATTAATTTAGCAATGTGCACGTTTAAAGCTTGTGTGTGCGGGTGGGTGGTGGCGTATTTGCGTTTTCTCTCCAACGCTTGTGTTAGTGACTGCTGAAGGCTGCACTTAGAGACATTGCTGGATGGAGTGGAGGACGGTGGAGGTGAGGGTGTGGGTGCAGGATGGGAGGCGCTTGTGCCTGTGTCCTGGGAGGGAGATTGGATTGGTGTGGCAGGCTGGGGCACAGGGGAGAAGGCAGTGGTGTGACTCGAAGGCAGTGAATGTCCTTCGTCCCACCTTGTGGGGTGCTTGGCAATCATATGCCTGTGCATGCTGGTGGTGGTGAGGCTGGTAGTGGTGGCTCCCCGGCTGATCTTAGTGCAACACAGGTTCCACACCACTGTTCGTTGGTTCTCCGCGCTCTCACTAAAGAACATCCACACCTTTGAACACATAGCCCTCAGCACTGAGGCTTGCAGCGAGGGGGTGCTTTGGGAAACAGTTGGGGGATTCTTCGCTCTGGCCCTGCCTCTCCCCTGGCCACTCCACTGCCTCTTCCAACCTGTCCTGATGCTGCACTTTCCTCCCCCTCTAAAGCCCTGTCCTCAGTAGGCTTAGAAAACCAGTTGGGGTCAGTCACCCCATCGTCCAGCTGCTCTTCCTCCGAATCCTCTGTGCGCTCCTCCCTCGGACTTACTGCCCATACCTCACTGACAGACAACTGTGTCTCATCATCCTAATACACAAAATGCTCTTGAGACAGTTGCCGGAAGTCCCCAGCCTCATCACCCAGACTCCGGAAACTTTCCAAAGGTTGGGCATCGGTCACGACAAACTCCTTAGGTGAGAGAGGAACCATTTTTTCCCACTGATGGCAAGGACCCGAGAACAGTTCCTGGGAGTCTGCCTGCTCAGAATATGTCATTTTCCTGGTGTAAGGAGGCTGGGAGAAAGGAGGAGCAGCAGCCAGAGGATTCAGAGTTGCAGTCCCTAGTCCGGGAGTAGTGGACTGCGTAGAAGACTGGGTGGTCAATACATTGCTGGACGCTTTTTCTGCCATCCACGACAGGACCTGCTTACACTGCTCTGTTTGTAATAAAGGTCTACCACGAGGACCCATAAATTGTGATATGAAGCTGGGTAGCCCAGAAACTTGCCTCTCTCCCAATCTCGCAGCAGCCGGCTGTCATTTACCCCCCCAGGAACTCGGCCTGTGCCCACACCCTCACTTAGACATCCACGTCCTCGACCCTTACCCCTACTCCTCATCATGGCGGATTAAGAATAGAGCAGGGCCCAAATAAATTACCCCACTGTACAGCACTGACAAGTGTGGCCTAATTCACCGCACACAGAGACTTGTAGATAGCGGAGGCTCCATGCTGTGACTTGAAAAAATTTACCTGCTGTCTTGTGCTAATACCTAGGGGTCATTTACCACTCACAGAGACTTGTAGATAATGGAAGCTGTGTGGAGTGGGGGAAGTCTCTAAAGCCAGTGGATAGTGCTGGTAACTGTGGCTATCTCAACCCCACCAAGGAAAGGGTATTGTGAGACGTTCTGCACAGCGGCAGAGCTGAAATACTTTGCAGTGGCCCAGAAAATATTACAGCTTTGTTTAGCGGTGAGACCTCTGTTTAATACACTGCAGACACAGAATGGTATAACTGAAGTCCATTGCAGTAGGCTAGGGGATGTTAGAGAGCAATTTCACGGTGAGAGCTGGTTGTACGGCACTGCAGCCTGAGAACGCTATTACTGAAAGGCTGGGAATTGGCCTTGATGTGTAATACAAAAATTGATGCACTACTACTTCCAGCAAACCATAACTATAATGCACATGGTCAGATGTAACCCTAAGAAGGACCGTTGGGGTTCTTGAAGAATGAATCCAACTCTAACACTTTCCCTATATAAGCAGCAGCACTTTCCCTAACCTCTGCCAGCATGCGTCTGAGGCGAGCCGCGGGCGGGACCAGTTTAAGTATTTGGCGGTCACCTGATTGGCCTAGCCACTCACTATTGTTGGGGGGGATAGGGCTGGCACGTCAGAGCAGGAAGTGGTAATGCCTTCCCCACATGTCTATTGGCTAGGAAATGGCGCTAAACATGCGGGGAAGGAAATGCAATTGACTCGAGTACCGCGTGGTGTTCGTCTCGAGTAACGAGCAGCTCGAGTACCCTAATGCTCGAATGAGTGTGCTCGCTCATCTCTAATCTCTACATTTACTTTTTATTTAGAGTTCAGATTTTACTTTTCTCGTATAAAATACTTTATACTTGACACATAATTATGCTATTAGAAATCTAAATAAAATTTTGGACTATTTAATTAGGATTGGAATTTTGTATTTCCTAAGAGAATTTTAGATCATCATCTGCACACAACGTAAAGGGTACTTCTGGGAATGCCAGAGCTGAAACTATAAAGCCTTAATGTATCGGTCCTTGTTCCTATATCATAAATCCACTACGATATTGTCAGAGACAAACACTTAAAATGCCTGATTTTTTTCTTTTTTATGCATTCTATGCTTGTGATTTCTGCTTTAGAATCTGTTCAAGAACCACCAAGGAGAAACCAACCAATGAAGTGTTTTTAGGATTTGTAGGAACTCAACACCATTTGAAAAATATGGGCCCTCTTTAATCATGGTTATTTATGCATAAGTTACTTCTTCCATTCAATTATTATTTATTTCTGTGATCGCACAATGCTTATATATGCTGCAGTGAACTCCAACCAGACATCAGTGAAAACTTTCATCCTTCTTGGTCTATCTAATGTTTTTGAATTTCAGATTATTTTTTCTATTCTTCTTCTAGTCACTTATACAATCACATTATCCATAAATATTCTCCTACTTATTGTGGTAAGAAGTAATTATAAACTCCATACTCCCATGTACTTCTTCCTAAGCAATCTCTCTGTTATTGATATTGGCTTTTCATCATCTGTGGTGCCCAAAATACTAGCAAATACCCTTTCTGGGGATAAAAGCATTTCTTTCTTGGGATGTGCCACCCAATTATACTTCCACCTAGCTCTTGGATGTACAGAGTGTTTACTATTGGCTGTAATGTCCTATGATAGATACATCGCCATCTGCAAACCATTACAATATAGTATCATAATGAATAACCAATTCTGTCTTATCCTGGCTGTTGGATGTTGGGTTACAGGCTTTGGAAACTCTGTCATCTTGACATTTTTCACCTTCAAGCTGTCATTTTGCAGGTCCAACCATGTTGAACACTTTTTCTGTGAGATGCCGCCCATCCTCCAGCTCTCTTGTCAAGATATTTTTTTTAGTGAAATAGTTGAATATATTTCAATTGTGTTAATTGTTGTAAGTAGTTTTTTGTTGATACTTCTGTCTTATGTGTGTATCACTTTGGCCATCTTACACATTCGCACCACCAACCAACGATTCAAGACCTTCTCCACTTGTGCATCCCATCTGGCTGTTGTTTTGTTGTTCTATGGCACTGTACTGTTCATGCACCTACGCCCTCCATCCAGTTACTCCCCACATCAGGACAGAGTTGTGGCAATGGTCTATACTGTGGTAATTCCAATGCTGAATCCCATTATCTACAGTATAAGGAATAAGGATATCAAACATGCTGTACAAAATATGATACAAGTCCATCTGTTTTAGACTAACTGTAAGGAAAATACTGATTGTATGATTATTTAGATCTCATTCAGCCATTTTAATTACAATTTTGAGCCTTTGACTAGAATAAACTGAACTATCATTGTTCTGGACAGAGAGCCAGGTAAATAGGTTAGTGTCTAAAGCCAATCACATGTGTACATCAAAAGATATGCAGATTAGAGATGAGCGAACGTACTCGTCCGAACTTGATACTCGTTCGAGTATTAGGGTGTTCGAGATGCTCGTTACTCGTGACGAGCACCACGCGGTACTCGAGTCCATAACATTTACTTCCCTGAAAAGTTAGCGCCATTTTCTGGTCAATAGACATGCAGGGAAGGCATTACAACTTCCTCCAGTGAGGTTCCAGCCCTATTCCACCCCCCTGCAGTGAGTGGCTGGCGAGATCAGGTAATCGCCGAGCATTTAAATCTTTCCCGCCCGCTGCTCGCCTCAGACACACGCTGGCAGAGGGGAGAGTGCTGCTGCTGCTATAGGGAGAGTGTTAGCGTCTGCAAGAACCCCAACGGTCCTTCTTAGGGCCACAGCTCACCTAGTGCACTACTGTTGTGGGTGCTGGGAGCAGTTTTGCACAATATTTTTTTTATATCGGACGTGCAGGCTATAGCGTTCTCAGGCTGCAGTCTGTCCTACGTAGTATAGGGGCAGTATTGGTCAGGCAGGGACAGTGGGTAGTGTAGAAGAACCCCAATGGTGCTTCTTAGGGCCACATCTTACCGGGTGAATTACAGTTGTTGCTGCTAGGAGCAGCTTTGCACCAATTTTTTTCTTTCATCTTGGGCTCTGCAGACTATTGCCTTCTTAGTCTGCAGCCAATTCTACAGAGTATAGGGGCAGTATTGGTGAGACAGGGACAGTGCTACTGTAGAATCCTGTCAACAAGTACCCCAAAGAAGCACCTGTTTAGGGCTATCTGTGACCGTCTGCATTTAACTCCGTGGCTGCTGGTAGTTGTAGTACATCATTATTGCACAGCTAGGCATGCTTGCAGTCTTCCGAATATTTTTTTTTTCCTGGCTGCAGTTTGCGCTGTCTCACTCCAACTGCAGGCCAATAAAAATTCAAACATTTTTTACACTGCTGTGTGTCTGCTGTAAACTGCAAGCACGGTGACAGACCCCCATACAGGGAAACTCACATTGGCGCAATATAGCCTGCATTGCATTGCATTGCACAAAAATTACACAGGTCTGCAAAAAAAACTTTTTTAAAAATTGTCTTGATTTTGTTAAATCATCTTTATGTAGTTTTTTGCACAGATTTCAAAAATGACATGGGTTTTTTTCTATCACGTAAGGCTTGCCTACAAAATAAAGTTGAAGTATTTGGAAAAAATACAAAAAATGGAATTTTTTAAATTTGTTTTTATTATTTTAACATGAAGTAAAAGCAAAAAAAACAACATCTAGCTAAAATAAGCATAATAGTGATACACATGTGTTGCAAAGTTATTATAAGTCTTTGTAAAAACGTTTTCTTTTTCCATCAAAGCTTCTTTTGGTACTTTTTCGGCTGTGTTCTTGTGAATTTTCCCTTTTTAACATCCAACAGTAGTCTGCCATCATGTTGACATTCCATCGACCTTGGTATCTGCACTCAATTTCTTTTAGATCTTGATGGAAAAGTTCTCCTTGTTCCTCACTTACAGCCCCAAGATTTTCTGGAAAGTAGTCCAGATGTGAGTGAAGGAAATGGACTTTGACACTCATGTTGCAGCCCAAGATTCTGTAGTTTTGCAACAATTCAGCAACCAAAGTTTTGCAGTTTGGGTCTTTTTTATTTCCAAGAAAGCCTGTTACAACAAGTTTAAATGAATTCCAGGCATTTTTTTCTTCCATTTCCATTTTAGTGACAAAGATTTCATCTTTTAAAAGTTTTCTTATGTCAGGCCCAACAAAGACTCCCTCTTTCAGCTTAGCATCTGATAGACCAGGAAACTGTTCACAAAGATACTTGAAACACTCTCCTTCTTTGTGTAATGCTTTCACAAACTGTTTCATTAGTCCCAATTTGATATTAAGTGGTGGAAGTAAGATCTTTTTAGGATCCACTAAACTTTGTCTTTCAACATTTGTAACTCCAGGAATAAGAGCCTTTCTGATTGGCCAGGTCTGCTTGACATAGTGTTGTTTCCTGTCACGACTATCCCATTCACAGAGGAAACATGGAAACTTTGTGTAACCACTTTGTTGACCTAGTAACATGGAAATAACTTTCAAATCCCCACAAATGGTCCATTTATGGTCAGAGTAGCTGAGCTTATTAAGAACAAACCCAAGATTTTCGTAGCATTCTTTTAAATGGACTGAGTGTCCAACTGGCACAGAAGCATATTGGTTACCATTGTGAAGAAGTAAGGCTTTCAAACTCCTTTTTGACGAAGCTATGAAAAGTCTCCATTCCTCTGGGTCATACGTTATGTTGAACATTTCCATGATTCCAGGTACATTGTTGCAGAAAACTAGTTCACCCTCTTGTGTACAAAAAGGGACAACTTCCTTTTCTCTAAGTCGGTACCATGAAAATGAAATACCGGAGGCTAACATATGTCTTTCTTTAAGTCTAGACCCTAACACTTCCGCTGAATCCTTTGGTAGGCCCAGATCTCGTACTAAATTGTTCAAGTCTGATTGAGAGAAAAGTTCAGGGTCATTGGTACCTGGATCATAGCTATGATCATTATCGCTGCTACTATGTGACATTTGGTCTAAATCGTCTAAAATATTGTCCAGGGTATCCGGAGGTGAAGGAATAGGCAAGTCAGGTCCATGAGGAACAGGGCGAATAGCCGAACGTATGTTGGTTGGGTATGAAATGTCCTTCCTGTTTTTTAAATTGAAACCTTGCACTGAACAAGAACAAAAATAACAGTCATCACTGTGATCTTTAGGCTCTCTCCAAACCATGGGTACTCCAAAACGAAATGATTTCTTCTTACCTTGAAACTATTGTCTCAGTTCTTCAACACACACAGAACACACTATATGGGGAGCCCAAGATTTATCTTGGTCCCCTAATTTCATACCAAAGTATGCAAAATACACCTTCTGAACAAAATTAGAAATGTTCCTTTGTTGCTTCTTGACGGTATAAGACCCACAAATATAACAGAAACAGTTAGGGGAGTTGACACATCTTCTAGTAGCCATTTCTTCTAAATACCGTATCACAAAACTGTTTGATGCGTACACCACAGTGGCTGGCTCTACACTGAGTCACTGACTGCAGTCAAGGTCACGCCTAGCAGACAGTTTAGATTCGTTGTCGCATGCGTACCAAACCTGAAAAACCCTGAAAATAAGAAAATTTCAGGTGAAATTTGTGACTTATCTAGGGGTGATGGAATTTTTTCACTATTTTTACCGTAATCAGCACAAAAAATACTGTTAAACCCACTAATTAAATATGCTACAATTTTTTCATCGCAGACCTGTGTTACCAAAAAAAACTGAAAATCCTTACGGCTACCTGTGACTCTCTGCATTTCACTGTGTGGCTGGTGTGAGCTCAGGAGTATCAGTATTGCATATTGCACAGCTAGGCGTGCTTGCAGTCTTCTGAATTATTTTTTTCCTGGCTACGGTTTGCGTTACATAAGCGCTGTCTCACTCCAACTGAACGCCAAAAAGAATTCAAACATTTTTTACACCGTTCGTAATCCACCATGCTGAGGGGTAGGGCTAGAGGACATGGACGTGGATGTGGGCGAGAACGCGGAGTTCCAAGTGAGGGTGTGGGTATAGGCCGAGTTCCTGGTCCAGGTAAATACCAGCCGGCTGCTGCGGGAGTGGGAGAGAAGAAAGTTTCTGGGGTCCCCAGCTTCATATCACAATTTTTGGGTCCACGTCGTAGACCTTTATTACAAAATGAGCAGTGTGAGCAGGTCCTGTCGTGGATGGCAGAAAGTGCATCCAGCAATGTCTCCAGCAACCTGACTTCTACGCCGTCCACTGCTGCAACTGTGAATCCTCTCGCTGCTGCTCCTCCTTCTTCCCAGCCTCCTCACTCCATGAAATGACACATTCGGATGAGCAGGCAGACTCCCAGGAACTGTTTTCAGGCCCCAGCGCTGATTGGGAAAAAATGGTTCCTCTCCCACCTGAGGAGTTTGTCGTGACCGATGCCCAACGTTTGGAAAGTTCCCGGGATCCGAGTGATGAGGCTGGGGTCTTCCGGCACCTGTCTCAAGAGCTTTCGGTGGGTTAGAAGGTCGATGATTATGATGAGACACAGTTGTCTGTCAGTCAGGCAGTAGTAAGGGCATTAAGTCCAAGGGAGGAGCGCACAGAGGATTCGGAGGAAGAGCCACTGGACGATGAGCTGACTGACCCCACCTGGTTTGATAAGTCAATTGAGGACAGGTCTTCAGAGGGGGAGGCAAGTGCAGCCGCAGGACAGGTTGGAAGAGGCAGTGGGGTGGCCAGGGGTAGAGGCAGGGCCAGAGCGAATAATCCCCCACCAGATTCCCAAAGCACCCCCTCGCGCTAAGCCACCGTGCAGAGTCCAAGGTGCTCAAAGGTGTGGCAGTTTTTCACTGAGAGCGCGGACGACCGACGAACAGTGGTGTGCAACCTTTGTCGTGCGAAAATTAGCCAGGGAGCCACCACTACCAGCCTCACCACCACCAGCATGCGCAGACATATGATGGCCAAGCACCCCACAAGCTGGGACGAAGGTCGTTCACCGCCTCCGGGTTGCACCACTGCCTCTCCCCCTGCGCCCCAACTTGCCACTCAGATCCAACCCCCCTCTCAGGACAGAGGCACAACCACTTCCCGGCCTGCACCCACACCCTCACCTCCGCTGTCCTCGGCCCCATCCAGCTATGTCTCCCAGCGCAGCGTCCAGCTGTCGCTAGCAGAAGCAATGGAGTGAAAGTGCAAATACGCTGCCACGCACCCGCACGCTCAAGCTTTAAACGTGCACATAGCCAAATTGATCAGCCTGGAGATGCTCCCATACAGGCTTGTGGAAACTGAGTTTTTCCAAAACATGATAGCTGCGGCGGCCCCGCGCTACTCTGTCCCCAGTCGCCACTATTTTTCACGGTGTGCCGTCCCAGCCCTGCACGACTACGTCTCCCACAACATTGTATGCGCCCTCACCAACGCGGTTACTGGCAAGGTCCACTTAACAACGGACACGTGGACAAGCACAGGCAGGCAAGGCCACTATATCTCCCTGACGGCACATTGGATGAATTTAGTGGAGGCTGGGACGGAGTCAGAGCCTGGGATGCTCACGTCCTACCCACCCCCAGAATTGTGGGCCCCAGATCGGTGCTGGTATCTGTGGCGGTGTATGCCACCACCACTAAACCTTTCTCCTCCTCCAACGCAACCTCTACCTCGCAATCAAGACGTGTCAGCAGCAGCACGTCGCCAGCAGTCGGTGTCGCGCCGCGCGGCGGCACAGCGGTGGGCAAGTGTCAGCAGGCCGTGCTGAAACTAATCAGCTTAGGAGAGAAGAGGCACATGGCCCACGAACTGTTGCATGGTCTGACAGAGCAGACCGACCGCTGGCTTTCACCGCTGAGCCTCCAACTGGGCATGGTCGTGTGTGACAACGGCCGTAACCTGGTGGCAGCTCTGCAGCTCGGCAGCCTCACGCACGTGCGATACCTGGCCCATGTCTTTAATTTGGTGGTTCAGCGGTTTCTGAAAGGCTACCCACACTTGTCATACCTCCTCGGCAAGGTGCGCCGGGTCAGCGCACATTTCCGCAAGTCCAACATGGACACTGCCACCCTGCGGACCCTGCAACATCGGTTTAATCTGCCAGTGCACCGACTGCTTTGCGACGTGCCCACACGGTGGAACTCTATGCTCCACATGTTGCCAGGCTGTAGGAGCAGCGTAGAGCTATAGTGGAATACCAACTCCAACATGGGCGGCGTAGTGGGAGTCAGCCTCCTCAATTCTTTACAGAGGAGTGGGCCTGGATGACAGATATCTGCCAGGTCCTTGGAAACTTTGAGGAGTCTACCCAGTTGGTGAGCGGCGATGCAGCAATCATTAGCGCCACTATTCCCCTGCTATGCCTGTTGAGAAGTTCCCTGCAAAGCATAAAGGCTGAAGCTTTGCGGACGGAAACTGAGGCGGGGGAAGACAGTATGTCGCTGGATAGTCAGAGCACCCTCATGTCTATATCTCAGCGCGTGGAGGAGGAGGAGGGGGAGGAGCCTGAGGAGGAAGAGACAGCTGGGCCCACTGCAGAGGGTACCCATGCTGCTTGCCTCTCATCCATTCAGCGTGTATGGCCTGAGGAGGAGGGGGAGTATACTCAAAGTAATCTTCCAAGTGAGGACAGCCATATGTTGCGTACAGGTACCCTGGCACACATAGCTGACTTTTTGTTAGCATGCCTTTCTAGTGACTCTCATGTTAGACGCATTCTGGCCACTACGGTTACTGGGTGTACACACTGCTTGACCCATGCTATAAGGAGAACCTTTCCACTCTCATTCCCAAAGAGGAAAGGCGTTTGAGAGTGATGCAATACCACAGGGCCCTGGTGGACAAACTGATGGTAAACTTCCCATCTGACAGCGCTAGTGGCAGAAGGCGCAGTTCCGAGGGCCAAGTAGCAGGGGAGGCGCGAAGATCAGGCAGCATGTTCAGCGCAGGCAGGGGAACACTCTCCAAGGCCTTTGCCAGCTTTATGGCTCCCCAGCAAGACTGTCTCTCACCTCCCTAGTCCAGGCTGAGTCGGAGGGAGCACTGTAAGAAGATGGTGAGGGAGTACGCAGCCGATCGTACGACCGTCCTCCGTGACGCCTCTGCTCCGTACAACTACTGGGTGTCAAAGCTGGACACGTGGCCCGAACTCGCGCTGTATGCCCTGGAGGTGTTGGCGTGCCCTGCGGCTAGCGTCTTGTCAGAGAGGGTGTTTAGTGCAGCTGGGGGAATCATCACGGACAAGCGTACCCGCCTGTAAACTGACAGCGCCGACAGGCTTACACTCATAAAGATGAACAAAGCCTGGATTTCCCCAGACTTCTCTTCTCCACCAGCAGACAGCAGCGCTATCTAAAGACCTTTGTCAATCTGTGTATTATATTCGTCCTCCTCCTCCTCCTCTGGAAACCTCTCGTAATCACCGCGAACGGGCAATTTTTCTGTGGGCCAAAAGGCTCATATAACTTTTCTAAATAATATTTATCTGTTTCAATTCTCATTAAAGCATTGGAACTTCCACCTGAACCAATTGTTTTTTAGACTGGGCTGCCTCCAGGCCTAGTTAAAAAGTCAGCCACAGTACGCTAAGCGATTAATGGGTTTCACCTGTCCTCTGGGTTGGGCATGGGCACTTTTTCTGGGGTACATTTGTACTGTCAGTACAACAATTTTTCGGGCCCTCGCCTACAATGTAATCCAAGTAATTTTTATGGGCTTCGCCTGCACTCATGGTACACCACTGTGTCTGGAGTTGGCCTACACTTTTGCTACAGAAATGTAACTCTGTTCTGCCTACCTATACTTCTGCCACAGTAATGCTACAGGGGTCTGACTATACTTCAGCAACAGAAATGTTACTTCGGTCTGCCGATACTTCTGCTCCTGAAATGTTACCTTGGTTGATGTATACTGTTACTACTATAATTTTACTAATACTGGGCTCTGCCCATAATGCTTCAACGGAAATGTTACTGGGGCAGGTCTATACTGCTAAAACAGAAATGTAACTACTAGTGGGCTCTGCCCATACTGCTTCTACGTAAGTGTTACTGGGGTCTGACTATACTGCTACTACTGAAAAGTTACAAATGCTGTGCTCTCCCTACACTGCTGAAGGGAAATGTGAATCTGCTGCTTTGCCCATACTGCTTTAACGTTACTGTTAATGGGGTCTGTCTGAACTTCTGGAACTGAAATGTGACTGGGGCATGTCGCTACTGATATTACTGAATTGTTACTGGGGTCTGTCAATACTGCTGGAACTGAAATGTTACTGGGGTCTGTCTAGACTTATACTACTGAACTGTTACTGGGGTCTGTCTATTCTGATACTACTGAAATGTTACTGGGGTCTGTGTATACTGCTGCAAATGAAATGTTAGTGGGGTCTGTCCTCACTACTGCCAATGAAATGTTACAGGGGTTTGTACATACACTTACCGCTGAAATGTTACTAATTCTCGGCTCTGCCTATACTGCAATGTTACAAGGTAGTGGAAACGGAGGCTTCCCAAAGACATGATGGTGGCGAGGCTGCGGTACTAGGTTCCACAGGCTCGACAACTTTTCAGCGACGCGGTCACTGGGAAGGTGAAAATAACTACGGACACAGGGACAGGACACGTACTGCCTCAAAAACTTCCCCGTCCTCCTCCTCCAACAATGAAAACATACTTGGCCGAAGCCCACCTGCATTTAATCTGTCCTTAGCTCTGCTGTCCAGGGCACTGCAATGGGATATATGTATGTACCGCCGGTGGGTTCCAGGGAGCCACCCATGCTGTTGGTCTACACGGACTTCACATTAGGGAGATGTACCTGCCTGTGTCTATGTATTAAAAACCCCGGTCAGACTGGGGCATGCAGTGTGGGCCGAAGCCCACCTGCATTTAATCTTACGTTACCTCAGCTGTGCTGGGCAATGCAATGGGATTTATTTATCTAACGCCGGTGGCTTCCTGGGACCCAGCCATGCTGTCGGTCCACATAGAGTTGTACCTGCCTGTGTCTACTTATAAAGAACCCCAGTCTGACTGGGGCATGCAGTGTGGGCCGAAGCCCACCTGTATTTAATATGACGTTAGCTCTTCTGTCCAGGGCACTGCAATGGGATATATTTATGTACTGCCGGTGGGTTCCAGGGAGCCACCCATGCTGTGGGTCCACAGGGATTTCACATAGGAGATTTGTACCTGCCTGTGTCTATGTATTAAAAACCCTGGTCAGACTGGGGCATGCAGTGTGGGCCGAAGCCCACCTGTATTTAATATGACGTTAGCTCTACTATCCGGGGCACTGCATTGGGACAAACTACAGGAGCAATACAGCGCTAATGAGACGTTCACAGCTATGCTAGCATTGGAGTCCGCTGTAGGCACGCGATTGCTGAGGGTTGTGCAGAGGCCTGTGTCCTGGGTGCAGTGAAAGTCTGCTTCCTGCCTAGGATTGCTGAATCTGTGGGCCGAGGCCTATGCCGTGGGCGCAGTGCAAGTCTGCCATGTTTGGCCGCTCAGATCAATTTTTGTTCATGTCTTGGGTTTCCTAGGACCCACCTATGCTGTTGGTGCAAACTTAGTTCCCATTGCGGTGTTTGACCCGTCTGGCACAAAGACACTGACTGACTTGGGTAGGGGGCAGAGCGCAGACGGCTTTCCCCTTGCAGTGTCGATTGAGCTATGCGACACCTTGACAAAATGAATACTGTGTGGCACATGGATTCCCCATTGCTATGCCCACGTTTGTAGCTCCTGACGGAAGTGGCACAGGATTGGATTTCTCATTGCTTCTGTACAGCATTATGGGCTATTGCCCCACCCCTTTTAAAGAGGGTCGCTACCTGGCCCTGCCCACCCTCTGCAGTGTGTGCCTCCGGTTCCTCCTCATGGCAGACGCACTTATAAATAGACATGAGGGTGGTGTGGCTATGAGGCCAGCGTGTGGCATGAGGGCAGCTGAAGGCTGCGCAGGGACACTTTGGTGTGCGCTGTGGACACTGGGTCGTGCGGGGGGGTTGGACAGTATGTAACCCAGGAGAAGAGGCAGCGGTGTGTCCGACAGGCAGTGCTTGTGCTTAGTTGGAGGTAGTGTGGTGCTTAGCTAAGGTATGGCTTACTAATGAGGGTTTGTCCGAAGTAAAAATTGTTAGGGGGGGGGGGCACTCTTGCCGCTATTGTGGCTTAATAGTGGAACCTGGGAACCTGAAATGCAGCCCAGCATGTTGCCCCTCGCCTGCCCTATCCGTTTCTGTGTCGTTTCCATCACTTTCTTGCGTTTCGTTGACTTCAATGGGGTTCGTTACTCGAAACGAACCCTTGAGCATCGCGGAAAGTTGGACTCGAGCAACGAGCACCCAAACATTTTGGTGCTCACTCATCTCTAATGATGATGAATCTAAGATCATTGCATTGTATAATTGATTAACTTGACTTTCAATATTTGATAACATAATATCATGGAATTATTACTGTTTGTTTATATAGTAATCCATTAATGAGTTATACGTGCAATATACTGCATATAGAAGTTGTTTGTGCTGTAATAAAGATAGATTTATTAGGAATATTAGAAATATTTATTTGCTACAGCAAAAAGCTTATCACTCTGGGCAGAGTTTGTTGGATTGATAAAATTGACATGCAGAATCTTGTTTCATCTATTTTTATGGAGTTGTGAAAAAAAAAAAAACACCACAAGGCTCAGGACTGCAATTTTGTTTTTGTTTTGTTTTAATCCGCCATCGTCTAATTTATTCTGGATCAAGTTTATTTTGAACTGAGTTAAATCATGAACAGAGGTATTTTTGCTAAGACATTGGGACCTTTCAAGTGTGATTTTAAATTTCATCTTCTCTAAGTGCAGACTGCATATGTCCATAAGCTGTATCTATCCAACTGAGCCTGAAGAACTGACAAGTGTTTCTAACAAATGCCTGAGTGCTGCTAAACTGTCACTAAAGTGAACCTCTGCAGAATACCAACTGCTAGCTGATGACAAGTCAAAGGAGGGCTAAGCATAACTGAGGAAAGAAATGGTGTACAAAGGGCAACTCCAACAGTGGCATTTATAAAGTATAAGGGGGATCTATAGTCAGCCTAGATACCTGCACATCGTACACCTATGGACCTATAGATAAAGGAGGAAATTGATTGACACCAATATAAATGGCGGGGACAGATTCCTCCTTAGGGTCTGTTCTTAGGCAACCAGTGAAAGCAGTGGGGGCACAACAATCCCCTTGCATCAGAGAATCTGCAGGTTTAGGTTCTAAAGGAGATCAAAAGAATGAAGACATTTTGGGGTTTTTTTGGTTTTTTTCTGAGCTCAGATTTGATAAGATTTGTTTTATGTTGCTAGTAAATGAAAATCTAAGGGACAGTGTAATAAATGGGACATTATATTCTCCAGTAGTTTATGTAATGTATCATTGTTATGAAAAATATGGAACATTTGAAAGAAACATTTAGAAGTTAATATGTCAAAAAGTATATTCAAACCCTAAACTGGATGTTGATTTAATGTATTTCAATTACATTGTGGAATTGTTATAGAACACAAAAGTTATGTAATCGTAACCCAGAAATGATACTGAATGATTAATTGTGGATTGTAAGGAAAATACTGAATATATGATTATTAGAGATGAGCGAGCACCAAAATGCTCAGATGCTCGTCGCTCGAGTCGAGTTTCCGCGATGCTCGAGGGTTCGTTTCAAGTAACAAACCCCATTGAATTCAATGGGCGACTCGAGCATTTTTGTATATCGCCGATGCTCGTAAGGTTTTCATTTGTGCAAATCTTCAAAACCTACGAAAGTGATGGAAACGACACAGATACGGATGGGGCAGGCAAGGGGAAACATGCAGGGCTGAATCTCAGGTTCCCAGGTGCCACTATTAAGCCACAATAGCGGCAAGAGTGAGCCCTCCCCCTAACAATTTTTTCTTCGGACAAACCCTCATTAGCAAGGCACACCTTAGCTAAGCACCACACTACCTCCAACCAAGCACAAGCACTGCCTGCGGGACACACCGCTGCCTCTTCTACTGGGTTACATGCTGCCCACCCCCCCCCCCCCCCACCCCCACCCCCCGCACGACCCTGCGTCCGCAGCGCACACAAAAGTGTCCCTGCGCAGCCTTCAGCTGCCATCACGCCACACCCTGGCTGCATATCCACACCACCCTCATGTCTATTTATAAGTGCGTCTGCCATGAGGAGGAAACGGAGGCATAGACTGCAGAGGGTTGGCAGGGCCAGGTAGCGACCCTCTTTAAAAGGGGCGGGGCGATAGCCCACAATGCTGTAGAGAATCGATGCGAAATTGACGTTCGATCTTCATTCCAATCCTGTGCCACCTCTGTCAGGAGCTGCAAACATGGGCATGAGTTACATAGCTATGAGGAATCCATGTGCCAACACAGTATTCATTCTGTCTAGGTGTCGCATAGCTCAATCGACACCGCAAGGGGAAAGCCATCTGCACTCTGTCCCCTACCCAAGTCAGTCAGTGTCTTTGTGCCAGACAGGTCAAACACTGCGATGGGAACTAAGTGTGCACCTAACAGCATAGGTGGGTCCTAGGCAACCCAAGACTTGAATAATAAATAAATCAGTGCGGCCAAACATGGCAGACTTGCACTGCGCCGACGACATCAGCCTCAGTCCACAGCTTCAGCAATCGTAGGCATGAAGAGGACTTCGATGCTAGTTCATCTGCGATGGGCTCATTAAATCAGTATCTTACCTTTCACCGCTCCAATGACTGGATTAGCCAAGCAAAAGTTGCACAGCCCCAACCTGGCGCAGTTACAGTTCCCCCGGGACATAGGCCTCGGCCAACAGCTTCAGCAATCGTAGGCAGGAAGCGGACTTTCACTGCACCCAGGACATAGGCCTCTGCACAAACCCTCAGCAATCGCAGGCCTAGAGCGGACTCCAATGCTAGTGTAGCTGTGAACGTCTCATTAGCACTGTCTCGCTCCTCTTGTTTGTCCCAATGCAGTGCCCTGGATAGCTGAGCTAACGAGAGATAAAGTACAGGTTGGCTTCGGCCCACACTCCATGCCCTAGTCAGTCTGGCCTTTTTTCATAGTCACAGGCAGGTACAACTCCGCTCTGGGAAATCTGTGTGGACCCACAGCATGGGTGGGTCCCAGGAAGCCACCGACGGTACATTAATAAATCCCATTGCAGTGCCCCGGACATCTGAGCTAATGTCAGATAAAATACCGGTTGGCTTATGCCCACACTACATTCCCTAGTCAGTCTGTTTTTTTTGGGGGGGCCAGATACATAGAACACTGCAATGGGAAAACTTAGTGCACCCATACTATGCACAGACCCTGTAGTGGAAACCCAATATTTCTATATTTTGGACTGTGGACCTGTGGTAGTGGACAATGAACCTGTTTTTATTCTGTATACTAAATGCCAGTACTTTTCCATTACTGATACAAATATAGATATGCCTTCTTTCATGTATCCAATGTATCTACTTCCTCTAATGAAACTTCTGTTCTCAAAACGCTGACAAGATAATATATAGTATAGACACGCTATATTTTTCCATCTGTTTTGCAACTTTAGAAGACAGACATAGATAACCGCAGTCTCAAACAGCTTCCGCAATAATTACCCAAGCAATTTTACTGGAAACGTATGCAAATAACATGGGAGGTTTGTGCAATTTATAGTTCATGATGTAACATCCAATCATATCAAAGTATGAGGGTTAAAATTCTAAGTACCGCACCAATCGGGCCCACCCCACTTGCCCCGCTGCCGGCCGTAAGAATAGACACCACACAGAGGTCTGGTATAGTTTCTCACACGGAACATGGCTCTCGGCTGTGCCGACATCGTCGTGCTTTATTACAGATTACATTAGATCTTATACCCTTTGTCCCATCCCCCAGGGGGTGATGGGCTCATAACCATATATGGGAAGTCCGGATTTGCGGACTGAGACAGTGAAAATCATATAACAGTCATTATCTTGATACTGGCGCCTCTGGCTTACTTACAGAAAATCACGTATACAATTAACTCCAGTGCAAAGAATCACCCACTCAATTCTAAGAAGTCCGGATTTCTGGCCTAAGACAGTGAAAATTATGTACATGGTTGAACATCTTGATATCTTGTTTCTGGGAAAACGGCCAAGTACATGCGTCCTTCATGTCTGGTTCTTCTTTGCTGTGTTTAAGATACATTTTGTTCAAGATACGTTTTTGTCTTCGCCGGGCAAGGCCTCTTGGAATATCTGATGTAAGGCGACATATAAGTTTTTTCTCATTTGGAATTGAATAAAACTTGCATATAGGTATAAAAGCATAAAAAACACATATGGCAATATATATATATACCCTCACAAACCCCCCTAAAAAACTTAATATGGAGATCAAGCATCAGACTTTGCACTCTTCCTCGGTCATCTCTCCCTTGCGTCAGGGTTTCTCCACTGCCCGTAAGTCCCTACTCCTAAAAGGGGAGGGATCCCTACCTCACCTCAGAAGGAGGCCATGGATTCCCTGGGCTTATTTCCGGGCATCCATACCCTCTATCTGTACAAGTTAACACCCCGCAGGGTGTGCCCTCGCCGGAACCTAAGGTCTTCTGCACTTTCCCTAGGCAAATGGGAAGTCCACTGACAGTCCATCTTAGGAGACTGAGGCAGACACAGTACTAGTCCATCTCTCCATTCTTCTGGTAACGTATCTGGTTGGCACTGGCTCTTCATCTTTTTCAAACAAGGGAAATTTTGGTCACATTATCCAGTCCCTTACTCATACTCTTTTTGATCAAAGGGATAATACACAAACAGGAAATTACATACCCCACCTCTTTCTGCTAAAATCATATCCAGGGCTACTCTAGGGCCATGGATGCAGTGGGCCCTAACTGGTCAATTAACCCTTGCAAAGTATGCCTGGTGTAGTTTACAAACCTCTGCTTATTGTAAAAGATATAATTCATCTAATCTACATTATTATTAACAGTGACAATAGCAAATAAGGACTCAAAACCTGCTTTAACCTGATCTCTAGAATTAAATTCATCTGGCTCCCCCCTTGGCACTCCTATTGCATCTATGTGTACATGTGGATCAAAGTTACCACCTTGAGTGTCAATGTCTCTCTTAGCACGATGCGGTGTTAGATTCTCACCCTCAGTGTACTCTTCATATTGCACATTTAATTATATTAATTTGTTCTGAAACAGGGGGCTAGTGTACAGTAGTCAAAGGTGTGTGTTAGAGGAATTGTACCACATTATAGCATGTAAAGGATATGCAGGATCATTAGTTTTTTCAGTGCGAAGTGTGGATCCAAGTGGGCTTTCCTTCGAGCTTGACTGCATTTTGGGTGGTGAACAATATCTGGTAGGGACATTCAAACAGGGTTTCTCTCTCAAACTTTTTCACATAGACCCTGTCACCTGGTTTCAGATTGTGACACTCATCTGTAGGACCTGGGATAAAAGCAGAGACTGCAGAATACATTATTGACAATTCCTTGGAGAGACTCATGACAACATTAACAAGAAAATCATTCCCCAAACTCTGCTACTGTGGCATGTACCCTCCTAGAAAAAATAAGAAAAACTAATGGAAGACACTCAATTCAAAATTTACTCATTTTCTCATTGCCTTTTGTATCTACTTTCCCCTACTCCGTGGACGGTAGGGTGTGTGAAAAGCCTGGAATATACCCAAAACAGACATAATGTGTTGCATTATTTCACCTGTGAAGTGTGTACCTTTGTTTGACTCAATCACTTCCGGTACCCCGTATCTGCAAATTACCTCATTCATGAGCTTCTGTGCGGTTACCTGCTTATTTACTTTGGTAACAGAGTAGGTCTACAACCTGAAAAGACATCAACAACAACAAGCACATTTTCATGCTACCCAACAAGTAGGAGCTGAGTGTAGCCAATTTGCAATCCCTGAAATGGGTAGAGTGGCCTAGGCAAGTGTGAACCACATGGTTGTCCAAGACAACCCACTCATATCATCCATCACCTGATGGCCAATCACAGATGACCGGAGGATGGAAGAATTGCAAGATGCTTATCCAATAATTAAACAATACGTTGTATCTATGTAATCTTTGACCTGCCCGGATGGGCAGATATGTTAAACTCTTTTAAAAGAGGCTACGCGCCCAACATTAAAGCAGAATTGAGGAAGCTTATACATGCTGAACCTGTGTCAGTGTGAAAACTTCTTATGCGCATTATGAATTCAGAATTAATATGGAAGGGTGTAAACATTCCAAATTGATCAAGTCGGTGGACACAAAAGTAAACCCACGACAGCTGGTGGCCCGTACGGGGAGTGATCGATAGGTTCCATAGAGCTCGGACAGAAGACATGGACATAGGCAACCTTGGACTTGGCGGGCCCAACAAAATCATCAGAACACGGTAAGATAAATTAATTATCTATACCTGTGTTGCTTAGTTCAGGCTTGCCTATGTGACGTGTCAAGGCCGATCGATTTGGAACCGCACGACAGGTATTTTTAAGTCTCGATCACTCGATAAGAACCTGTCATAAGTTATAAAAGGAATGTTTGCATGCCTGTTGTCTTGAGAGTACTAGTTAATTGGTGACATCAATAGCTGCCTCTAGGGAGGGCCTGTACGGGGTGTTTCCACTCCTGCGGGAGGAGGGAGCGGTTCAGGTGGCCTGTCGCAGAGACTCAGCAGTCCTGAGGCCTGTTTGGAGGGCCCAGGAAAGGGAGAGACTGCCAGAGAAAAGTCTGATATGGGATTTCCGCTCCTGCTAGGCCTGCTTGTAGGGTCTGGGAGAAGGGAGCTGTCAGACACGTATCCCGAGGGGCAGTGAGACTAAGCCAGCGTACTGGTGCTCTGTCTATTTGTGTGTGTCCACAAATTTGTTTATCGTTTGAACGTTCATGAGTAGATCCCTCCGTCTGAGGGTAGATTACTAAACTGTGTAGCGACAGAAATGCTAGAGACTCTAGGGCGGGACATACTGTGTCCGGCGTCTGCAGAGACTTCTATAATCATGAATCTGGCTGCCATGATTGAAATTGAAAGGCAACAAATAGTGTACCCAGGTCAATTCTTACACCCTCCAGAACAGTGTGGAAGGGGTGGAGAGTCAAGTTATCATTGATTAATCAAGCAATCTTTCTGTGTGCTCAAAACGTCCTACCAGTCTGTTATATAGAGTTAGTGTGCTTGTCTGTTGTGTAGAGCTAATCCTGCTGAGTTGTTATATAGAAATAGTTTGTTTGTCTGTCATATAGAATTAGTATCAGTCCTGCTCAACTGTAAGAAGGGATTGTCGGCAGTGAGAACACATTGGCTGGGTTATAGCCAAGATTAATACACCGTACACAGCGGCGCGCTGTGAGTTGGGACTTTATAGGTTAGATGTGCATTATTGGATCCCTTCTAGTAAGGCAGACTACTAAACTGTGTTGCTTTTGAATTGTTAAACGTTGGAAGTATAGGCTTGTGCCCGTAAGTGAATGTATACAAGGAGTTAACTGAGTTTTAGTGAGAGAGGAAGGCTGCTTGACCAAATCTGCAGCCTTTAGACCCCATTGATTCCTCATTCTCCAGGAGGAAATAACTTTGTTGTTTAATAAAATAGAGTTATACTGTCTTTAAAGACAGATGGAGGTCAGTGATGTACTAAATTGTTAGAGCAGGTGGATCGGACCCAAGCGATAGAGGAGAAAACAAATTCATGTGCCATGACAAATAACTACTGTTCGTATGTCTTGTTATGTAATCTAATCTTTGTTATACGTCCGTCATACAAATGTAAAAAGTTATATGCCACTCACATCCTGAGGGGGCTCTTATGAATACAAACTGTAACAAACTGCATAGCCCACCATGCCCACAAGAAAATACATCTATGTTTGCCAAGTCCCCAACTGGTGCTGATAATGCCAATTGTAACCGCATACAATGTTAGGTGGTCACCGCTGTGAAAAGTTACAACATAGTAGTTATACATCAGACGTTAGAATTTCCCTGAATGTCAGTCAGAGGGAGAGAAGGCGGGCTGAAATGGCGTCGATACCAACACGTGTAAAGACACCAGCGTTCAATATAAGAGTTCAGTAAATAGGGAGATAGAATAATATCTCAGTCACTCAGCAACCTGGGACAAAACTGTTGTAAAAGTAAAATTAGCCACATCCTACCTTATATTCCTGTTTATCTGTGCCCGTCCATTCTGTGTTAGAGAAGGCTGTCATGGGAGGGAGAGATTGTAAAAAGAGGAAGTTACTGGCCCTGTAGTCCCAGCACCAGTAACGTATATTCGCAGACAATATAAAATAAATAAATAAACTACAGGGAGTAAGAGAAACTGCAGAGAAGCCGAAGAACGGGAAACAAGCAGGTAACGATAAGGCCAGGTATCAACAGGAGGAACGGGGCAGATTGACCCGTAATTTGTAAAATGTAAATTGTGTGATGCATAAGACTTTATCTTTATTTGGTTGTGATGTGTATCCGAGGACTGCCAACATTGAATAAGAAAATAAGGAAGTAGGTATACAGCCACACTCAGAGGGGTGGAGCTAGATGATGCAAGTATATGTAATGGGGCATCCCTTGGATAAGGGAGGGGGGTAAGCCTCATAGATAGCCAGGAAGAAAAAGTTTTGTTTTGTTTTTTTCTCCTGTCTCAAACTCAGCTTTCCACGGTTCCTGACACCCACAAGACAGGCATAGGGGGATTGAATATACTCACCATGATAATATATACGAGACCCAGATACACACCCCTGGGTCAAACAGTATCCCCCTAGTTTAAAAAAAAAAAAGGGGGTGAAGGGTCAGCCACACATGTTAGGTGCCACAATTTCACTGTTAATTTCCCTTGTAGAAGATGGCTGTGAGGCCTGGAGGCCTCCAAAGACTAACCAAGTTCTGCAAGAAAGGTTGTTCTCCTGGCCAGGCCATACCTGTACGTACATCCGTTGCCAAATTCCGCACCTTTCTGGGCCTTGTTTCATACTGCCGCCCATATGACAGTATTGACACAAAAGCACGGAGGACAACCACGGCCACTGGGATACTACCCGATGAAGTTAGATCCAGTGAATCGAGGAGCTCCCTCATGTGTTTGTGCAGAGGCAGCAGTACAGGCAATGGTTGACAAATCTTCTAAGTTGGTATTGGACTACCCCCTAGTGGTACACACCCCAAATGACATCCAGAACATACTCATGCAAGTGCAACCCAAGCACTTATCTCTGGCCTATTAGATTCGGCTACAATGTGCTCTCTCCATGCCTCCCCTAATATTTCTTCCCAATGTTGTACTACCTTGAACCCGGCAACTCTTCTTTTAATCAGGTATTCCGGTTCAAACAGGGGAGGGGAGGCATAGGTGATCTGAGGATGGCAGATCAGATATTTTTTAAAATTCTGTGCAACAAGATTCTGACAGAAACTGTTATTAGAATCCACTGTTAATGATGCATATTTTGAGGTTTCTTTTGTAGATGGTACCAGGGTAAGGATTGATGACTCCGAACCAGATATGCAGAGGTCACACAACACGATGTCCTAAACGCAGAAGCTCTGCTTCCGCATGTCTCAGTGCAAGAAGCGGAACCGAAGGCCCTCACTGAGGTGTGTGGAGTGGTAGAAGGTAAGACGGCAACTCTTTACACTGACTCCTGGAATGCATTTGGCATAGCTCATGATTACGGCCCAATATGGAAGGCCAGACAGCTTGTTATCTCAGTAGGACAGCCAATTAAGAATGGAGTAGCGGTGCAG
This sequence comes from Eleutherodactylus coqui, assembly GCF_035609145.1. Lineage (NCBI taxonomy): Eukaryota > Metazoa > Chordata > Amphibia > Anura > Eleutherodactylidae > Eleutherodactylus > Eleutherodactylus coqui. Next base: position 239,469,048 of record NC_089842.1, read on the forward strand.
AGTCTCATGGAAACCTTGCTACTACTACCTGACAATGGAGAATTCACACAGATTTCTACAATGGAGAAGCGAGAGACGACACCCTCGCCGACAACACAGCAAAGGCAGCGGCCCTCAAGCCGTGGAAGAAAGAAGAATAGATACTGACAGCATGAGTCAGTGATAAAAACTTTGGACTTTGATAAAAGACTTTGGACTTTGATAAAGACTTTGGACTTTGATATGTCAAGGACTTTACAGTTACAAGTCAACGAGAAAGGAAAGTGAAATGGGCTAAAAGACGGGAGCAACAGAACAGGACGGTGTATGGCGAACAACCAGCAGAACTTGCCTACAGAGGTCCCTGCCCCCCATGATGGCCCAACTGGTACGCAGAATCAAAAGCAGCAATGATGTCGACACTGAACAAGAATGGGTGACACCTGGGTTCTCTGTAGCTGCTGCATCATTTGTCCAGTTTGCATGATCTTTGCCATATGCGAGTCCGGACAGAAGTAAGGTGGCCATATAACACTTGCCTTGACCACTCTACCCATTTCAGAGATTGCCAATTTGACCACATTCAGCTCACACCTGTTGGGGAGTATGAATATGTGCTTGTTGTTGTTCGAATCTTTTTCAGGTTGGAGGCCCACCCTGATACTAAGGTAAATGAGCAGGTAACCACACAGAAGCTCATGAATGAGGTAATCTGCAGATACAGGGTACCGGAAGTGAATGAGGTAAACGAAGGTACACACTTCATAGGTGAAATAATGTGACATCATGTCTGGAAGGTAATTGGACAGGGGAGTGTGCCTTAGTAAAGCCCCTATGCTCCTCCACATCCTGTCAGACAGCATTGAGGATAATGAGGTTACCCCCAATAGTTACTCTATCTTGATCCAACTCTGCTGTGTTCTATAGTTATCCTGTCATGTTGGTCTATGCTTGTTATCTGCATAGGTACGGCAGTTCTTTCCAGTCTTGTCACTAGGTAGTGTAGGGTCAGGGTAGGCGGCCTGGATGTGTCCACCATCCAGACTATCTCCAGAAGGGACATTGGTGTGGGTGAAGATCAGGGAGTCCCACGTGCGTACCTGTGCATACTACTAGTATTGTAACAGCACACTAGAGTGAGAAGAGAGGCTCCTGGTGGTAGTTTTGACCTACATGTGTACATTGACATCATAGGACAGCCAAGGGGGGTACCTGATGAGTTTTTTAAAACTTAGAGACCACGTTAAAGCTAGATTCGAGTCCATTTTTCTGATCCTTATGGTAAATAAAATATTGACTGGATTAATTATGTTTATTATAATTAGAAGCAATTTATAAGTTATACCTTAGATGCCTTATAGGGACTAGTCGACCAATAGGACCTACCTCGACTATGACTTTTCAAAATAGAATGGCCTTAGGTACGATTTTAGCCAAAAAAGGGAGTGTCTGTAAGATGATAGGGGAGACTTGTACCTACATTCCAGACAAAACGTGACCCGCAGGTAAAGACGCAGTTGCCATTAAGAAGCTGACCGCACTAACTAAAAAGAGCTAACCTTAGTCTGTTTCCTCAGTTAGGTACATACCTAACAACAGAATAGAAAAAATAAGTTTTAAAACATTGTGTATTTAGAACACTGTGATAGGTTTTCGCTAAGATTTTGCTTTATTTTATCTGCAGTGCACTCTGCTTATGTCCACGCAACATACCGGTGTTACAACGCCCCTGGTCCTGTTACCTTGCCGCCTCTGGAAAAGAGAAGTGGGAATAATCACCTTGTAGCTCTTTCCTTCCAGACTGATAGATATGATCATGCACTTACTAATGAGACAAAGGTTCAGTCATGTTGATCAGTCGTTAGATAGTCCTAATTTTGCACTCTTTGTCGATGAATCGAGGTAGCGTCAAGAAGGCGGGTTCTACACAAGTTATGCAGTGTTTACCTGAAATAGTAAAAGCCGCACCTCTCCTAACCTAATGCCTCGAGATCCCAGGTGGTAGCCTACACCTCCACATGTCCATGAACCCACACCTAGGTATCAGAGGGGCATTTACAGCCTAAGCGACAATTGTGAAAGACTGCCACTCTACTGAGTTTTCAGAACATTCTACACTAGAGTTTATTCTGATAAAGAAGTTAATTATTATATTCGTCACCTTTATAGTCATCCTAATTTCTGTTTGTCGTTGCATACAGTGTATTGCGACCCTGATGACTGCCTGGTCCACCTGTCTCACTATGATGTCCTACAAAAAGCCCACTGTCAGCGCAAACGTCTTCATCATGGATCCAGAATATGATGATGTCGAACCATCCTATACCCCATGGCAGTGATAGCCCCAGTCTACAACACAATGCGAGTCTAGGGTCAGCGGTGGGGGATTGGGGTGGGACGGAGCAGGGTGAGTTTAGTGAAACAGATAGTTTCAAGGGTGGTCTGTAGTGGAAACCCAATATTTCTATATTTTGGACTGTGGGCCTGTGGTAGTGGACAATGAACCTGTTTTTATTCTGTATATTAAATGCCAGTACTTTTTCATTACTGATACAAATATAGATATGCCTTCTTTCATGTATCCAATGTATCTACTTCCTCTAATGAAACTTCTGTTCTGTTTACCGCGATGGGAACTAAGTGTGCACCTAACAGCATAGGTGGGTCCTAGGCAACCCAAGACTTGAATAATAAATAAATCAGTGCGGCCAAACATGGCAGACTTACACTGCGCCGACGACATCAGCCTCAGCAACAGCTTCAGCAATCGTAGGCATGAAGCGGACTTCGATGCTAGTTCATCTGCGATGGGCTCATTAAATCAGTATCTTACCTTTCACCGCTCCAATGACTGGATTAGCCAAGCAAAAGTTGCACAGCCCCAACCTGGCGCAGTTACAGTTCCCCCGGGACATAGGCCTCGGCCAACAGCTTCAGCAATCGTAGGCAGGAAGCGGACTTTCACTGCACCCAGGACATAGGCCTCTGCACAAACCCTCAGCAATCGCAGGCCTAGAGCGGACTCCAATGCTAGTGTAGCTGTGAACGTCTCATTAGCACTGTCTCTCTCCTCTTGTTTGTCCCAATGCAGTGCCCTGGATAGCTGAGCTAACGAGAGATAAAGTACAGGTTGGCTTCGGCCCACACTCCATGCCCTAGTCAGTCTGGCCTTTTTTCATAGTCACAGGCAGGTACAACTCCGCTCTGGGAAATCTGTGTGGACCCACAGCATGGGTGGGTCCCAGGAAGCCACCGACGGTACATTAATAAATCCCATTGCAGTGCCCCGGACATCTGAGCTAATGTCAGATAAAATACCGGTTGGCTTATGCCCACACTACATTCCCTAGTCATTCTGGTTTTTTGGGGGGGGGGGGGCAGATACATAGAACACTGCAATGGGAAAACTTAGTGCACCCATACTATGCACAGACCCTGTAGTGGAAACCCAATATTTCTATATTTTGGACTGTGGACCTGTGGTAGTGAACAATTAACCTGTTTTTATTCTGTATACTAAATGCCAGTACTTTTCCATTACTGATACAAATATAGATATGCCTTCTTTCATGTATCCAATGTATCTACTTCCTCTAATGAAACTTCTGTTCTCAAAACGCTGACAAGATAATATATAGTATAGACACGCTATATTTTTCCATCTGTTTTGCAACTTTAGAAGACAGACATAGATAACCGCAGTCTGAAACAGCTACTGCAATAATTACCCAAGCAATTTTACTGGAAACGTAAGCAAATAACATGGGAGGTTTGTGCAATTTATAGTTCATGATGTAACATCCAATCATATCGAAGGAACCACACGTGGGTCCAAGACAACCCACTCATATCATCCACCACCTGATGGCCAATCACAGATGACCGGAGGATGGAAGAATTGCAAGATGCTTATCCAATAATTAAACAATACGTTGTATCTATGTAATCTTTGACCTGCCCAGATCGTCAGATATGTTAAACTCTTTTAAAAGAGGCTACGCGCCCAACATTAAAGCAGAATTGAGGAAGCTTATACATGCTGAACCTGTGTCAGTGTGAAAACTTCTTATGCGCATTATCAATTCAGAATTAATATGGAAGGGTGTAAACATTCCAAATTGATCAAGTCGGTGGACACAAAAGTAAATCCACGACAACCCCTGTAGTATTCCTGTAGCAAAGGTATAAGCTGACCCCACTAACAGTTATGTTGCAGACGTCTAGGTAGACCACAATAAAATTTCTGTAGTTACAGTATTGACAGACCCCAGTAACATTTCCGTAGCAGCAGTATAGGCAGAGCCCAGTAACATTTCAGTAGCAGCAGTATAGGCAGAGCCGCGTATTAGTAAGATTTCAGTAGTAACAGTATAGACAGACCCCAGTAACATTTCTTTAGCAAAAGCACACTCAAACCCCTGTAACATTTCTGTAGCAAGAGTATAGGCGGACCCCAGTAACATTTCTGTAGCAAAAGTATAGGCAGACACCAGTAACATTTCTGTAGCAAAAGTATAGGCAGACCCCAGTAACATTTCTGTAGTAAAAGTATAAGCGGACCCCAGTAACATTTCTGTAGCAAGAGCATAGGCAGATCCCAGTAACATTTCTGTAGCAAGAGTATAGGCAAACCCCAGTAACATTTCTGTAGCAAGAGCATAGGCGAACCCCTGAAACATTGGTGTACCATGATTGTAGGCGAAGGCCGAAAAAAATAGTTAGATAACAGTATAGGTGAGGTCCAGAAAAATTGCTGTACCAAGAGTACAAGTACACCCCTGAGAAATTGCTCAACCGCGAGAGCAGGGGAATCCCATAAACATTTTTTAAAGATACAGCTCGCTGTTGCTTAATTTGTAACAGAGCCTGGGGGCTGCCCTGTGAAAAAAAATGGTTTTTGTTAAAGTATCAATACTTTTGAAACTTTGAAAAATTGTAAAAAACTTATAAACAGAGCCTTTTGGGCCTCAGAAAAATTGGCAGTTCACCATGATGACATGCTGTTTTAGGAGGAGGAGTAGTAGGAGTAATTATATCTGAAAGTGATTGATAAAGCTAATTCCGCCTTTTTTGTGGTGATAGGTGATGCTTTTTTCTCCTGTTGCAGCGAAAAGAATCATTAGGTTCCGCTGCTTTCCGCCGGTGGAGAAGAGAAGTCGGGGGAATCAAGCCTTTGTTCATCTTTAGGAGTGTAAGCATATCGGCACTGGCAGTTGACAGGCGGGTACGCTTATCCGTGATGATTCCCCCAGCTGCACAAAACAACCTCTCTGACAAGGTGCTAGCGGCAGGGCAGGCCAGCACCTCCAGGGCGTACAGCGCAAGTTCGTGCCACGTGTCCAGCTTTGACACCCAATAGTTGTATGGAGTTGCAGAGGCATCACGGAGGACGGTGGTAAGATCGGCTACGTACTCCCTCATCATCCTTTTACAGTGCTCCCTCCAACTCAGCCTTAACTAGGGAGTGGTGACACAGTCTTGCTGGGGAGCCATAAAGCTGGCAAAGGCCTTGGAGAGTGTTCCCCTGCCTGCGCTGTACATGCTGCCTGATTTCCGCACCTCCCTTGCTACTTGGCCCTCGGAACTGCGTCTTCCGCCACTAGCGCTGTCAGATGAGAACTTTAGCATCACTTTTTCCACCAGGGCCCTGTGGCATTGCATCACTCTCATACCCCTTTTCTCTTTGGCAATGAGAGTGGAAAGGTTCTCCTTATACCGTGGGTCGAGAAGGGTGTATACCCAGTAATCCGTGTTGGCCAGAATGCGTCTAACGTGAGGGTCACAAGAAAGGCATCCTAACATGAAGTCAGCCATGTGTGCCAGGGTCCCAGTACGCAACACATCGCTGTTCTCATTAGGAAGATGACTTTCAGGATCCTCTCCCTCCTCCTCCTCCTCCTCTACAGCTTATATACGCTGAACATATGAGAGGCAAGCAGAATGGGTACCCTCTGCAGTGTGCCCAGCTGTCTCTTCCCCCTCCTCCTCCTGCTCCTCCCCCTCCTCCTTCTCCTCCAAAACACGCTGAGATAAAGACATGAGGGTGATCTGGTTATCAAGCGACATACTGTCATCCGCCGTCTCCTGTTCCAACCGCAAAGCGTCGGCCTTTATACTTTGGAGTGAAGTTCTCAGCAGCCAAAGCAGGGGGATGGTAACGCTATTGATGGCCGCATCAGCGCTCACCATCTGGGTAGACCCCTCAAAACTCCCGAGGACCTGGCAGATATCTGCCATCCATGCCCACTCCTCAGTAAAGAATTGCGGAGGCTGACTACCACTCCGCCGCCCATGTTGGTGCTGGTATTCCACAATTGCTCTACACTGCTCATAGAGCCTGGCCAACATGTGCAGTGTAGAATTCCAGCATGTGGGCATGTCGCACAGCAGTTGGTGCTCTGGCAGCTGAAATCGATGTTGCAGGTTCCTCAGGGTGGCAGCGCACCTTGCCAAGCAGGTTAGACAAGTGCGGGTAGTTTTTCAGAAACCGCTGAACCACCAGGTTGAAGACGTGGGCCAGGCATGGCACGTGTGTGAGGCTGCCGAGCTGCAGAGGTTACGGCCATTGTCACATACGACCATGCCCGGTTGGAGGGTCAGCTGCGAAAGTCAGAGGTCGGTCTGCTCTGTCAGACCCTGCAACAGCTCGGGGGCCTGTGTGCCTCTTGTCACCTAAGCTGATTAGTTTCAGCACGGCTTGCTGGAGCTTGCCCACCATGTACTGCCACGCCGCGCACTCTTGACTGCTGGTGGCGTGCCCACACTTCTTAATTGAGAGGTAGAGGTGGTTGAGGAGGAGGGGGGGAGAGTTTGGAGAAGGTGGCATAAAACGCTGCATATACCAGCACCGAGGTAGGACCCGCTATTCTGGGTTCAGGTAGGATGTGAGTGGTCCCAGGCTCTGATTCGGTCCCAGCCTCCACCAAGTTCACCCAATGTGCCGTCAGGTAGATTTAGTGGCCCTGCCCGCCAGTACTTGTCCACGTATCCATGGTTATGTGGATCTTTCCGGTAACCGCGTTGGTGAGGGCATGATTTATGCTGCGGGAGACGTGCTGTCATAGGGCTGGGACAGCACACCGGGAAAAATAGTGAGGACTGGGTACTGAGTAGCGCGGGACTGCTGCCGCCATCATGTTTTTGAAAGCCTTCATTTCCACAAGCCTGTACGCAGCATCTCCAGGCTGATTAATTTGGCAATGTGCACTTTTAAAGCTTGTGCGTGCAGGTGGGTGGTGGCATATTTGCGATTTCGCTCCAACGCTTGTGTTAGCGACAGCTGAACGCTGCACTTAGAGACATTGCTGGATGGAGTGAAGGACGATGAAGGTGAGGTTGTGGGTGCAGGCCGGGAGGCGCTCGTGCCTGTGTCCTGGGAGGGAGATTGGATCTGTGGGGCAGGCTGGGGCACAGGGGAAGAGGCAGTGGTGTGACCCGAAGGCGGTGAATGTCCTTTGTCCCACCTTGTGGGGTGCTTGGCCATTATATGCCTGTGCATGCTGGTGGTGGTGAGGCTGGTAGTGGTGGCTCCCCGGCTGACCTTGGTGCGACACAGGTTCCACACCACTGTTCGTTGGTCGTCTGCGCTCTCACAAAAAACATCTACACCTTTGAACACCTAGCCCTCTGCAAGGAGGCTTGCCGTGAGGTGATGCTTTGGTAAACAGTTGGGGGATTCTTCGCTCTGCCTCTACCCCTGGCCACTCCACTGCCTCTTCCAACCTGTCCTGCTGCTGCACTTGCCTGCCCCTCTGAAGCCCTGTCCTCAGTAGGCTTAGCAAACCAGGGGGGGGGGGGGGTCAGTCACCTCATCGTCCAGCTGCTCTTCCTCCGAATCCTCTGTGCGCTCCTCCCTCGGACTTACTGCCCTTACTAATACCTCACTGACAGATAACTATGTCTCATCATCCTCATCCACAAAAAGCTCTTGAGGCACTGCCGGAAGTCCCCAGCCTCATCACCTGGACTCCAGGAATTTTCCAAAGGTTGGGCATCGGTCACGACAAACTCCTCAGGTGAGAGAGTAACCATTTTTTCCTACTCATGGCAGGGACCCGAGAACAGTTCCTGGGAGTCTGCCTGCTCAGAATATGTCCTTTTCCTGGTGTGAGAAGGCTGGGAGGAAGGAGGAGCAGCAGCCAGAGGATTCAGAGGTGCAGTACGTAGTCTGGGAGTAGTGGACTGCGTAGAAGACAAGGGTGGTCGATACATTACTGGAAGCTTTTTCTGCCATCCACGACAGGACCTGCTCACACTGCACTGTTTGTAATAAACGTCTACCACGCTGATCCATAAGTTGTGATATGAAGCTGGGGAGCCCAGAAACTTACCTCTCTCCTAATCCCACAGCAGCCGGTGTGGGCACATGCCCAGGAACTCGGCCTGTGCCCACACCCTCACTTGGACATTGGACATCCGTGTCCTCGACCCTTACCCCTACTCGTCATCATCGCGAATTAAGAATAGAGCAGGGCCCAAATAAATTACCCCACTTTATAGCACTGACAACTTTGGCTTAATTCACCGCGCACAGAGACTTGTAGATAGCGGAGGCTCTATGCTGTGACTTGAAAAAATTAACCTGCTATCTTGCGTTAATACCTAGGAGTAATTTACCGCTCGCAGAGATTTGTAGATAATGGAGGCTGTGTGGAGGGGGAGAAGACTCTAAAGCCAGTGGATAGTGCTGGTAACTGCGGCTATCTCAACCCCACCAAGGAAAGGGTATTGTGAGTCGCTCTGCACAGCAGCAGAGCTGAAATACTTTGCAGTGGCCCAAGAAATATTACAGTTTTGTTTAGCGGTGAGACCTCTGTTTAATGCACTGCAGACACAGAGCGGTATAACTGAAGTCTATTGCAGTAGGCTAGAAGATGTTAGAGAGCAATTTCACGGTGAGAGCTGGTTGTACGGCACTTCTGGCTGAAACACTATTACTGAAAGGCTGGGAACTGGCCTAGGCCCTAGATGCGTAATACAAAAATTGATGCACTACTACTCCCAGCAAGCCACAACTATAATGCACATGGTCAGATGTAGCCCTAAGAAGGACCGTTGGGGTTCTTGAAGACAGGATCGTACTTCAGCACTTTCCCTATATAAGCAGCAGCACTTTCCCTAACCTCTGCCAGCATGCGTCTGAGGTGAGCCACGGGCGGGACCAGTTTAAGTATATGGCGGTCACCTGATTGGCCCAACCACTCACTACTGTGAGGTGGGATAGGGCTGGCACGTCACAGCAGGAAGTGGTAATGCCTTCCCCACATGTCTATTGACTAGAAAATGGCGCTAAACATGCGGGGAAGGAAATGCAATTGACTCGAGTACCGCGTGGTGTTCGTCTCGAGTAACGAACATGTCGAGTACCCTAATGCTCGACTGAGCATCAAGCTCGGACGAGTGTGCTCGCTCATCTCTAATCTCTACATTTACTTTTTATTTAGAGTTCAGATTTTACTTTTCTTGTATAAAATACTTTATACTTGACACATAATTATGCCTTTAGAAATCTAAATAAAAGTTTGGACTCTTTAATTAGGATTGAAATTTTACATTTCCAAAGAGAATTTTAGATAATCATCTGCGCCCAAAGTAAAGGGTACTTCTGGGAATGCCAGAGCTGAAACTATAAAGCCTTAATGTATCAGTCCTTGTTCCTATATCATAAATCCACTACGATATTGTCAGAGACAAACACTTAATATGCCTTTTTTTTTTCTTTTTTATGCATTCTATGCTTGTGATTTCTGCTTTTGAATCTGATCAAGAACCACCAAGGAGAAACCAACCGATACAGTGTTTTTAGGATTTCTAAGAACTCAACACCATTTGAAAAATATGGGCCCTTTTTAATCATGGTTATTTATGTATAAGTTACTTCTTCCATTCAATTAATTATTTCTTTCTGTAATCGCACAATGCTCATATATGCTGCAGTGAACTCCAACCAGACATCAGTGAAGACTTTCATCCTTCTTGCTCTATCTAATGTTTTTGAATTTCAGATTATTTTTTCTATTCTTTTTCTAGTCATTTATACAATCACATTATCCATAAATATTCTTCTAGTTATTGCGGTAAGAAGTAATTATAAACTCCATACTCCCATGTACTTCTTCCTAAGCAATCTCTCTGTTATTGATATTGGCTTTTCATCATCTGTGGTGCCCAAAATACTAGCAAATACCCTTTCTGGGGATAAAAGCATTTCTTTCTTGGGATGTGCCACCCAATTATACTTCCATCTAGCTCTTGGAGGTACAGAGTGTTTACTATTGTCTGTAATGTCCTATGATAGATACATCGCCATCTGCAAACCATTACAATATAGTAGCGTAATGAATAACCGATTCTGTGTAATCCTGGCTGTTGGATGTTGGGTTACAAGCTTTGGAAACTCTGTCATTTTGACATTTTTCACCTTCAAGCTGTCATTTTGCGGGTCCAACCATGTTGAACACTTTTTCTGTGAGATGCCGCCCATCCTCCAGCTCTCTTGTCAAGATATTTCGTTTAGTGAAATAGTTGAATATATTTCAGTTGTGTTTATTGCTGTAGGCAGTTTTTTGTTGATTCTTCTGTCTTATATGTGTATCACTTTGGCCATCTTAAAAATTCGTACCACCAACCAACGACTCAAGACCTTCTCCACTTGCGCATCCCATCTGGCTGTTGTTTTGTTGTTCTTTGGCACTGTACTGTTCATGCACCTACGCCCTCCATCCAGTTTCTTCCCACGTCAGGACAGAGTTGTAGCAATGCTCTATACTATGGTAACTCCAATGCTGAATCCCATTATCTACAGTATAAGGAATAAGGATATCAAACATTCTGTACAAAAGATGATAAAAGTCCATCTGTTTTAGACTAACTGTAAGGAAAATACTGAATGTATGATTATTTAGATCTCATTAAGCCATTTTAATTACAATTTTGAGCCTTTGACCAGAATAAACTGAACTATCATCATTCTGGACATAGAGCCAGGTAAATAGAGAAGTCCCCCTTTTGATATGTAGATTCGATTTACTAGGACAAAAAGGTGAAGTCAACATGATGAACTTTTGAGATATGTTATCTTAGGTAGGAAATAATGTGTATTTCTGGGAGGAGGTATTTTAGTTTGCATATAGACAAAGAGGGGTCAATATTTATGATGATGTGTGGCTATGTTAAATGTGTTTACAATCTATACAACATATGTTTGATCCCCACTTCAAACAGAAATGTGCTGGCACCTTTCTGTTTAGAAGAATTATGAATGCGGACAGACATATGGTCATATGTATTAGCATAGAACATTTTATTAAGCCAAATTGGAAGCTATGGAAGTTTTGGAGACAAAATGAGGATGTCATATCTGTCAAACCTCTAGATGTGAGGGGAACCTTTGATGATAGGAATATGTAAGCTAATAATGTGTAGATAATGATGTGATGTAACTTACTATCTTTCTACTTGGTGATGTGATGCAAGCTGCAACCTTTCTGCTTTGTATATATATATATATATATATATATATATATTATCCTTTTTATATAGGGACAAACAATCTGATATCCTAGCTCAAAGGTTAAGGGATAAAAAATACCCTAAGACATTAATTTCAAACTCCTATAGTAGGGCTAAAAAGAGAAGTAGGGACATTAAACCCCCAACCCTTAAAAACACATCTCCTACGAAAGATCCCACACTTCAGAATCACGACTGTAACTTCATTACCCGTTACGACTCAAGTCCTAAAGAATTAAGGGACATTATAAGAAAACACTGGTATATTTTGAAGTCAGATCCATATCTAACACCAGAAATATCCCCCCTCCCAAAAATTATATTTAGAAAAAGTCGCACATTAAAAAATATTCTAGCCCCTTCTCAGCCACATCAATTTAAATCAAAATCCAAGATAAATAAACATACTCTTTTCTCACAACCCCCAGGAGTTTATAAATGTGGCAAATCCACGTGCAAATGCTGCCATAGTCAATGCCATAAACGAAAAGAAATTGAGACTGGAACAGATACCCCTCCATTCCAAATTGGCCAATCTTTAAACTGCGGAACAAACTATGTAATATACCTAATCGATTGTCCGTGTAAACTACGATATATTGGACGTACGGTCAATGCTTTACGCAACCATCTAAACCAGCATAGATCCAATATAAAAAATAGTTTCCTTAAACATAGCGTCTCTAAACATTTTTTCACACAGCATGCATCTAATCCGACTCACCTCAGAATCACCCCAGTGGAGCAAGTTCCAATCGGCGAATTTTCTAAACTGAAAACTAAAGAAATGTTTTAAATTTTTTATTTTAATACCCTAACTCCGTATGGCCTTAACGAGACCTTGGAAAAAAATTGAAAATTTGATCAATTATTATAAATTCAGTACTTATTCATTATTGTTTTAATTTCTATACAAAAAGTAAATTTTATTGAATTGTTTGTCTAATAACGAGGATTTTATTATATATATATATTTTTATTTTTTTTTTCTTCCCTTTCTTGATTGTAACAATACTTATTATAGGAATATTAATAATTAACAATCTCTTTTTTCCTAAAATTGAAGAATCACCAATATATATGTAACTTTCAGGCTTATGGAGGTAGTTGTCACCTTATCAAGTGACATACCAATATCCATAATTCCAGACCACATCCATAGTACAATTGATATGGTCAACGAAATATTGTGTTTAATTATGCATAAAGTGATCACACAATTGTATTAGAGCTAATATGGCTCAATATGTGTCCGATATGTGACTATAGGTCACATCCGCCTACTATTTGTTTATTTATTTATTTTTTTTATAATATAGTAATATTGGGTTGTGTCACTATATCATGTGCCCGCTCTTCATAAGATCAATACACCATACTCATTATGCTGATTACCTAAGTTTTGATTAATGCTATTATGTTTTAATATGTGATTGACTTGTGACCATATGACACACTCACCATCAGGTAATCATTGTGTGCTTCTGTACACATTGGGTTGCGTTACTAAGTCACATGTTCGCCCCCACTATATCAATATATATTCATTATTGTCCCAGTAGATCATGTGACTCACGCGTCTCTATGTGGCGTAATCACGTCACCATACTATTCCGGAAGCCCTCATCTTCCCAAATCGAGCATGTGACCACCGTATCACAATGTCACGTGCCCGATCATTGCAATAGTCTATACCAGTATTTCCCCGGTTGATCATGTGACTATCGCGTCACTACATGACGCAATCATGTTAGTACACTGTCCCGGGGCATGTTGCTTTTTTTTATTGAGCACATGACTGCCGCGTCACTTTGTGACGCGACCATGTGACAACACGTCGCAACGTCAAGCGCCGCGTCATGTGACGCACCCGGACGACCCGGCAATCCCACTATGTGACACGATCACGTGAACACACATCATCACGCCAAGTGTCACGTCATGATGCCTCCGGACCATCCGGAAATCTCATTTGCCATACAGACACACATCATAGCAGGTAATTTTAAAATTATATATATATATGAATGGTTTTATCTATGCATTTTATGTACTTGAAAAAGGCTATTTGGCCGAAATGCGTTGTATTCAATAAACCGTGGAACTTACTACTGCTGCCGGTGCCCACCGATTATTTGACACGCCATCCCGGGTCAGGAGGCGCCTGCACATAGGCGCCTCCGTGAAGTAAGTTAACATTACTTACTCCTCTGCTTTACCACTACTGTACATGGTTTGAGCACTGAGGATTTTTTCTTTTTGTTTGTATCCTTTTTATATACACTTAATAGTTTACAAACATAGGACAATTATTCACCCCTATGCTTGATCATTTAATGGGAATACATTCTTACTGTTAAACCTTCCATATTGTCATACTCTCCTTAGAGCGTAATCTGAACTTTAGTCTTGCTCCTTGCAGCAATACATACATGGGGCTGTGAACAGATTACACAGAGAGTAATCGAGTCATTAAATTTTAAGAATTCCTTATGATTATCAAGCATAGTGTGAAAATGTTGCAATTTTAGAAAATCCACCATAGTATGAAAATGTCAGTATCTAAGAACAAAGAAGTGTCTGTAGAATTAACAGTTATTCCAGGGTGGGATAAAGCGCTTGTTTATAGATAAAGCAGATCAATGCTGTACAATTGCAGAAAAAGCAATTGTTAGGTTGACAATACAAATACCGTAATCACAGTGGGAGAGTAAAGGTCCATTTACACAAGCAGATAATCGCTCGTGTCATTTTAGCGACAGCTTTGAGCGATTATTTTGCTTAAAAAATAATTGGTTTTTAAGTAGCTTCTCAGCTACTTAACCCGTTTTGGGATCAGCCACAGTAAATTCATGGCGGCTGGTCCTGGGCTTAGAGCACCGCCGATAGTAAAATTACGGCGGTGCTCTAAGTCTCCTGCCTCTGCAATCAGTCAGAGACAGGAACGGGTTATCAGCTGTTAGTGACAGCTGATAACCTGGAGCAGAAGGCAGGAGGGGTTTTTAACCCTTCCTGCCTTCTGCTTCCCCGATATACAGTGCTCAATGAGCCTGTATGGGCAAAGTGAAAGTAACATGTACTTTCACTATGGAAGCCTCGGGGGGTCATGTGACCTCCCGGGATTCCCTGCTACTGCAGAGATGGAGGGTCAGACTGGTCCATGGCAACTCTGCAGATGACTAATGTCACCACAGGGGTTGCTTTCCCCTGTAACTAGGGCTCCTATGGACGCCCCAGCTACAATGGGAAAGTGTGAAATAAAGGGGGAAAAAAATGTGAATGTCCCCCAGAGGTCTTATATGACGTCATGGGGGACATAGATAGTAAAAAACATAATTACATACATAAGTAAAACAAAACAACAGAATAAAACAACAATACATACATAGGAAAGAGAATTACACAAAGCAGACCCCAACAAAAACCGTCACCGTGTGCGCCCTTTAAACCAAAACAATACTATATATCAAAATGTCCAAAACAAAGAGAAACCCATTCCAATACTTTATTTTAGTGTAAATATAAAAATAATTTGAAAAATTATAAATGTTAAAAAAAACGATTTTTTTTTAGCTTTTTACCCCCAATAAAACAAAAAAACGGAAAAAAAAGTCAGTGAAAAAGAAATTAAAAAATAGTCCTATATGTCACAGAAAAAAAACGTAGTAAAAATAATTTTGGTAGCTAAAGGAAAAAAAATAGAGCTGAGCGCATACTAATAGCCAGAGGCTTCCCACAGGGAAAACAATGCTATCAGCACTCGCCCCCACCCCCTTCCCATGGAGAACGACTGATAAAACTGATTGCTAAAATCAAGCTCACTTGATTTTAAGGATCAGCGAAAAGAGCCCGAAATCCGGGTGCCCCGTGCCCCTTTACATGCACTGATTATCGCTAAAACAATCACCGATGAGCGAAGTTTTAGCAATAATCGTCTAGTGTAAATGGGCCTTAAGTAAGAAAAAGGTTTATACTTTAATGGCCAAGGCAGGAGTTGATTGGGATCCTACTTTATGGGATAGCGATAGAGAAGAGCGAGCATACTCGCTAACGGCAATGACTCGAGCGAGCATTGTCCTTAGCGAGTACCTGCCCGCTCCAAAAAAAGATTTGGGTGCCAGCGGGGGCCGGGGGAGAGCAGGAGGGAATGGAGGGGAGATCTCTCCCCCCCCCCTCGCTCCCCCCTGCTCACTTCCGCAACTCAGCGCTCTCCCGCGCCGGCATCCAAATCTTTTCTTCTGAGCGGGCAGGTACTCGCTAAGGACAATGCTTGATCGAGTAATTGCCCTTAGTGAGTATGCTCACTCATCTCTAGATAGAGATATTTGGCACTCTTCCTCGGATGAATCTGAGCATTTCTTGGATTCTGCTGAAGAACATGGACATTTTAATGAGTAGAGAGAAATTGCTACACCTCCTAAAAAAAGCAAATCCTACCATGAGGTACCGAACTGTGAGTACTCCACAAGGACTGGTGAAGAGAGATGTAGTGGAGGATTTTTCACAACAGGAATTAAACGATATTAATGAAAAATTTGCTCAGAAACCAGATGAACCATTGATAACATGAATAGTGAGAATGTTTGATAGAGAAGCAGATGGCATATCTGTGGGTGAAGATGCAGCCAAATTTGTTAACTTGTCAACTGACCCAGATGTAGCTGAGGCTTTCAGGACTTTAATGGTCCAGCATGGTCAATTAACCCAACTAGATGTGGTGGCAAAGGGTATGAGATACAAATATCATACTGATTCTGATTGGCCACATACAAAGAAGCAAATAGTATGCAAAGATTTGAGGAAGAAATGATGAGGCATGCAATGGTAAGGAATGAGCAAAGTGATTTGATGAGCAGAGTGTTGACCATAAGTGTCCCCAGCGTATAAAGCAGTAATCATGCTTACATTGATAAATCAAACTGGTCATCCAGTGGCTGAGGTTCTGGATGTTGTAAGGCAGTTGGGAGATTTAGGTCAAATCTGTAATGAGGATGGATCACAGCAAGATCAAAATCCAAATTGTAATAGCAGAACTAATGTGAAACAAAATGGAGGAGACAGGAGAGATATATTCCTAGCTTTATTGAAAAGCTGGGAGAAAATAAATGAAATCTGTACAGATGAGATATGGAGAATGTATAAGAAAAGGGGGTTGTATGTCCATGGGGGAGAATCAGGGAACAAACTGACTGATAGACCTCCAAATGCTCCAATGTGGGAAGATTATAATGATTGTTATAATCTTTTGCTTATTTTCCTTTTAGTCTCACTATGTTTTTATTTTTCCTTTTTTCCTCTGCATGGTAACATGTAATGAGAAATATTTTGGCAATGATGTGCTGGCTGACTGTTGTGGCAGCTCGGGGGTTACTCCCTTTCGGATAGTCTGGTACTGGTTTTGTAGATGTTTTTCCATCTCCTGGCTCTGCTGAGAGTGGTAATAGGTGAGACATGTTTGGTCTCACCTGTGAGTATTTGTCTAGGCTATTTAGCCTGGTCTGATGTTCAGTTGAATTGCTGTTAATTCTTTAGGGCTAGAGGTAAACTTCTGGATTCACCCATTCCTGTTCTGTCATTGACACCTCTCCATTGTCACAGATGCATTTGAATTTCTGTGTTCCAGATCTTTATCTTAAGATTGAATTATTCCATTCTAAGACTATCACTTTTTATATAATGGAATCCCACCAGACGCAAATAGATTTAGGTTTGCCTTGCTTGTGCTTGCATAATCCCATGGTGCGTTGGGAGAAGGGAGACATTTCTAAATAGAGCCCATATTGTAAAACTTGTTTTATATCGGTAATGGTGTCTTTCCTGCTAGTGGATAAATTGCCTGAATTTATTACTGATTTATCAGAAGTTTGTTCTCAGGAATTTGCACCTCACAGAGAAGAGGATTGCTCTATTGAACTTATCCCAAACTCTAAATTGCCAAAAAGCCATATGTACAGCTTAGCTGCTCCTGAGAAGCAGTTTCTAAAAGGGTATATCAGGACAGTATGAGAAAGAGGCACATTCATCACTCAAATTTTCCACTGGCTGCCAGGAACCTTTTTTTTGGCAAGAAAATGAATGGCGGTTTGTGGCCTTGTCTAGACTTTAAAGAGATAAGGAAAATCACCAAGCGTAATCTTTACCCATTGCTACTCATTCTGGACCTTTTTTTTCAGTTGAATGGTGCTAACTGGTTTTTGAAGTTGGACTTACAAGGGGCATACAGTTTGATTTGAATTAAGGAGGGGGGCGAATAAAATACCACCTGTAACACCCCTGAAAGGCATTTTGAGAACTTGGTTTTAGTTTAACTAACACTCCTTTTAGAGGATTGTTGGTGGTGGTTAAACCTCTGACGGATATGGCAAAGAAGGGTTCCAGATTCTGGCATTTTGTTTGCTCTCGGTTGGGCATTTGTCTCTTGTTTTCCTCGGCATATCATCTGGTGACTAATGGTCTGACTGAGAGATGTAACCAGAGTCTGGAACAATATTTGCATTGTTATGTCTCAGAGAATCAGGAGGATTGGTTGGGGTTTTTACCTCTAACTGAATTTGCATTGAACAGTTGATCATTGGAATCTATGTGTATGTTGTCTTTCTTTTGTAACTTTGGGTTCCATCTATGTTTTGGGCCCTATTTTAAAAGTGTGTCAGAGGTGACAGAAGAGAATGAGTTCTCCACTAACATCGAGGCAGTGTGGGAATATATTCAGAGAAACTTCAGAGGACGGTTCAACATTTTAAGTGGGTGGTGGATAATAGGTGTTCTGAGGGGACTAATTTCTTGGTGGGAGACTTGGTGTGGCTGTCAACTAAGAGCATAAGACTCAATAGTCCTTCAAGTTAAGGCCCATTTACACAGAGTGATGATCACTCAAGAATCGATAAAAAGCGATTAAGCGATCATTGTTGCGTCTAAACGAGCGGCCATCGTGCACTTTTCATGCACTGCTAGCTGATCGTTAAATTCAGGCCAATCTAAAAATTGTTGTGTCGTCTTATCAGGAGTTCTCCACAGGTAGTGCTGATAATATTGTTTCCTGTTAGAGAGCAGAGGAACTGAAAGCAGATAAGAGCCCTCGGGCTATTAACTGCATTCTGCTAAATGCTTCATTTGCACACTAAATAGCTATTACCTTTCTGAGTAGCTACTAAATATTTAATGCAAAATGATTGCTCAAAGCTGTCACTCAAACTGCCATTTGAGTGATCATCACTCAGTGTAAATGGGTCTTTAGGTCCACTGTTCATTGACCCTTTTAAAATCATTCTAAAAAAAAAATCCTGTGTCTTTTTGTCTGAAGATTCCTAGTTCTAGGAGAATAACTAATGTGTTTAGTAATTCTCTTTTAATAAAGTTTGTTGATTCAGGAGAAGGTTCATCTCCGCCTGCCCCGCTCCTGTTTGATAGAGATATTCAATTTGAGATAAGTTGCATGGTGGACTCATGTTGAGTCAGATCTTTTCAGTATTTAGTGCATTGGCATGGATATGGTCCTGAGGAGAGGACATGGGTACTGGCTACAGATGTCAGTGCAGATCAACTTGTGATAAATATTCTGAATCCAAAGCAACCTTGTCCTAAGTAGGTCCTGGGGCCCCTTTTAAGAGAGGAGGCACCATTGCAGTGGTTTGAGGGTCGCTCCGTCTCTGATAGTCTGGTACTGGTTTTGTTGGTGTTTCTCCATCTCCTGGCTCTGCTGAGAGCGGTAATACGTGAGACATGTTTGGCCTCACCTGTGAGTATTTGTCTGAGCTATTTAGCTTGGCCTGATGCTCAGCTGAATTTCTGTTAATTCAGTCTCCCTCTGACTGTGACAGAGCTAGTTCTGGATCTCCTATTGACCTGTGGCATCTAAAGCTATGTACTGCATTTTTTCCTTTTTCCTCTTTGTTTTCTGTGTCATTCCCCTGTCCCTCGTAGGGTTAACTAGTGGCCAAGACATGGGGACAAGTTCGTCCTTGTCAGGAGGGATTGCCTGCATTTAGGCAGGACCCTTCCCTGATAAGGTTCACTAGGGATAGTGTTTTCCTTCATTGCAGTTAGCTTTATTGTTTAGCAATGTTCGGGTGCAGTGTGTGTTTCTGTGTGTGTTTTTCAGGTTTATGGATCCAGTCTGTCCTGCTCAAACATAATTACATGTTTTTTTCTTTTTTTGATGAAATGTTTTATTTTACAGAGCAGACCTCAAGACTGTTCTTTGGGGGAAGAAGAATGCTAGTAACTAGAGATGAGTGAGCCTACTCGGTAAGGCAGTCACTTAAGCGAGCATCACTCTTCTCAAATATCTGCTTAGTGATCCGAGCAGGCTCGGGTGGGCTGAGGGGGGGGGGGAGCGGAGCGGAGAGGGAGGAAGAGTGAGAGAGATCCCTCTCTTCCCCCTGCTCCAACCCCGCAGCCCACCCGAGCCTGCACAGATCACTAAGCAGTTACTCGAGAAGAGCGATGCTCGCTCGAATAACTGCCTTACCGAGTAGGCTCGCTCATCTCTACTAGTAACCTTTTTGTTTGTTTGTAAGAACACAAGAGAAGAACCATGGTCATTCATTGACATGTGATATCACCATACAATAGATAATGTTAGCTTTGCTTTTGTAAAAAACAACCACACATGCCTAAAGGTTTTTTGTATTTTCATTTTTTGGAGCTCCAGTACATATTGAGTTCAGAAGAACTCAAATGTGTTAAAAAAAAACCC
Source organism: Eleutherodactylus coqui (assembly GCF_035609145.1). Lineage (NCBI taxonomy): Eukaryota > Metazoa > Chordata > Amphibia > Anura > Eleutherodactylidae > Eleutherodactylus > Eleutherodactylus coqui. The sequence continues at coordinate 239,489,236 of NC_089842.1, forward strand.
TGTATTTCCTATGCATATTAGCTACAGTAAGACCCTTGTTTAATGTCCAATGTCTGTCTGTGTACATGTTAATTGTTTGTGTACATATGAAATGTTTGTGGATCCTTGTAACAGGTTTGCACCTACACCTGAGATTATGTAGAGGGCAATACACATGTGTGGTGTTTCAAATGTACTGTTCTTTGTATGTAGGTAAGAGACTTTCCTGCATATTGAATGAATGAATTGAAGACAGGGAAAGTGTGTGTAAGGATTGGCAGTTGGCGGGTCCCTCGTGTCCTCACCGCCGGTCCTGTCACACGGGCTACTGCTGTGCGGTGCAGGGGAGCCCCGGTCCACATCACCTCTCCTGCCCACCGAGCTCCTCCTCCCCGCCGAGTTACTAGGGAGGCGGTGGGTATTGCCCCGCATTGCGTCCTCGGTATCATAGCAACCAGGCATGTGTCTCCTTCCCTGCCTCCTGCAGGGCTGGCGGTGGGTTCCCCAGTGCTGCTGGGTGCACTCAGCTGCTGTCAGACTCCCCGCCCCAATCAGCTGCTGGGGCGGGAGCTCAGACAGCATTTAAACCTGCTTGTGTCTGCATTCCAGTGCCAGTGTTAGTTTGGTCTTCCTGCTACACCAGCGCACTTCTTGTTGTGACTCCTGACTTTTGACTCCCTGTTTTTGAACCTGACGTTGCCTTTGCTTGACCCTCTTGTACCGCGTACCCTCTCGTTGCCGACCTGGATAGTCTGACTCTCCTTGCTGTTGTTTGTTCCAGTATCTGTCCATTTGTTAGTCCCGGTGTTCCCCTTCCTTAGTGAGTGTAGGGACCGTCACCCAGTTGTCACCCTGGGGCTTAGCCCAGGGGGGCGAGTAGGTAGGAACAAGGGTTGCGGGTATTTTCAGGGACTTCCAGTTTCCCGGACCCCGAGTCCTGACAGTGTGAGTGTGAGATGCACATGATTAATGACTGTGTGCTGGCATATTTTTATATACAAATTTATATGCATGAGTTGGACTAATAGTATATCTATTTGTGTTTTGTTTTGTGGGAAAACTATGACAATTACATGAATATACATAATAATCCACTTGTGAAAAAGTGTTGTGACAAATCTAGTAATGGGATGTGATAAATAGGTAATTGTAAAGATGATGGTGACAGAATTAAGATCATTGTAGTGTAAACTTGATTGATGACATATATGATAAACAAATAACTCTACTGATGATGATGAATCTAAGATCATTGCATTGTATAATTGATTAACTTGACTTGCAATATTTGATAACATAATATCATGGAATTATTACTGTTTGTTTATATAGTAATCCATTAATGAGTTATATGTGCAATATACTGTATATAGAAGTTGTTTGTGCTGTAATAAAGATAGATTTATTAGGAATATTAGAGTTTGCTGGATTGATAAAATTGACATGCAGAATCTTGTTTCATCTATTTTTATGGAGGTGTGGGAAAAAAAAACACCACAAGGCTCAGGACTGCAGTTTTGTTTTTGTTTTGTTTTAATCCGCCATCGTCTAATTTATTCTGGATCAAGTTTATTTTGAACTGAGTTAAATCATGAACAGAGGTATTTCTGCTAAGACATTGGGACCTTTCAAGTGTGATTTTAAATTTCATCTTCTCTAAGTGCAGACTGCATATGTCCATAAGCTATATCTATCCAACTGAGCCTGAAGAACTGACAAGTGTTTCTAACAAATGCCTGAGTGCTGCTAAACTGTCACTAAAGTGAACCTCTGCAGAATACCAACTGCTAGCTGATGACAAGTCAAAGGAGGGCTAAGCATAACTGAGGAAAGAAATGGTGTACAAAGGGCAAGTCCAACAGTGGCATTTATAAAGAATAAGGGGGCTCTATAGTCAGCCGAGATACCTGCACATCGTACACCTATGGACATAGATAAAGGAGGAAATTGATTGACACCAATATAAATGGCGGGGGCAGATTCCTCCTTAGGGTCTGTTCTTAGGCGACCAGTGAAAGCAGTGAGGGCACAACAATTCCCTTGCATCAGAGAATCTGCAGGTTTAGGGTCTAAAGGAGATCAAAAGAATGAAGACATTTTTGTTTTTTCTGAGCTCATCTTGAAGATTGTGCAAATCTTCAAAACCTATGAAAGTGATGGAAACAACACAGATATGGATGGGGCAGGCGAGGGACAACATGCAGGGCTGCATCTCAGGTTCCCAGGCGCCACTAGTAAGCCACAAAAGCGGCAAGAGTGAGCCCTCCCCCTAACAATGTTTTCTTCGGACAAACCCTCATTAGTAAGGCACACCTTAGCTAAGCACCACACTACCTCCAACCAAGCACAATCACTGCCTGCGGGACACACCGCTGCCTCTTCTCCTGGGTCACAATCTGCCAAACCTCCCCCCCCCCCCCCACGATCCTGCGTTTGCAGCACACACAAAAGTGTCCCTTCAGCCTTCAGCTGCCATCATGCCACACCCTGGCTGCATATCCACACCACCCTCATGTCTATTTATAAGTGCATCTGCCATGAGGAGGAAACGGAGGCATAGACTGCAGAGGGTTGGCAGGGCCCGGTAGCGACCCTTTTTAAAAGGGGCGGGGCGATAGCCCACAATGCTGTAGAGAATCGATGAGAAATTGACGTTCGATCTTCATTCCAATCCTGTGCCACCTCCGTCAGGAGCTGCAAACGTGGGCATGTTACATAGCTATGAGGAGTCCATGTGCCAACACAGTATTCATTCTGTCTAGGTGTCGCATAGCTCAATCGACACCGCAAGGGGAAAGCCATCTGCACTCTGGCCCCTACCCAAGTTAGTCAGTTTCTTTGTGCCAGACAGGTCAAACACTGCGATGGGAACTAAGTGTGCACCTAACAGCATAGGTGTGTCTAGGCAACCCAAGACATGAACAATAAATAAATCAGTGCGGCCAAACATGGCAGACTTGCACTGCGCCGACGACATAGGCCTTGGCCCACAGCTTCAGCAATCGTAGGCATGAAGCGGACTTCGATGCTAGTTAATCTGCGACGGGCTCATTAAATCAGTATCTTTCCTTTCACCGCTCCAATGACTGGATTAGCCAGGAAAAAGTTGCACAGCCCCAACCTGGCGCAGTTACAGTTCCCCCGGGACATAGGCCTTGGCCAACAGCTTCAGCAATCGTAGGCTGGAAGCGGACATTCACTGCACCCAGGACATAGGCCTCTGCACAAACCCTCAGCAATCGCAGGCCTAGAGCGGACTCCAATGCTAGCGTAGTTGTGAATGTCTCATTAGTGCTGTCTCGCTCCTCTTGTTTGTCCCAATGCAGTGCCCCGGATAGTAGAGCTAACGTGAGAAAAAGTACAGGTTGGCTTCGGCCCACACTCCATGCCCTAGTCAGTCTGGCCTTTTTTCATAGTCACAGGCAGGTACAACTCCGCTATGGGAAGTCTGTGTGCACCCACAGCATGGGTGGGTCCCAAGAAGCCACCGTCGGTACATTAATAAATCCCATTGCAGTGCCCCGGACACTTGATCTAATGTCAGATAAAATACAGGTTGGCTTCGGCCCACACTAATGCCCTAGTCAGTCTGTTTTTTTTGGGGGGGCCAGATATATAGAACACTGCAATGTGAAAACTTAGTGCACCCATACTATGCACAGACCTCTGTAGTATTCCTGTAGCAAAGGTATAAGCGGACCGCACTAACAGTTATGTTGCAGACGTATAGGTAGACCCCACTAACATTTCTGTAGTTACAGTATTGATAGACCCCAGTAACATTTCCGTAGCAGCAGTATAGGCAGAGCCCAGTAACATTTCAGTAGCAGCAGTATAGGCAGAGCCCAGTATTAGTAAGATTTCAGTAGTAACAGTATAGACATGAGAAGGTACAGGTCCATAAAATGGAAGAATCTGTCTCAAAATGGCCGCTAGATACAAAATGGAGCATTACAAGATGCAAATAAGCTTGTGCGTAGTGAAACAATAATTCAAGCAGAAATAACTTTAGAGCATGAGATTCGGTGCAATGTCTAATGATTTGTTTTTATTCTTCCGAGAACCAAGCCTGAAAAAATCGTTATCAGAAGAAACCCTCCCACGCCCTGAGCTCTGGGAAAAGAACGAATCGTGCTAATAAGATGCTGCCACCATCCAAACTCACAAGGGAGGACGAGATAACATTAACATTTGAAGGACATTTTATATATATTCTCACACTATGCTGTAATGTTTTATTTTTTAACCCAATGAGATTAAAGCCGTGACTAATGACGTATTCCTTTCCTGTATTGAGAAACGCTATGAAAAGTTAATAAAGATTCAGAGTACATACGCCTTAAGCAGAGTGAGCTATATACTTGCTGGGGCTCTCTCTACGTATCTGAGGAGAACTAGAAACCGACTCTTTGTGTGGTTCTTGGCCTCCGTGGTGCACCGGATACGAATTGATTTGCAACCCAAGGCTTGAAAGGTTAATGTGGCCTAGCGGTCCTTAACAACTGGCGTAGTCGGCAGGATTTATTGATTGACGCTGATGATAACCATTGGACTACGACACAGACCTGGACTGATGATATCAGCCGTGCCAAAGGCCGGGGACTGATCAACCCCATACAGCGCGGTAAGTCACATATATACATATATATGATGTCTACCGTTGGTCTGTTTTGGCACGTTTGATTGTAGTCTGTCCTGCGGTCAGTCGTTATTTCAATGTACAATTGTTAAGCTGTCATCAATAGACATTGGTACCTCAGGTCTTGGGTACTCTTAAGTGACACCGAGGGACAGAATCTGTAATTTGACTATATGCATATATATGTGTTTTCAGTGTGGATCCAGTAGGACTGGCTGTTTAAATGTACAGGGCGTTTTGGCTGTTTAACTGTACATGGCATTTTGTGGGTCCATTAGGACTGGCTGTTTAACGGTGCAGGGCGTTTTGGCTGTTTAACTGTATCGGGCATTTTGGCTGTTTAACTGTATTGAACGTAGAAGTCTGTGAACACTACATCTTGTTGTATCGTACGTAATAACATGTTGAAGTTCTTTAAGAAGAAGACTACTGATCAGGGTTTCCTGGATCCTGTCCAGTTGGTGTCATGTAGAGCAGGCAAAAAGTTAAGAAGTTATGTGAAAGGGCGTCAGACGTTAGAGTTCTTACATTACATGATTGAGCATAAGGCTACAGGAATACCAGGGTCTCAGGCAGTTATATATACTTATAATTAGGCCGTCGTAATATACGATGTTTAAATTGTTAAGAAGAAGACAGTTGGTAGTATGTAGAGAGGAGTTGAAAATGCAGAATATGTGGCGTCATTAGAAGGTCACAGCATATGTGTTATTTATGAGTCTAAATGCAGGGAATAGTTCATATTCACAGAGAGCTGACAGTTGTTTTGCAAAGGTGGGGGCTGTCGGAGAAGGCTTGGAAAGTGTGTTAGCTGATAATGAAGGAATTTTAGTTAATAGACGATTGCTCAAGTTTGCAGAGAAAGATGTTTCAGTAAGTGACGTAACGTTGAAGTAAGAAAGTTGCAATTTCAAGATGGCGATTATTCATATGCTTTGAGTTGAAGACAAAGGAAGGCAGCCCTTCTTCACCATCTGAGGGCACCGCCCCGGCCGTGTCATGGACGATGTTTTTCTCCCTTTTGTCCTGCCCCTAGATGGCCGTGTTGTTATTGGGGCCAATACCAGTCGGTAAATCTTGATACGTCTCTAGTATGTAGTATTCCTGGACTCTCCCGTCACCATCGCCCAGTCAGGCCACACCTTCGGTGGCCATTTCAGTGCCAGCCATGGCCCAACGGCCATTTTAGCATCTGTTGCAACAATACCTTCAGTTACCCCTCAGGTGTCATCTTAGCTCCGCAGCAGAAATGAGCTGGCCTCTGACCTCCCATCTATGTATGTTTTCACCTGACATACCAATTCTGCGTACTGCAATGACGAGTGCCTTTTCTAAATTTTGCATAGAAACATTCAAGTCCCCTCATCCCGCCTGCAAATAGCCTCCTCCTGATTATCTGTTCTGCAGTCTGTGTTTAGCACCCCATCCCAAGTAGGTTTGTGCTTAAAATTTCCCATGAATGTAGTTGTTGCTGGAAAAAAATCTTTTCCACTTTGCAAGGGGGAAAAATGGAGGAGAAAGGGAATCCTCTAGTCTGTGTCCCCCTATGACATGAAGCAAGTTCATACAGAGTCTGCAGACAATTATGTGACAATTAACCACCGTGCTGTCTGTCCTGTATGTCTTAATGTCCTAACATTGTGTCATTGCTGTACGTGTTGTCCATTTCTCATAAGTCAGATACTGCTGAGAAGAAAGGTCGCTAGGATCGCAGAAGGCAGTAGAAAAGCTTACAGAACGAAGGAGAGGGCCAATACGTGATAATATAGATATAGGAATAGATAGAGGGTTAATGCTTGATCTATGAGAAGCCGCAGCTAGTCCGGAGCAGGTCCTCCCTCTTGTCTCCAATCTCCCCCCCTTCCCTTTGTTTTTCTCTTCATCTAATTCTCAAGGCCAAAGATTAGAGCGGAGAACAATGGACAATAATTAAGTTTGCTTGAATAGAATAGAACCCGTAATGAATCCAGTGAATCTTACTGTTTTGCTGTTCTTTGTGTAAATGTCAGTTCTGTGATTGGTTGGACGTGTGCATAATTGCTAAATGTGTGTTCCTTTTATGGGAAATATTAGTGTTGTGGAATCTGTTGTACATCTCTAGAATTACAGACAGTTAAAGTTTGACTGATTCCAGGGAGAGGTGGTAGTGATTGAATGCATTTGTTTGCAAGATGAGGACAGTTGCATCATACGCGTTACGTCCTGTGTGAACTCTTACTAACATTTGAATGAGAGAGACAGACTTGACTGCATGGATGGATGAGAGTTAATGACCCGTGTTCAGACTATGATAAATGTAAGATGTGTGATGCAGATATTGACTGGGGATACAATTTCCCCTCCTCCCCCCTGCTTATGCAGACTGTAAATTTTCAATGTGGATAGATGTTTGTAGAATATTCATGTCTCTGTTATTGATACTGATATCTTACAGGCCTTATCTGCATCCATCAAATTCTCACCAGATGGATCAGTACGGGTTGAGACCTCAGGTGCCGGTTCAGAAGAGTTTTGTAAACTAACTGCTCCAACAAACACCCCTCTTTTTCCAGTCCAGAAAAGACACTAAAGGGTCAGCCAGATACCTACCGCATGTAGGCGCTGTGTGCTGTCGGCGCTGTGTGATGTAGGCACTGTGTGCTGATGAGGTGTCAGTCAGACACCTACGGCATGTCGGTGCTGTGTGCTGATAATTTGGAAGCCTGCCAACAGGCCACGATTTCACTGTTAATTTTTCTTGCAGAAAATGTCTGTAAAGCCTCTAAAGACAAACTCCAGTCCTGCAAAATAAAGGTTGTTCTCCTGGGTCATTGTTTAGGCCAAGGAACTGGACATCTTACATAGGAACAAAAGGCTGCTGTCCAGGCCATACCTGTATCTACATCTGTTGCCAAACTCTGCACCTTTCTGGGCCTTGTTTCATATTGCCACCCATGGTTCTACTAGGTTTCCTCTCTTATGCAACCACTCTATGACTGTCTTTCAATTATTCTTTTCTCTCTCACCTCTGAAGCAGCTCTCTAGTCTTGGGTATTCCCAACTACTCTTTACCCTTTACTCTTTTCTGTACTGAACTTTCTAGCCATGTAACGGCAGTGTTGACACAAAAGCATGGAGGACAACCACGGCCACTTGGATACTACTCCATGAGGCTGGATCCAGTGGCTCGAGGAGCTCCCTCATGTGTTTGTGCGGTGGCAGCAGTACAGGCAATGGTTGACAAACCTTCTGAGTTGGTATTGGACTACACCCCCCCCCCCCCCATTCCTTAGTGGTCCTCACCCCTCATGTCATTCGGAGCATACTCACGCAAGTGCAACCCAAGCACTTATCTCTGGCCTGTCAGATCCGGCTACAATGTGCTCTTTTGAACCTGGCTACTCTTCTTTTAATTGAGTATCCTGGTTCACAGGGGGGAGGAGAAGGCATAGGTGATCTAGGTATTGCAGATCAGCTATTTTTAAATTGTTTGCAACAAGGTTCTGATCTATTTGAAATAGAATATCAGCATGATTGTCTAGCAGTGATGCAACACGAAAATGTAAGTTTTAAGAGGTTACTGAAGCCCCTGTTAACAATGCATATTTTGAGTTGTTTTTTAAAGATGGTACCAGGGGTGATTGATGACTCCACACTGGATATGCAGTGGTCACACAACAAGATGTCCTAAAAGCAGAATGCCTCCGCATGTTTCAGGACAAGAAGCGGAACTAAAGGCCCTCACTGAGGCGTGTAGTGTGGCAGAAGGTAAGACGGCAAACATTTACACGGACTCCCGGTATGCATCTGGCATAGCTCATGATTATGGCCCAATATGGAAGGCCAGACAGTTTTTTACCTCAGCAGGACAGCAAATTAAGAATGGTGCAGCGGTGCAGAGTCTCATGGAGGCCCTACTTCTACCTGACAAAGTGGAAAGCTCACACCAATTCCTACACCAGAGAAGCAAGAGGCAACGCCATCACAGACCACACAGCAAAGGCAGCGGCCCTCAAGCCGTGGAAGAAAAGAAGAAAAGAAGAATTTGGTAAAAATCTTGGACATTGACTAAACTTTGGACATTGATAAAAACTTGGACTTTGATATGCTAAAGACTTTATGCTAAAGACTTTACAGTTACAAGCCAGCAAGGAAGAAAAAGACAAATGGACTAAATATGGGAGCAGCAGAAACAGGACGGTGTATGGCGAACAGTCAACAGAACTTGCCTACCACAATCCCTGTGCCCCGTGATGGCCCAGCTGACGCACGGAAAGACGCACCTCTCAAAGCAGCAATGATTTCGGCGCTTGAACGAGGACGGGTGGCTCCTGGGTTTTCTGTAGCTGCTGCATCATTTGTCCAATTTTGCATGATCTTTGCCTTAAGCAACAGGGCAGAAGTAAATTTGCCACATAACACTTGCCTAGACCACTCTACCCATTTCAGGGATTGCAAATTGGCTACATTCAGCTCCCACTTGTTGGGAAGTATGAATATGTGCTTGTCGTTGATTTCTTTTCAGGTTGGAGACCTACCCTGTTACCAAAGTAAATAAGCAGGTAGCCGCACAGAAGCTCATGAATGAGGTAATCCGTAGACACGGGGTACCGGAAGTGATTGAGTCAAACAAAGGTACAAACTTCACAGGTGAAATAATGCAATACGTCATGTCTGCTTTGGGTATATTCCAGGCTTTTCACACACCCTACCATCCACGGAGTAGTGGGAAAGTAGATCCATGGGCAATGAAGGAAACGGGCAAATCATGAATTGAGTGTCTTTCATTAGTTTTTCTTTTTCTCCGGAGGATACATGCCACAGTAGCCAAGTTTGGGAAATGATTCTCTTGTTAATTTTGTCATAGGTCTCTCCAAGGAATTGTCAATAACGCATTCTGTGGTCTCTGTTTCTCTCTCAGGTCCTACAGACGAGCGTCACAATCTGAAACCAGGTGGCAGGTTTGATCCACATGTGTGTATATATGGATGCGGTCGGAGTGCCAAGGGGGGTGCCGGATGGGTTTGAGGCCAGGGATCAGGTTGGGGCCGGATTTGAGTCCCTGTTTGGAATAGTAACCATCAATAAGAATGTTTGTATATATATTACAACCAGCAGGGGTTCGTGAGCTATACAAGAGATGCACTTTAGGGGCTTGCTGATCAGTTGGGCCCCACGGCCACCATGGCTTTCCGGAATCGAGTGGCTCTGGATATGATGCTAGCCGAGAAAGGTGGTGTTTGTAAAATGATTGGTGAAACTTGCTGTACGAATATTCCAGATAATACAGGCCCCACAGGTAAAGTGACTATCGCAATAAAGAAATTGGCAACATTGTCAGAAGAGCTGAAGCGTAATTCTGGGATAACTAACCCCTGGGATGAGTGCTTTGCATGGACCGGACAATGGAAACAATTCTTAATGCAGATAGGAATAGGGATTCTGGTTACTCTTATCATACTCCTGCTACTTTCTGTCTGTATTGTGCCCTGCATAAAACGCTCCTGTGCTAAGCTTAAAGATCAGATGGTACCTGTCGCCCCCATATACGTAGATGTAGAAACCCCAGGCGATGGCTATATGCCT